>NC_140961.1:44330563-44345563 GCF_056783735.1 Eptatretus burgeri
AATCTCCCTTGTGTCTATTTCACGTCTTTTCTTTTTGTGACAGGCACGTGGTAATTATTGGATTCTCAATCCCACGGAGAATATAAACATCACACATGATGAGTTTAATCACAGTCAGTTGTCACATACATGCTGCACTTGCTGTACATCTTACGCACTCCTGCAAGGCACCTGCCCCCACGATGCAGTGTAAACCTTACAAGCACCCTGGGCACTGCCATGCAGTGTCAAAGGTGTATGCACCCTGGACCCCACCGTGTCCTGTAAGCATCACAATAACATGTGCCATAAACCTGTTGATGCCCTGCTGTAGCATCACATGCGCCCTGAGCCCCACCATTGCATTGAGACCCACCACGCACTATAATCACAACAGTTATGATGAGCTAGCATAGTTCCTCAAACAAGCAACACTTAAGGTCACCGGTCTGTACAATGCCTTGCATGACTCGGGGCGCCATTCAATGCATGTGGATTGAAATGTGTCCTAAGTAGGTAGGTAAATTAATTTATCAGTTACGTTTCTGTAATGAACAGGTACATCTACATATAATAGTGTGTGTATTTACACCACACCTCCTCCCTCTCCGCTATTATCCCTACTTTACCACCTCAACCAGCTCCTCAATCTCCAAATTAGCACCACCTTCACCTGCTCCTTCACTTCACCTGCATCACCACAACATTGACCTACCTCACCCCATGACCATCATCACCACCTCGGCGTACACGTGCCCCCCCTCCTTTACCATCCCTCCTTCTCCCTCCTCCCAGGCCGGTGCTACCCCCATTCCCGCGTGTTTTCTCAACGCTTACCGACGTTTCCCGCCGCTGTTTATTTTCGGACTAACAAATGTCAGAGATGCGATCCTGCGGATTCCAGCGCAGCCGCGCCTCGCGGGACGCAAATCCTCGACGTTTGCTCAAACTGCACGTCCCGCACCTTTCGCCTGGTTTTAACTCCTCGTTTATCCGTGTTTTCTCTCCGTTATTCGGGGTGCTGTTGCAGCGTTCAGTCACGATGTGTAGAATGCACAAGCCACAGTGGCGAACCTACTACGCGATGTCATCAATGGAGGATTCCTCAGTGGTTTATTTTAACAGTGAAATATACTTTGGCGAAGGAATGGGATTAAGTATAATATATCATTGAACTGTAATTATAAAATTATTAAAATATTGTTATTCATAGTACGATAATTTGTGGTTTATACACTGGATTCAAATTTGGAGATTTTGAGGTTTTAATTGGTGTATAGTTACATTTCAGTGACGTGCCATGTTCCGTAAGAACTGCTAATGCTCGTATATACCGCAGAGTTTGTTACCGCATTGTGACTTTACTAAAACTAAACTAGTACTTAATATTGCCAACCGCATTAATCCTTGGAAAATAAACTACTCATGTTTATAACTATATTAACCACACCGAGAGTAAACCAATTTGTTGTTAAACGCATTGGCCCCACGAAGACTAAACTATGAAAGATTTTCAACTAATTAACTCCACCGAGAGTGAACTATTTTAGCCACGCTGTGACATAGACCAAACTACTAATGATTATAACCGCGCTACACACGATTAAATTAAATTAACCTGCTAATATTTATAACCAGATTAACTACACCAAGGTTAAACTCTGAATGTGTTTCACTGCATTATCCCCACCTCGGCTAAATAATCATGTTTGTAGCTGCAATGACTACACCGAGACCACGAAGAGAAACCCATAGACTGAATACTTCGCCATTACATCATTCCTTTCGCCTCTGGCCTCTCAAAGAAGTTGTGGTGATATCCACTTGTTCATGAGCTAATCCAAACAAAACTAATCTAAACAAACATGGCATAATGCAACCCTAACGATATTTTAATGCTTTGCAACACCTGTATATATTGGGTCTATTGTATATGTAATGCTTGTACAAGCACCAACACACCCTGCATGGTATCTTATATGACTCTAATTGCAGTCTTAAGCCCTAAATACCAACCACATAACCTCAAACACATAATACCCGAACAAATATTGACATCTCAAACACCCAATATGATTCCTACTCAAGTCAGAAATGAAATCTAACATGATGGGAAATTCATATTATTTATGCAAAGTTATGAAATAGGTTCTTATTTTCTTAGTAACTGAATAACTCTTTTATCCCCTTTTCACTCAATCATACTTTCACACCTCTTAGTTCCAGACTACAGAATCACTAACCTTGGTTCACCCACCCTACCTATGAATATAATATCACATCAAAAATATCACATCAACAATCAAATTCCACTGCATAATAATAATCACGACATCAAAAATATCACATCAACAATCAAATTACACTGCATTATAATAATCACTACATCAAAAATATCACATCAACAACAATCAAATTACACTGCATAATTGTAATCACTACATCAATGATCAAATTATACTGCATAATAATATCACTACATCAACAATCAAATTATACTGCATAACAATATCACATCAACGATCAAATTATACTGCATAATAATATCACATCAACAATCAAATTATACTGCATAATAATATCACATCAACAATCAAATTATACTGCATAATAATATCAATACATCAACAATCAATTTATACTACATAATAATATCACATCAACAATCAAATTACACTGCATCATAATAATATCACTACATCAACAATCAAATTATACTGCATAATAATATCACAACATTAACAATCAAATTACACTGCATAATAATATGACTAAATCAACAATCAACTTATACTGCATAATAATATGACTAAATCAACATTCAAATTACACTGCATAATAATATCACAACATCAACAATCAAATTACACTGCATAATAATAATATCACCATATCAAAAATATCACATCAACAATCAAATTATACTGCATAATAATAATAACATGACCACATCAACAATCAAATTATACTGCATAATAATATCACTACATCAACAATCAAATTATACTGCATAATAATATCACATCAACAATCAAATTACAGTGCATAATAATAACAATAATATCACTACATCAAAAATATCACATCAACAAACAAATTACACTGCATAATAATAATATCACTATAATCAAAAATATCACATCAACAATCAAATTATAAAGCATAATAATAATATCAATACATCAACAATCAAATTAAACTGCATCATAACAATATCAATTCATCAACAATCAAATTAAACTGCATCATAACAATATCAATACATCAAAAATATCACATCAACAATCAAATTATACGGCATAATAATATCACGACATCAACAATCAAATTACACTGCAAAATAATAATATCAATATATCAAAAATCAAATTAAACTGCATAATTACATTATCAATACATCAAAAATATCACATCAACAATCAAATTATACTGCATAATAATATCACTATATCAACAATCAAATTACACTGCATAATAATATGACAACATCAACAATCAAATTATACTGCATAATAATATCACATCAACAATCAAATTATACTGCATAATAATATCAATACATCAACAATCAATTTATACTGCATAATAATATCACATCAACAATCAAATTACACTGCATCATAATAATATCACTACATCAACAATCAAATTATACTGCATAATAATATCACAACATTAACAATCAAATTACACTGCATAATAATATGACTAAATCAACAATCAACTTATACTGCATAATAATATGACTAAATCAACATTCAAATTACACTGCATAATAATATCACAACATCAACAATCAAATTACACTGCATAATAATAATATCACCATATCAAAAATATCACATCAACAATCAAATTATACTGCATAATAATAATAACATGACCACATCAACAATCAAATTGCACTGCATAATAATATCACTACATCAACAATCAAATTATACTGCATAATAATATCACATCAACAATCAAATTACAGTGCATAATAATAACAATATCACCACATCAAAAATATCACATCAACAAACAAATTACACTGCATAATAATAATATCACTATAATCAAAAATATCACATCAACAATCAAATTATAAAGCATAATAATAATATCAATACATCAACAATCAAATTAAACTGCATCATAACAATATCAATTCATCAACAATCAAATTAAACTGCATCATAACAATATCAATACATCAAAAATATCACATCAACAATCAAATTATACGGCATAATAATATCACGACATCAACAATCAAATTACACTGCAAAATAATAATATCAATATATCAAAAATCAAATTAAACTGCATAATTACATTATCAATACATCAAAAATATCACATCAACAATCAAATTATACTGCATAATAATATCACTATATCAACAATCAAATTACACTGCATAATAATATGACAACATCAACAATCAAATTATACTGCATAATAATATCACATCAACAATCAAATTATACTGCATAATAATATCACAACATCAACAATCAAATTACACTGCATAATAATAATATCACTACATCAAAAATATCACAACATCAACAATCAAATTACATTGTCTAATAACAATATCACTACATCAAAAATATCACAACATCAACAATCAAATTACACTGCATAATAACAATATCACTACATCAAAAATATCACAACATCAACAATCAAATTACACTGCATAATAACAATATCACTACATCAAAAATATCACATCAACAATCAAATTACACTGCATAATAATAATAATATCACTACATCAAAAATATCACAACATCAACAATCAAATTACATTGCATAATAACAATATCACTACATCAAAAATATCACAACATCAACAATGAAAGCATACTGCATAATAATAATATCACTACATCAAAAATATCACAACATCAACATCAACATCAACAATCAAACTACACTGCATAATAATAATATCACTACATCAAAAATATCACAACATCAACATCAACAATCAAACTACACTGCATAATAATAATAATATCACAACATCAACAATCAAATTACACTGCATAATAATAATATTACGACGTCAAAAATATCACAACATCAACAATCAAATTACACTGCATAATAATATCACTACATCAAAAATATTACATCAACAATCAAATTACACTGCATAATAATATCACTACATCAAAAATATCACATCAACAATCAAATTACACTGCATAATAATATCACTACATCAAAAATATCACATCAACAATCAAATTACACTGCATAATAATATCACTACATCAAAAATATTACATCAACAATTAAATTACACTGCATAATAATAATATCACTACATCAAAAATATCACATCAACAATCAAATTACACTGCATAATAATAATAATATCACTCTGTCAAAAATATCACATCAACAATCAAATTATACTGCATAATAATAATAATATCACTTCATCAAAAATATCACAACAATAACAGTTTTTTTTAAAAAGTATATATATATATATATATATATATATATATATATATATATATATATATATATATATATACATACATACATGTATGAAAACACAGATGTGTTCAGATTGGGAGACGATCATGTGGAAATAGTATAAAGTTTCATCTTCCTGGGTTCTCAGGTTGAAGTGAGTGGAGAATGTAGAGGAGAAATTAATAGACAATTAGCATTGGGGAGAACAGCAATGTCAGATTGACACATATCTGGAAAGACAAAGATGTGATAAAACAAACCAAGGGGAGACTGGTGAATACTCTGATATTTCCATTTGCTGTGTAGTGTGTGGATGTGAGTCATGGCCAGTGAAAAATAAAAAAAGAAAGAAAGGGAGAAGACTGTCCGTTTTGAAATGTGGTGTTTGCGACAAATGTTTAAAATTCCATGGAGTGCAACAAGAGCAAACAAATTGTGATTGAAGAAATTAGAAGCACTTCTACTAAAAGAGAAACTGTCATACTTTGAACAAATCATGAATGCAGAAAACTAAAGTCTGGAGAAATCAACTATTCTGGGTGGAGTTGAGGACAGGATAAGAAGAAGAGGAAGAGGCAGATCTTGGATATGCTGGATGGATAGGGTAAAGGCTGCAACCAAGTTGTCGGAAAGCTTCGGGAAGTAGTGCAGGATATGGAGGCTTGGAGAAATCTGATCATGAATGTCACCAGAAGTCGGACATGACTTGGTGGAACTGGATAACTAGGTAGCTATTACATCATGAGATTATACTTTACACAAATACCTTATCTCCCCAAAGCTTATCAAATGATATCTCGAAACAAGATGATACTGTTTCTGCCTTACATACTCGAGCTTACTTGCACAATATAATATAATCAGATTACACTGTGTATGCATTTTAAACCTTATCCAATAATATATTGATGGCTATAATGAGTTTGTACTTCATAATTATACCTTGATACTCAAGCCTATAGTTTGATCCACGGTATAGTTATGTACCTAAAATGTGTTTGGTCATCGTAGACCGAGCTCGTTCGGTCGTCGTGGACCGAGCTCGTTGGGTCGTCGTGGACCGAGCTCGTTGGGTCGTCGTGGACCGAGCTCGTTGGGTCGTCGTGGACCGAGCTCGTTGGGTCGTCGTGGACCGAGCTCGTTGGGTCGTCGTGGACCGAGCTCGTTGGGTCGTCGTGGACCGAGCTCGTTGGGTCGTCGTGGACCGAGCTCGTTGGGTCGTCGTGGACCGAGCTAGTTGGGTCGTCGTGGACCGAGCTCGTTGGGTCGTCGTGGACCGAGCTCGTTGGGTCGTCGTGGACCGAGCTCGTTGGGTCGTCGTGGACCGAGCTCGTTGGGTCGTCGTGGACCGAGCTCGTTGGGTCGTCGTGGACCGAGCTCGTTGGGTCGTCGTGGACCGAGCTCGTTGGGTCGTCGTGGATCGAGCACGTTGGGTCGTCGTGGACCGAGCTCGTTGGGTCGTCGTGGACCGAGCTCGTTGGGTCGTCGTGGACCGAGCTCGTTGGGTCGGCGTGGACCGAGCTCGTTGGGTCGTCGTGGACCGAGCTCGTTGGGTCGTCGTGGACCGAGCTCGTTGGGTCGTCGTGGACTGAGCTCGTTGATTCGTCGTGGACCGAGCTCGTTGGGTCGTCGTGGACCGAGCTCGTTGGGTCGTCGTGGACCGAGCTCGTTGGGTCGTCGTGGACTGAGCTCGTTGGGTCGTCGTGGACCGAGCTCGTGGGTCGTCGAGTACCGAGCTCGCTCCGTCGTCGTGGACCGAGCTCGCTGGGTCGTCGTGGACCGAGCTCGCTCGGTCGTCGTGGACCGAGCTCGCTCCGTCGTCGTGGACCGAGCTCGCTCGGTCGTCGTGGACCGAGCTCGCTCCGTCGTCGAGTACCGAGCTCGTTCCGTCGTCGTGAACCGAGCTCGCTCCGTCGTCGTGGACCGAGCTCGTTGGGTCGTCGTGGATCAGGCTCGCTTGCTTATTGTTCATGAAACGAGTTTGGTTGAAGCACATGGAAAGCATATGATTGTCGTTCAGTCTCGAGTGGACTGCTGATCTCACATGACTTGGAAGGGAAAAGGAGAATGATGAGGCATGAGGTCTTGAGAAGATAACTTAAATGATATTTACCTCTGCCTCCGAAGGTGAAGGAGGTTATGTTTTCACCCCTTTCTGTCTCTGTCTGTTCGTCTGTCTGTCTGTTCGTTTGTTTGTTTGTTTGTGTGCAGGATATCTCAAAAAGTTGTGGAGCAATCCGGACGAAATTTTGTGAACAGATTGGGTGTGAGACAAGGACGAACTAATTAGATTTTGGTGAAGATCCGGATCCGGATCCGGATCCGGTCCAACTCCGATAATTTTTTAAGTGATTTTCACCATTGAGAGATCGTGCTAAACTGATATACAGCACGATATTTCAAAAAGTTGTGATGGATTCAGATGAAACTTGATGGACAGGTTGGGTGTGTGGCAAGGACGAATTGATTAGATTTTGGTGAATATCCGAATCCGGATCTGAATACGAGAATTATTTATTTTTTACAGTGATTCTTCACCATTGAGAGATAGGGCCAAAAATGATATAGTACTGAAAAGCATAATATTTCAAAAATGTATTGGGCCCGATATATTCTCATGGATTAGGCATTACGCGGCAGAGGTATGCACTCTACCGAGTGCTCTTCTAGTTTAACATTTTGCCCCAGCCCGCATGTGGTTCCGATGGCGCCATGGCACCTGAACAGGCTATAATACATTTCCTGAACACTAATACATTTATTCTTTGTCGTGTTTTTCTGGATGTAACCAAGAAGTATATATGGGAAACTGTGCTTTACTGTGGATTTGGAAGCCTGGTGTTGGCTGCGTGGTTAGGGTGGCGGCTTGGGATCCGAGGGTCCTGAGTTCAAGCCCCATTGGCCGCTGAATTAAATAATACACCAGGAGGTTGACTCAACCTGTCATCCTTCCGAGGTCGGCAAAATGAGCACCAGTGTACGGGTAAGTGGACACTGCATCAGCGGCATAGCCACGTCCCAGCCAATGATGCAACCAGCAGCCATAGGCTGCACTCGATAGAGAGAGACTGTGGATGTATAAAACACAAAACAAAAGAAGCTCTTAAACGAAAACAAGTTTGAGGGGTAGGTTGAAGAGTGTTGTGTTTTTCGCTTATTTTTCTTACCTTTTAGAAGTTAAGTTTTAATGCAAATTCCAAGTTAGGCAGAGACATGTAAGAAGCATCCACAACGTTTGGATTTTAATCTCATGTGTAGACCAGACCAGATCAGGCAGGAGCACGCATGTTCAAGGAACGGGATACTCACAAAAGTTCAAGAAATGCCAACGGTGTTTATTTTTTCATGTAATTAAATGTATACAATAAAATTAGAATGAAAAAAAAAAAATATATATATATATATATATATATATATATATATATGAATATATTTATATATATATATATGAATGAATATATTTTTATATATATATATATATATATATATACATAATATAAGATAAGGTGTGTGTGTGTGTGTGTGTGTGTGTGTGTGTGTGTGTGTGTGTGTGTGTGTGTGTGTGTGTGTGTGTGTGTGTGTGTGTGTGTTTCGCCATCTTTTGAAGAAATGGCTTAGCTAATCTTCGTCAAACTTTAAGAGGTTCATCAGTAAATGCCTGGGAGTCTTTTCAACAAAAGCAAATTAACAAATTCGAAGAAAAATAAAAAGGGTTGGGTGTTTTTAAAATATTTTTATCACTCTGTCGTGCCTCAGTCTTTGTAGCTCGGTGAAACGTAATATTAACTGATGCCTGACCCAATTTCTTAGTGGGTGGAGGAAAGTGTTTGAAGCCCCAACCAAAAAATGAAAAAAAAAATTGATTTCTTTAAAATGCCAACAGAATGAGAACAGCACTGGCAATGCTGGGTATCCCTGTTAGAACATAATTACATATGTTTTTATATATATATATATATATATATATATTTATATATATATATATGTGTGTGTGTGTGTGTGTGTGTGTGTGTGTGTGTGTGTGTGTGTGTGTGTGTGTGTGTGTTTCACATGATGCCAACGAAACAAAGGTAAATGACTGGAATCTTTGCCTTTGAGCTGTCTAATTTGGATTCGATCCCCGAGCTGACAATAAACTTTGTGATTGGTGTTCCCCAGGCCGCGTGTTGCGTCACAAAGTGCTCCGTCCCTCATTTGGATGTTCAGCTGGGTGTCTCGTCTCCTGTCATTAGCTGGTGAGCGGGTTTTTGTGAAGAGTAGGGCGAGTTATTGCCAACACCCTGACCAAATTAGACATTACTGCCCATATCAGTCCCATTTAAACATCAGGCCTGGCTAGCCAGTTCGTGAAAAACTTGCTCCAAAACCATTCCACAGCTGACCCCACAAGAACGTAGGAATATTTGGGCACGTTAAAGAAGTTATTTAGTAGTAGATTTATACTCTTTGTATTTGGAAAATTAAAAACACCGTTTCTTGGATAAGTGATCTTGTCACAAGATCTTTTTAAACGCTGTTCACATTATCTCATCCGGTAAGAGTCCGCTGTTAATTTGCTTTTTCTTTACAATGTCATAATGACTTGGTAATTCTCCTGAAACTTGCTCGCTGTCCAGAGGCTGAGAATCCAAATCCATAATTCTGTTGCTCTGATGAATTTAAACCTTCAACCTCCGGGAAATTCTGGGATGTGCCGTCTTACCATCGTGGCCACTTTCTCAGTTGGTTCAAAGTAAAGTGAGAAATAATATTGAACGCTCATAAATACAAGCAGGCGAGACGAGTGGCATATACTTTCTGTAAGAGGCGTGCATGCTCCATGATGCATTGCCTACCGAGCACCGTACTAATCCCATTTCCGTAATCAAACCAAAATCGAACCACCCAAAAGCGGCTGCACGACCTCATTGACCTTTTACTCGACTGTGATTTGCATGGCTGGTCATGTTAATTGTTTATATAATTTTTGGAGGAAAGATAAATCATAACTTTTCTTGTGCAGTCATTTATCAAGAGGAACGAGATACGCACTCACTATAAGCTCTGGAGTTTCACTTTATTTTAGATATCTTATATAGAAGAATACTTGTTTTTTAACAATGCACATCCTCACCCTGTGTGGTACTTGGATTACAGTAGATCGGAGGATGAACAATTTATATTATAGTAGATCTGTATGCGGACACACGCACTCACTAACGCAAAAACCAATTACAATAGCCTCGCCTGTTCCCAAAGGGAACTCGCTTCACTCCCAAAGGGAACAGGCGAGGCTAACGGGAATAGGGGATAAAGCAAGTCTGCGCAACATGAAGAAAACGCTCATTTTATTAAACTTGATGGATTTATTTTCAATTTTAAACAAGAAGGGATTTAAAACTACGTTTTATTTAGAGGGTTAATTAGTCATGGGTTGCAGCAAATTAACCTAATTATATAGTATTAGATGAGAAATATTCGGCTTTTAGGTTGTGTTAACTCTTTGCACTTTAGCCAATAGTTGGTTTAACTCGGGGATTGGCTCAACAACGAAGAGGGTGAATGTAACCTAACAACCAAACCGCTTTGTGGTTTAGCCCATCACTAGTTTAATTCACCCAACTTGTGATTTCGTCCATCACCAGTTTAATTCACCCAATTTGTGGTTTAGCCCATCACTAGTTTAATTCACCCAACTTGTGGTTTTGACTATGACTGGTTTAAATCAACCTCTTTGTGGTTTTCACCATCCTTAGTTTAGGTCCTCATCATTGCAGTTTAGCTCAGTTCCGGTTTAACACGCTTCATTTAATTTGTGAGCAGTTATCTTTGAGCTTTGACGCTTCTACCCAAGAAAATTAAAACAACAACAAGCGAATGTTTTGGGTGAATGAACAAGTATGCAGATATGATCAGGAATGAATCCATAAAACTTGAGTCTGAGTGTCTTTTCTCTCTCTCTCTCGCTCTCTTGCTCTCTCTCTTTCTCTGTTTTTCTCTTTTTCTCTTTCTCTTTCTCCAACCCCACCAACCCCCATCTACTTTCTTAACGATCCTTTTGAGGAAGTTCAGTCACTCAAATCCCTGGGTCTTATTCTCAGCCATGATCATAGTTTGGCAAAACACATTTCAAAGTTGGCCTCCAAAGCCAGTCACCGACTGGGCATCCTCCATCGTACAAGTCCTTTCTTGGAACACCTGAACTCTTATCCACCTACAAGGCCTTCATCCACAGCTTGATGGAGTACTGCTCTCCCCTCTGGGTTGGCTCCTCTGCCTCACATCTTGCTCAGCTTCACGCCATGGAAACCAAGGCCTTCAATATCATTGAAATCTCCCGTGCTGAAGCTTGTTAAGCTTCTTAAGGGCTTGTTACTTACCCATCGCAGACAAGTCGGTGGTCTCTCTGTCTCTACCGCCTCCTTTCTAGTCTTGCACCCTTTGCTCTTTCATTGCTTTGTCGCCCCCAGAATTCTGCAGGGCACACGTGGTCCACCAAAAATCCCCTTTTGGTGAAACTACCTAAATCCAGGATCACTGCTCACCTGCTGTTGGTGTTTTCCAACTCTCTTTCTGCTGTTCCTTGTCTGTGGCGTTCTGATCCATTGAATGTTCTCGCTGACTGTATACATTTTTTTAAAATCAAAGGTGATGCAATTCTGCAGTTTCATCGTTGTTATAAACAACAATATTTGAATGCAATCATGTGTTCTTGGAGTAAATGGAGTTCTCTCTACGCATTGCTGTAACATTCTGTCGATGTGGTTGCAAAATCTCATTTGTACGCAACCACATAAAGCTGTATCCAGTACACACATTTATTAAGTGGTAAATCCATAATAATACTAATGATATGCATGGCCTGTAAAACATTATTTATCTTTTCTGGCCTTTCTTTTCTCTTAATTTTATATTTGTTTTTGTTTTTCTGTCCTTTGTTTTCATACCTTTTTTATATATATTTATCCCCCTATATCCCATTGTCCCCACCTTGTCACCCCAATAAGTTTTTTTTTTTTTAACCAATCATTTTTTATCTTGCTGATGAAACCACCGAGGTATAAACGGTGATGTCTTGTTGATGCAAACTCGTGAAAATCCACGTGACCTATTCACAGTGTCCATTCTGGTTGTTCCACTGTCATGTCCTGGGGGCCTTTCTCATATACATTTTTTCCCATCACAATGTAACACACAACAGCACCAGCAGTGATTGCACGGCACAGCATTTAATTGACCAACATTGTCACTTGATGAGGTTTGTGAATGAGGGAGAGGAGACGGTTTGGGACGCTGGTGGTGGGGGGAGAGTGGTGAAATGTTTGCAGGAAATAATGAGAAAAAAGGATAGTAAAATAGGTAACAAACGTTACAGGGGATGGTTACTTTAGCCAGTTATGTGCACAAAGCAAGAGAGTGTGAAAGAAGGAGGGGGGAATGAGGATGGTATTACAAATCCTCCAGTTCGGTGTGTGAAAAGGACTAATCGAACTGCCCACATGCCAAATAAATAAACAAATCCTTCAGCACGCGACATTGCTGGGCGCCCTGCAATTCCGCCATGCCACACATGGCGACAGAATTGGGAGGGAGCAGTGTGCAACAATTGATTGATTGCATAATTAAAATAAATAAATAGTAATCATAAAATAATTAATTTCTTCATCAATTGGCTAATAACATCTCAAAACCACCTCTCTTTCATCCAAATCTGTAACTTTTTGAAAATTAAGTAATTCATCGAAAAATTAATAATTGATTAATCGATAAATCAAAAATACCCTTTTATAGCCAAATAACTTGGTCAACGTCATGTCCAAATATCAGCTTCCACGCTCAAAATATGCCTGAGATATTCTCAGGATGAGAAATAAATAAATAATAAATCGATAATTAAGTAATTAATCAATAAATTGGTTAATCAAAAAATAAAAAATAGCTTTTTTGCCACAGAGAAAACCTTCACTTTTGTCCCCAAATTTCAGCTTCCTAGCTCAAAGGATGGCTGAGATATCGCCCGGACAAACAAACAAACAAGCAAGATAAAGAGCAATCAGATTGCAGACCCTCGCCAGGACTTCTTTTGGGTGGTGTATTTTTATAGGTTTTTGGGTAAATCCAATATGGCTGCCAAACTATGTGACCAATGACATCATATGTGTGAACCTTTTGTTCCTCGTGGATAGGCGGTCATACGTGTAAAGTTTTGCCTCGATCTGATCAGCCACTTCAGAGAAGAAGATTTTTGAAGGTTAACAAAAACAACAAAAAAAATGGCTGCCGAATCACGTGACCAATGACGTCATCAATTTTTTTTCTGTGGACCATTTTATCCATAGATGACCCTCAAAATTTTTCGTACTAATCGGATGCGGCATTCTTCATATGCAATTATGACGTCATAATGAAGTCGTCATAAAAAAAATCACACTTGTTCCCCATGAGGAGTACTTGCTATGTGCCAATTTCAATTTTTTCCTTGGTGAGGTTTCATAGATAGAGGTCCAAAGTTTTTCCGTTTTTAAAATATGGCTGCAACACCATGTAACCTATGACGTCACAATTATCATTAAAACATTCTACATGAGTAGTCGCATCAATGGTGAAAATTTTGTCTCGATCTGCCAAGTGGTTGTGGAGAAAAACACAAAAGTTCTGTGCAGCCAAACAAACATAATCAGACTTAAATGGAATACCCTCTCCTTCAGCAAGGCTAATAAATGAAAAATCACTATCAGTGACACTTGGCAAAATGGAACGGCAATAGGTAGAGTGCATACCTCCTCCAGGCTGAACATTTTAAATTTTGTATCCCACTGATGGGTCAGATCTGAATCTGGACCTTAACCCGAATGGAATCGCATTGTTCTTGTCACCTCACCAACTCCTCCATCTCGTTTTCTCACAAGTCGTCCACAACTTTAAGAGATAACATGCTACACATAGTTTTTGACCCCATTTCTCAATGGTGAAGAATCACTTTTAAAAAAACTCTCGTTTCCGGATCCAGATTCGAATCTTCAACAAAATCGAATCAATTAGTCCTTTTCACACCCAACCGGTCCACAAAGTTTCTGCAGAATCCATCCACAACTTTTTGAGATATCATGCAATATCGTTTTTAGCCCCATCTCTCAATGGTGAAGAATCAGTTAAAAATTAAATAATTATCGTATCCAGATCTGGATTCAGATCTTCACCAAAATTGAATCTATTCTTCCTTTTGGCATTCCCAAACCTGTCCACCAATTTTCATATGAATCCATCCATAACCTTTTGAGACATTGTGCTTTGTATCGTTTTTGGTCATATCTCTCAATGGTGGAAGAATCAGTTGAAAATTATCAGTTCCGAATCCGGATTTGGATCGTCACCAGTTTAGCATTGCTGTTCTTGGCCAGACGTCGACACACACAAAAAATTTCAGAACGATAGCTTGAAAACTGTGGCCAAAAATCGTGAGACAGACAGACAGACAAATCAACATACTTGGCAAAAACAATTTTTCACCAAGCAACAAGAAAGCAAGAACAAAAATAAACGGAGTAAAAATTGAGT
>NC_140961.1:44365563-44411587 GCF_056783735.1 Eptatretus burgeri
CTCGTTCCTGTGGGAGGTTAATCCGACCCTCGCATTGGGTCCCAAAACATTCCACAAGCTCAACCCCAATGTCCCCTACCAGTTCTATGTGTTTGTGTGCTCCTCTTTTATTTTGTACAATTCATCCACCTCGTTTACATTGCCCAATTACTGGCTCTTCGTCTCTACCTGCCCGAGTTTACAGGTTTCACTCGTCACCTCGACCTTGCCGGTCTCCATTACGGTCCAAACAGCCTCCACGCTCCCCCTCGATCTGGTCATTTCCCCACGTATTGTACTGGTCCCATTTGAAAAATTCCGGACCGTGTGTTTCATTTCGCCCTTTGGTGCTTGCGTATTTACATCCATTCTTTGCATTAGTATCTCCAACATCTGTATCACGTCAAATGACCTCGGCGAAGCCGATCCGCCACGATCGGGCGCGGATCCGACAGGGGTCGTTCGGTCCTTCATGGGGGAAATTTGATGCAGGGGGAACTCCGGCATTGTCGCCGTTGCTCCCAATGCTACCTCTGGGTTTGGCTGCAGGGAAAGATCTTCCTCACAGGTGTTGTCCTGAGCCACGGATTCCTTTAACATTATATCAGAAACCACCTGTACCAGCTCGTCTTGGTCCGCCATGGTTCGTACCGAGAATTAAATAAAATTTGACTGCTCTTAATTTTGGAGGGAAAAGGGGGGGGGGGTTGCCAAGCACACCCCTGGTCCAAATCCCGTAAAAAAATTTTTTTAATGGGTCTGTCCCAACTCCTGACACCAAACTGTTGCGAGTTTGGTCTCCCGTAAATTTCTTTGTGGAGGCGTGGGGTTCCAATCTCACTCCTGACTATCAAACTGTTGCGGGCCGGAGGTTCGGTGGTGAAAACGACCGCTAAGTGGGGAAAGTTACGTTGATTCCCACCACACTCTCCGGAATTGGAGGCCATCGCTCACAGATAACTCCGTGAGGCGGTGGGTCGCTTAACCGACCGTGGATGCCAATACCTCCACCGCGTAGCGGAGGGTCTTTTTGTCTAGAACCAATTTACCTAATTAACCACGCGGTGTCGTCTACCGGGGAACCACGCCCTCGGCACGTCTTGCTCGAACCAGGTCACTCTACCGATTGTGGTAGAGTTCCAACTACCGACTAGCAACTCCGGTTCGGGTGAAGTCGAGCGGAACTGCCAAAGCCGTGCCGGCTAGGATGAGCAGATTAACGGGAACAAAGACCCGGTTAAAACTCAGATCCGAACCATGCTGGATCAATGAAAGAAAGGACGGAAACGAACAGGGAACATTTCTACAATAATTTATTTCTAATAAACGAGGAAATTTATGCGGCACAGAAACAGGTTTATTGGGGTGTTATGCAGGGAAAAGAAAGAAGATGTAGTGCGACAAATTACAGCAACTTACAAAAGAAGACACAGAGCAGACTTATGCGGGAATACACAGGCAAGATTTACAATGATGTGCCACACACTCGGACAAAATAAACCCAGTTGAAGGCAAAGGATTCTTGCAGCCAGGGAAGGAGGCGGGCTGAGGTCGCAGTTCTTTCGAGTACCCAAGTCTCGGGGAAAGGAATGCTCCGTGGTGCAGCACCAGCCAATGGTCATGCAGTCAGGTCCACAGCTGCCCGTGTGGAGTTCGGGTCCATGGAGGAGCTCGAGTGGGCCGGGACCAGTAGTCAGGGCGAGACATGAGCGGAACCAAGCAGCGGGAACCCCTTCGTTTTCCAACCAACTCCGGCCTCCAAGCACAGAACGAACGACCCCCAAATAACTCAAGACTGAGGATGATGTCATGGTTTATAGACCTCCCTCAGCAGGGCGGGGCCTTGGTCAAAACTGATGTCACTGTCCACCCTGATTGGACAGGGCTCCCATGGGCTCGCCCTTTTTGGGCGGGCCCTCGGCCAGGCACCAGCAAGGTTCGCCCACTCCACGCGTGTGGACTCGTCAAGAAAGAGTTGGAGCGTTTGGAGAAGCCGAATAGGAACTGCAACAGCGAAGATTCTGTCTCGGAAAAACGAGCCTCCAGAGACAACAGGTGGACCATGGTACGTTGTTGCCAGCGAACTGAAGGCTGCAAGCACTCGGGTACCTTGGATCGCAGTGGAGGATGGGATATAAAGATTTATTACCATAACTAAAAAAACATCGCAACGCACCCCTTCAATTTCCCACTGCACACAAGGAGGGGTTCTGTCTACACATATACTTAATGGCATAACTGACTTGGGACATCTGTATGTTGTATGCGTATGGTTCCAAGAACCGCAACAATATATATATATATATATATATATATATATATATATATATATATATATATATATATATATATATATATATATATATATATATATATATATATATATATATATATATATATATATATATATATATATATACACACAGGGGGTTGCAAAAGTAGGTATACAGTAAGGATTATACCAGTATTTGCAGTGTTATAATAGTGGTGCTGGGATTCATTTAATACTAGAATTCATTTAATTCATTAAAATCATGATTACCATTTTTAATACTTTTATTTTCGTAATTTTTTCTATAATACATCTTTTATTGTATAATCAATAAAATACGTTTTGTTTTTCATTTCTGTATACCAACTTTTGCGGACGGCTCTGTGTATATACATATATATATATATATATATATATATATATATATATATATATATACACATTTTTTTAATATGTATTATTTATTTATATATTTATATATTATTAATTTATCTATGCATATATATTATTTATATATTATTTATTTCTACATTTATATATTTATACAGTACATATTATTTTTTTAATATGTATTATTTATATATTTGCATGTATATTATTTATATAGATATATTATTAATTTATCTATGCATATATTATTTATTTATACATATATATATATATATATATATATATATATATATGTACAGTCCTGCATGTACCACTACTTTTACACAAATCGTTTAAATATTTGGCAAAATGCAAACGCTCGATCGTGAAAGACCTTTTCTGTGCACGTACAATGAACCTGTGTTCGTTTTCACACGGATGTGTAAACGAGGTTGTCGTGCAGAAAGAAACACGTGAGAAAATTCTGTGCATTGGTGTTCGTATAATTATCGCATTAAATGCGTTTACGAATTAAATAGGAAATGGCGCCTCGAAAGAGGATTTTTTATGAGAAGATCTTGTTGAAAGTGTGCGCGTGTAGTGCGCGTGTAGTGCGCGTGTAGTGCGCGTGTAGTGCGCGTGTAGTGCGCGTGTTGTGCGCGTGTTGTGCGCGTGTAGTGCGCGTGTTGTGCGCGTGTAGTGCGCGTGTAGTGCGCGTGTAGTGCGCGTGTAGTGCGCGTGTTGTGCGCGTGTAGTGCGTGTGTTGTGCGCGTGTAGTGCGCGTGTTGTGCGCGGCTCCGCGAGGCTGCGAGGGTGTTTGTACACGTGCTAATTATCCGTTCATTAGGGCGCGCCGTGGTGACATGTGAGCACAATCAATACGTGATTTCAACCGCAGGGACACTCGTTGCGCCTTTAATCGAACCCATCCCGCGTTGCGCTCCTGGAAACATCGCGACTTCGTATCTCGGTGTGAGCACGGCTTCCATCTGGGGTCCTGTCCGTCGTAACTCAGCACTTAATACCGTTTAATGGGAACATGCCTGTCTTGTGATGGTCCGCAACACGCTCCGTGTTCCCTTCAATCATGAGTTTGAATTTTACATGAGCCTGTCCATCCACTGCTATCCGTCGCCTATTGCCACCTACAACCCTCCTCCCCCTCCACCAATACATGCTCAACCTGCTTTATGTTAACCCCTCCTTTTTTTTTTCACTTCCATGTAGGCCTGGGTGAGGCGTGGGGACACCCCGTAAGAAGCGGCTATCTGGACAACGTGGGCAAGGAACTCGGGTCGCACCTCCTGCAGGTAAATCACCTGATGTACATCCCTCCGTTTCTTCTGCATCCTCTGTTAATTTAAATCACCCCCCCCCCCCCGAGGCCATTTCTCCAGCCACCACCCCAATCTCCTCCACCAAAGCATCCTATTCCTCACTTTTATGAGGGTTGCCAACCTCCGCCTTGCCCCCTCCTCAACCCTCCATGCAATCCCGTCGCACATCACCTGTTATAGTCTGCCCGGCTCCGGTTCAAGACTTCTTACGATGTGCACAGCTATAGATCCAATAATTTTAAAATGTTTGCAATTCCTCATTGGAATTGGTTTATAATATCCACAAGTCCGTTTTGTATTATTATGTCACAGCTCGGGTTCGGTTTCGTTTCATGCATACCTCAAGTTTCCTCCATCACCGAAGATGGGAGGAGGTTATGTTTTCACGTCTGTCTGTCTGTCTGTCTGTCTGTCTGTCTGTCTGTCTGCAGGATATCTTGAAACGTTATGGACGGATTCAGACGAAATTTGTTGGAGAGGTTGGGCATGAGATAAAGACGATTTGATTAGATTTTGGTGAATTTTCGGATCCAGATCCGAATACTATGATGTTTGTTTTTTTTTTATAAGTGATTCTTCACCATTGAAAGATGGGGTGAAAACTGATAAACATGGCCACGATATCTGAAAACGTTGCGGAGGGATTATGACAAAACTTGGTGGATGAGTTGGGTAGGTGACAAAAACGATCTGATTCAATTTTGTTTCATGTCCGGATCCAAATGCAGCCCATTCGTGGGATACAAAATGTAAACTATTCAACCTTGCAGAGGCATGCACTGCACTGAGTGCCATGCTAGCTTTGGTTGTTTTTGTTTTGTAATAAGTTTCACTGCTCTAGTTTGGTTTTGTTCTTATAATATAGTACACATCTTGGTTTTATCATTGCAATACAGCCATTCCTCACTTTAAAGTTGTAGTTACATTCTTGAAAAGTGACTTTAATTGAATACAATTTCCCCATAATAATTAATGTAACTTGGGGTGGTTATGTTCCGGGGGGTGGGGGGGGGTTATCATCAGACAAAACACATGATTTACATATTGAGTACAAGTTTTTAAAAATAATTTTAAACAGACAATTGAATATCATCATCTCCAGTTGCTTCAGATCTTCATTGGTTAGCTCTTCTCTGTGTGATTTGCAGAGGTTGTGTAAACGTCGGTTTCTGCCACCTCATCAAAACCCACTTTCTTGGCCAAGCCGAGGATAACTTTCTTCGTAGTGGGGAGGACATTTCGAAATCCTTACAAGTCATTGACACATTCAGGCCGCAACTTCCTCCACACACCATTCATGCACACCTGAGTAACTTCAGCCCAGGACCCACTGATGCTATCGATGCACAGCTTTGTGTGTTGAGGCCTGTACTGTGTGTACTCTGGGTGGGTGGCTAATACACCAGTATTTATTATACGGCTTATACCTCGGCATTTATGGTATGGTTTGTACTGTAATGCCTGGTTTTGGCTTAATGGTTAGGGTGGTGGACTTTAGATCCAAGGGACCTGAGTTCAAATCGCACTCAGCTGTTGAATTGATACCAGGTGGGGTTACCTCTGCCTGTCATCCTTCCGAGGTCGGCAAAATGAGTGCCAGCTTGCTGGTATACTGTGTCGGAGTGGCGACCCGTCCAGGATTGTGTCCAATAGCCAAGGAGACTGCTTAAGCAGCACCAACGCTCTGCACAGAGTATGGTCACAATTATACTGTAGCTTTGTTTGAACGAGGAAAACCATTAGTCTGGTACTAAATTCGAGGTAAAACGACTTTATAACATAACTGTGAACAACTTTAAATGAGTGTTCTCCAATAGATCAGCGACTTGATAACAAAACAATGTTAAGCGAGGACTTACTGTATGGCACACAGAGTTTGGCTTTGTTTTCTTTTGTGGTTTAAATTTTTTTTTATGATTGTTTGCACAGTTAGGGTACCATTAGCCTTACAGGCTGTGGAACCCGATGGTTTCTGTTCAGATTATTATTATATTAATACGCTAAGCCATATTTTGTGGACGTATCTCCTCTGAAAACTGCCAGACTGATTGTCGCTACTTTCGGCATGTGGATGCTCTGTGGTCTAATGTGTAGCATGGGCTAGGTGAGATCGCGCCAGATGGACAGGTTTGAGAATTTTTGGCGATTTTTTTTTCTTCTAATTTTTACATTTGTTTGCATGGCGACGTGTGACGTCACCGCTGAGGCGTAATGCCACTCCGAGAAAACACGGTCTGCAATGTAAAACCCTCTTCTGCACATGCCGACTACCTCAGAAGGTGCATTTGACACAAAAATGTAACAAACATTGTATATAAAGAAAGTCTATAAATCACATTGTGAACACTGAATATATTGAGGTCCGAATGAACCCTCACTTTCGAAACTTCACGCGGAGCGTGGGGTTTGGCTCGTTTTTTATTATGCTATGAACTATTTTGGGCCTTTTTTTTATTTTTTTTATTTTTTTTTTCTCGACGTTTTCTCAGCAACGACTTGCCCGGTTGACACAAAATTTTAACCGGAGGTGCGACTACTCATGCAGAATTTTTTTTAATAATTATGACGTCATTGGTCACGTGCGGTGGCAGCCATGTTGGTAAAAAGTAAAAACTTTGGACGTCTTCTTTTCTGGAACCGCTCACTGGGAAAAAAATTGAAATATGGCTCATTGTGAAGATCTTCACAAGGGTGTAAGTGGTATTAACCATGACGTCATTGGTGAGTGAAGTGGTATCCCGGTGAAAATTTGACATGTATAACGCTGCATCCCATCAGTATGAAAATTTCTGAGGTTCATCTTGCGAAAGATGTGAACACAAAAAAATTATTACGTCATCCCTCATGTGGTTTGGCAGTCATATTGTTTT
Source organism: Eptatretus burgeri (assembly GCF_056783735.1). Taxonomy (NCBI): domain Eukaryota; kingdom Metazoa; phylum Chordata; class Myxini; order Myxiniformes; family Myxinidae; genus Eptatretus; species Eptatretus burgeri. The sequence continues at coordinate 44,372,391 of NC_140961.1, forward strand.
TTTTTTCCAAAAAAAAAAAATGAAAAAAATCTTCCTCTCCAGAAGCACTTTAGAGATTGAAGTGAAACTGCACACAAATGATCGGCTGGATATGCTGAATAAATTTGATCACTATGATGTCATAGGTCACATGGTCTGGCAGCCATATTGATTTACCCTAAACCTTCAAAAATCTTCTCCAGTATAGCTGGACAGATTGAGGGGAAATTTCACAGACATGTTCCACATGAGTTGGGGATACTAGGGTGATAAATAATAATTGATAGGTCATATGGTTTGGCAGCCATATTGGATTGAAGAAAAATATGAAATGTTTTCTCTGGAACCACTTATCGAATTGAAACAAAATTTACCAAATATCATCTACCACAATTGCTACATACAATGTGAAAATGATGACATCATAGGTCACGTCATGTGGCAGCCATATTGGATAGAAAAACGAACCTTATCCGTTCAAAATGAAACTTCACGCACATGATCCTCTCCCCAATCATGGGCAGAATGCAAATTTTCAATACCATAGGTCACGTGGTTTGGCAGCCATGTTCGTTTGAAAACCGACACTTTTTCAAACCAATTTTCTCCACAACAGCTTAACGCATCGATATGAATCGCATCACATTACATGGGGCAAGGGGAGTGGATCATAACTGCAAAGTTTCTAATCGTTCGCTATAGAGGTTTCCAAAATATAATTTTGTATTTATTTTCTGTGAAACCAATGTGGCTGCCAAACCACATGACTGATGATGTCATTATTAAATAAAATATATGCAGCAAGGATCGTGGATCATACCTGCAAAGTCCAGTATTGATTGGTTATTCAGTTTCAGAGAAATTATTTTATTATACCCAAGAATTCATCTTGTATACTGCATAGAGCTGTTCATGTCTGTGTGGGTGGGTCATTTGCACCACCCATTCTGCAGGCCGCACCTTCCCTCATCTCGGCAAACATCACAAGCATCACCTTTTAGCTCGGACACACCTTTCCCTCCAGCCGCCCAGAAATCATGGCCATATTTTTCGCTTCACATCGTTCATATGTTTATACAGGCCTCATGTCAGTACATTTGAAGACTCAACCCGTCTTCTATTATATAATAAAGCTACAATTTTGAGGAAAGAAATGTACAATTTGATGATACCTCAAGCGAGGAAATGCATGTTTTGTTTCCAAGAATCACGGCATCGGTCTAATTAAGCACTGCCCAATGAAGTTACGTTAACTTTCATATTGTACAGAGGAAAGAAAATTGTGGTCTTTCATTTAAAATATTTTTAGATTCTCGTGGAGGATCTCTAAGTCTTACTCATGTTGTTGTTCTTCAACTTCTTCTTGTGGACTTTTTTGTTTCACAGCCGCCTACAGTTTTCATTGAAACTTCCTGAAACTTGGCGTATATATGTAAAAATACCCTGCGCAGACAGTAACCATCTCCGATTTAGAAAATTCCTCCTAGAAAAAAAGGTATGACGTCAAAATATCTCGGCTAATTGAAATCGCCTAAAAAATTATCTCCGAAACTAGGCAAGCTTTTTGAATTCTATATGCGGGAATCGACCAGGGGATTAGCAGAGATGAATTACCGCACATATGATACATCACTATGATGTCATTCCTATTTTTTGACTTTTTGTTTCACAACCCAGAGTTTTCATCGGATCTTCGTGAAACTTGCCATGTATATGCAGAAAGCCCACACGCAGGCAGTAACCCCCAATTTTGGAAATTCTTCCTTGAAAAAAAGCTGACGTCATAATATCGCCACTAATGGCAATCGCCGATACCATTATCTCTGAAACTAGGCAAGCTGTTTGAATTTTGTTTGCGGGAATCAAGCCGGGCATTAGCACAGATAATTTATCGCAAACCTGACATCTTATTCGTTTTTTTATGACGTCATCGTTAAGAGGATGAGGATCTGGGCTCATTTGAGCTTGTTCGTTTTTGCTTGACTTAAAAGCTTAGAAACAAACTAATGGATATGTGTTGCACATGTTGTGTAAAGTGAATAAACATTAACATCAGCTTCGTCGAGAAATACTGAACCAGTTTCCGTAATTAATTCATAATTTATGCCTGAAGACAACGCGTCTTCTATCCTTGAATGCGGGGACCATTTTGAGGAAAAAAAGAAAATACATTTTCATTTTAACTCAAACAAGGCAATGCACGTTTTGTTTTCAATTATCGCGGCAGCAGTCGAAAATACACCACCCAATGAAGGGATGTGCTTGTTTGAGTGCTTAAGCCACTCGGCGAGCTCTCTACATGAAACGTGAACCAACACAAGCAATTACACTTGGTAACTAACTGAGGAAGGGGAAGGGGTGGGGTGGGTGTTCAGAGGGACTCGGGTGGGAGGAGGAAGGGGTGGGGTGTGAGTCTGGGTAAAGAGGACATTGTCGGTCAGGTGTCCGATCGAAGCGAGGTTATATCAAAGCCGGGAGAAGGGACAAGGTGGATGGTACCCAGCCATAACTGCTCGAAGTTATAAAGCATTGTGCCTCTAGTTACCCTCGCCAAAGGAGAGGGTATTGTATTTGGGTCCGTTTGCTTGTTTGTTTGTCTGTCGGTCTGTTTGTCCGCACAGAACTTCTGTGTTTTTTTCCGCAACCGCTTGTCGAATTGAGACAAAATTTTCACCACAGGAGCAACTACTCATGTATAATGTTTTAATGATAATTATGACGTCATAGGTCACGTGTTGTGGCAGCCATATTGAAAAATGGGAAGAAAACTTTGGACCTCTGTATCTCTGAAACCGCACCAAGGAAAAAAAATTGAAACTTGGTATGGAGCAAATACTCCTCATGCGGAATGGGTTTAATTTTTTTTTTTATTACATCGTAGGTGCCCTCGTTATGACGTCATAATTGCGTATGTAGAATGCCACATCTCATCAGTGTGAAAAATTGAGTGTCTCAGGATAAAATGGTCCGTGAAAGTTTTTTTTTTTAATTACATCATCGATCACGTGATTCAGCAGCCATATTGTTTTAATTTTTTTTTTTAACCTTCAAAATTTTTCTTCTCTGAAGTGGCTGAACAAATTGAGACAACTTTACACGTATGACTGCCTGTCCATGAGGAACAAAAGGTTCACATATGATATGATCGGTCATATTGTTGGCAGCCATATTGGATTTACCCTAAAACCTATAAAAAAAAAAATTACACTACATAAAAGAAGTCCTGGCGAGGATCTGCAATCTCTGATTGCTCTTTTTCTTCTTTAGTTTTGTTTTTGTATTGTGGCACAAAGCTCTAGTTTGCTTTGGTTTTACAATCATGAGCAAAACTCTAGTTTGGTTTTCGTTTTTTTTTGTAATAACATGCACAGCGTTCATTTTTTGTTTGTTTTTAGAATACAGCACTCACGCCCATCGTGCGTGCGCTTGCGTGTGCGACAACTATCACCTGCGCTTTTGTCATTAAATTTTCAACAAATCTTTATAAGGAGAATGTGGAGAGCACGAATGAATTTTTTTTTTTTTTTTTTTTTTTACAAGATTAGTTTGAGTACAAAGTCCACCCCCTGCACCTTTTCCTACCCTTTATCCTTACATGCATCCCTTGTCCATCTCTATCTATTTTGGCCTCTAACCCTGCTGGTGGTGTTTCCCCATCTATTTCTGCTGTTACTTTTATTCTGTTGTGTCCTGATCTGCTCTGTGTTAGAGCTCTTTCATCAGCCTTGACTTTGTTGACCAAAAAGAGAAGCAGGAACGGCTTTGTGTCTTGAGGTGCTTTCTGGTTTAATCTTGGTTTTGTTTTTGTGTTTTATTTTTTTTTTTGAATAATGTTTGTTTTTAAAAACTAACATTTGAAACAGCTCTTGTGGTGGATGGAGTTTTTGTTTTCACCCCTGTCTGGCTGTGTCTTTATTTGTTTGTCTGTGGACCAGATATATCAAAAATTTGTGGAAAGGTGTGTGTGACAAGGATGAACTTATTATATTTTGGTGAAGATCTGGATCCAAATCTGGCACTGTAATTTTTACAGTGATTCTTCACCATTGAGAGATCGGGCCAAAAACGATATATTGCACAATATCTCAAAAAGTTTGGGACATATTCAGACGGAACATGGGCATGTTGGGTAGTTGACAAGAAGAAGCTGATTCGATTTTGGTTAAGGTCCGGATCCAGATCTGGCCTGTTGGTGGAATTCAAAATTTAAACTACTGTTCAGGCTGGCGGGGGTATGCGCTCTACTGAATGCTTTCTAGTTTGGTTTTGTTTTTGTAATGAGGCATAAACTTCTTTTTTTTTCTACTTTGGATTTGTTTTGTAATAATGTGTACAGCTCAAGTTTTATGGTTTTTTTTTTTTCTCATAATATGCATAGCTCCAGTTTGGTTAAATTTTGTAACAGTGCACAGCTCTAGGATGGAATGTATGGATTTGTTTTTATAATATGCTATTTACTTCTAGCATTGTTATATTTTTGCAATAATGTAGATAGCTCAAGTTTAAATTTGAGGAAAAAAAATTGTTGTAATAATGACCACAGCTCTTGGTTGTTTTTGTTATAATGTGTACAGCATGAGTTTTATTTCCTCTATAATATAAGAGGTTGGTAAATAAGTGTCCTCTATAAAAAGAGCTCTGTCTTGGCGTGCTTCCATTCCTCCTTCCCTGCCTCTGTCCATCCGTCCATCCGTGTGACTATATCTATATATATATATATATATATATATATATATATATATATATATATATATATATATATATATATATACATATACAGGTAGTCGTCGACTTATGACCGCAATTGGTTCTGACCAATTGGTCGTAAGTTGAACACCGTATATTTTACATACACATAAAAAAAAAAAACGTGGTCGTAATGTCGAACAGTCGTAAGTCGACGACTATATATATATATATATATATATATATATATATATATATATATATATATATATATATATATATATATATATATATATATATATATATATATATGAGCCTGGTGTTGGCGCAGCGGCTTAGGATCCAAAAGGTCCTGTGTTCAAGCCCCGTTGGGTCACTGAATTAATACACCAGGGGGTTGACTCAGCCTGTCATCCTTCCGAGGTCGGCGAAATGAGTACCAGTCTACTGGGCCGGTGTATACCCGGTTAAAGTAGGTGTACCATATCCCTGTGTTGTAAGAGGCGACCAGGGTTGCGTCAGGAAGGGCATCCGGCGTAAAACATGTGCCAAATCACTATGCGGATCATCCTCATACGGATGATCCGCTGTGGCGACCCCGAACGGGAGCAGCCGAAAGAAGAAGAAGAAGAAGAAGATATATGTATGTATGTATATGTATGTATATATATATATATATATATATATATATATATATATATATATATATATATATATATTATTATTATTTACGTACTATTGGAATGTAACTTTCAACCATTTAGACTGCTGAGAATCCTTAGACCTTTGAAGACCCTGAGGACCCCAAAGACCCCCAATATCCTAAAGATGCTTTAGACCCCCTGAGACCATAACACCATTTGGACCCCTGAGACCTAAACACCATTTCGACTCCTCACACCTTCACACCATTTAGACCCCAGAGACCCTTCAGACTGATTAGACCTTAACACCATTTAGACCCCTTAGACCCTTCAGACATATTAGACCTGAACACCATTTAGACCCTTTACACACTTCAGACAGATGAGACAGCTTAGTTCCTTGACCACTTAGACCTCTCGGACCTTGTATCACAAATTAAATTTCAAAGAAATATTATATTACCAATATTGCAAATAAATTTGTCAAAGAAATGTTTGTATTATGATTGATGTAAATCATGCCAATTGGTACAGCTCCAGTGTATGTTATAATTGGTGCGGCTCGAGTTTGTTATAATGGGTGCGGCTCGAGTTTATGTTATAATGCGTACGGCTCTAGTTTATGTTATAATGGGTGCGGCTAGAGTTTGTTATAATGGTGCAGTTGTAGTTTGTTATAATGACTTTGTTATAATGAGTGTAATACAATCTAATTGGTATCACATATATTTAAACTATTTATTATTTTATTAGCCATATTTTAAGGTTTGTTTGTTTATATATTTAGACGTTTGATGAAAATTATGGATAAGGTTGGGGAGAGTGGGGGAGGCAAGGTGGGGACTAAACCTATGTTCAAATAGTGATCAGCCAGTACTTTTCTTGACCATAAAAAAATATCAGTGGTTCACAAACAAAATGGTAATGCCATGATTGAGTAGTACACACTTGTACTAAACTGTCCTGGTCCAAACATTACATAACCACATTCTATCATAGTAGAAAATGTACAAAAATGGTTGAACCATTTAAATAAGGTTAACAAAAAAGTATTCCAAATCATAATTTATCCCTTTGAAAATGCAAAAAAATGTTACAGAGAAGTGAAAAGGCAAAATCCCAAACATTTTTAAATAATGAAAAAAAAACAGCCAGAAGAAGATTTAAGGCCCGTAAAGGAGGGCATGTTCGGGAAAACCCAGATGTATGGCATCCCTAATTTCTATAATGCTTTTATTTCTTTATTTTGTATGTTTTAATTATTTAATGCACTTAAAGCCGAACATCCGGGCCCCCGCCAGACCTCAACCTTCCGGCTGCACCCGGCCGTGAATTGGCCACCCTGGTGGTTCTCTCGGGGCATTCCGTCCGGACTTCAGTCAATATATTTCCATCCGAGGTTGGCTGCGGGCCCTGACTGGCTCAGACCAGGCCACCTTCAGGCTCTTCTGGGCAAGGAATTTGTCAAAGTGGAGGCTCGCTTACTTCCATCTCTCACCCTGTTCATTGACATGGTTTTCCAGGGAGAGGTTTGGCAAGCCGTTCATCCTATTTTTTTTTGCTGCAAATTTAGTTGCTTTAACCAATACAAGAATGATGGTGGTGTTCGCCCAATTGCAGTGGGCAACACGTTTTGTTGACTCGTGACAAAAGCCAGAGTTTGATCTTTATCCAACAAACTTGGGGCTGAGCTATGCCCTGTCCAGCTGGGGTATTCGACCAAAGGTGGGTATGAAGTGGCTGCTCACACTGCCAGACACTATTTGACATTCACCTCCTAACCACGTTTTCCTTAAGATCGACATGTGTAACGCATTTAACTGCTTGAGGCATGATTTTTTTTGTTTGGCTGAGCCACGAAGGTGCACCCCTAGCATCTATTGACTCATCTGGTAGGCATACTCCTGGACTTCAGTCTTATTCTATGATGATGAGGCCATTCATTCAGCAACAGGAATTGAACAGGGCGACCCCTTTGGGCCTGGCCTTTTATCCCTGGGCAATGACCCCACCATAGTTAGGGGGGGGGGGTTCGGTCGGAGCTTAATATATGGTACCTTGATGCATCATTTGATGATGAGTCCACAAAAGTCCTGGCCGACCTTCAGAATGTCATGGCTCAACTGATTGAAATTGGACTTGTGACTAATGGCGGCAACTGTGAACTAACTATCCTTAGCCAGGCATCACCAGACGACTTAACTTACCGAGGCTATATTCAAGGCAGTTCTCCCCAATATCAAGATGGTACCAACCAATGAATGGTACCTTCTTGGCACTCTGTTCTTTTTGAAGCCATTGCCCTAAATCATCACTGAGAAGCATGACAATTTGATTCCGATGGCAAGCCTCCTGGAGTTAATCGACGCTCACGAAGCATTTGTTTTGCTCAAAAATTGCTTTGCCCTACCCAAGCTCCTGTATATCTTTGTGTGTGTGTGTGTGTGTGTGTGTGTGTGTGTGTGTGTGTGTGTGTGTGTGTGTGTGTGTGTGTGTGTGTGTGTGTGTGTGTGTGTGTGTGTGTGTGTGTCTCCCTCCTACTTGAAATGCATGCAGTGAGGATCTTTTGACCACTTTGTCTGTGAAACTGTTCACAAAATTTCCAATGTCACTTTCGATGATATTGCTTGGATGCAAGCCATGCCTCCAGTTAAGCAGGGTGGTCTGGGTTTCAGGAAGGCTACCGACATGGCCCTCTCTGGCTTCATTTCCATAATCGCTGGCTGTCCGCCCCTTGCTTGATGCCGTTCTGTCCCGCGTAAGCGGTTTGGCACAAATTGGGGAGTTGGCATCGGCTGTGTCAGCATGGAGCTTGGGCTATGCCGGTGCTGGCGAACCTAAACGTCTGTCCTGGCTCAGCTAAAAAAAAGCTAGGAACGTCGAGGCAGCAAAAGTGTCATTTGCCATTCTGATGAATGGGGCTGATCAGGTCACCAGAACCCATATTTTGGCCGCAACGACCAAGGAGAGCAGGTCATGGCTCCACACAGTCCCTGTTCCCTTCTTGGGAACCGCGCTTGACCCCATTGTCCCTGAGTGCTGCGGTCACGCTGCGTGTTAGAGCTATTATTCTGTCATAAGTGTTGATGCGGTAGAACGATGGATATGCTCGGCCATCATGGTTTGTCGTGCCGGTTTAGCTCCAGTCGTTCACAAAGACATGCTGAATTGACCATGTGGTCAGGCGTGCCTTTCATGGGGCATGGGTATCACCTGTCTTGGAACCCCTTGGTTTAGACTCTGGCAAAAGTGTACACCCTAATGGCTTGAGTATTGTCCCCGACAAGAATGGGAGACGTCTAACTTTGGAGTGCACCTGTGTCGATACATTTGCCGAATCCCACATCAACAACACAGCTATTATGGCCGGAACGGTGGCCACCTATGCGGAAAACATGAAGTGCTAGAAATATGCCGGCCTTCATTTTTCCTACATATTTGAGCCTATTGCCTTTGAAAAAACGGGGGTCTACGGCCAATCAATCTCCCACTTTATCAATGAAATTGGCAGAAAGCTCGCAGCAACCGCTGTTGATAGTAAACAGCTGTGCTTGGCTGTCTAGCATGGAAATGCCATTAGTATTTTGGCTTTGGCACGGGAAACAAGTTCTGGTTACTCACATTTATTTTTTCACTTTTCAGCCCCCATTGGACTTAGTCCGAAACGGGGGCTTATGGATTTGGTCTCGATTTTCGTGTCCATGCGTGAGTGTGTCCGCAACCATATCTCGGACATGTATGGACCGATTTTATTCGTACCTTGCACAAAGACAACACATGATGGTATACATAAGCATGTCATTATTTTTGGACATCAGATCCAAGATGGCCGACTGGCGACCATTTTAGTTGTAAAAAAAAAAAGACCCGTGTTGAACATGTCCTCAACCATTTCTCAGACATGCATTTACCGATGTTGTTCAAACTTGACACAGATAAAGAATGATGGCTTACATAAGCATGCCATTTGTTTTGAGATCAGATCCAAGATGGCCTCATGGCGGCCATTTGAGTTGTAAAAAAAAAAAAAAACCCGGTGTCGAACACGCCCTCAATTTCTCGGACATGCATTTATCGATGTTGTTCAAACTTGGCAAGTACATTATGAATGGTGGCTTGCATATGCATATCATCTTTTTTTTTTCGAGATCAGATCCAAGATGGCCAACTGGCGGCCATTTTTTTTGTAAAAAAAAAAAAACCGGTGTCGAACACGACCTCAACATTTTCTCGGACATGCCATTTATCAATGTTGTTCAAACTTGGCACACAGATTATGAATGATTGCTGACATATGCACGTCATTTCTTTTCCGAGATCAGATCCAAGATGGCCAAGTGGTGGCCATTTTGTAACTTAAATGTGTCCCTAACCATTTCTCAAACATTCGTGGTCCGATTTTGTTCAAGCGTGGCACAAACACAGTACATGATGGCAGACACATGCCCCTCGCTGGTAGACTGGTGGCCATTTTCGTTGTACATAAATATGGGCTAAACCTTTAACGCCACACAGCAAAATTACTAAAGCAATGGGGCGATGACATTCGTCTTTTACCTTTTTTTTTATTTTGTTTTATTTACTTACTTTTTTATTTTGGGTTTTCTCAAAATGTATTTTTATTTTTATATTGCTAAATCTCAAGCTCCTTTAATTTTTAACTTGAGTTTTTTTTAATGCATATATACAAAAATATATATTTTGCAAATGGAAAACGAACCTGTAGTTTAGCAGTAGTTTGGTTCTGAATTTGTTCCGATCGAAAATATATATATATATATATATATATATATATATATATATATATATATATATATATATATATATATATATATATATGATAAGGATGTAACTGTAAAATTTACAACAAAATGTTGTTATGGACTCATTACCTCCACCACCATAGGTGGAAGGAGGTTTTGTTTTCACTCACCCCTGTCTGTCTGTTTGTGTGGATGGATAGGAGAAAACTTGGTGGACATGTTGGGTGTGTGACGAGGAATAATTAAATTTGGGTGAAGATACAAATCCAGATCCAATAATGTTTTTTTAAGTGATTCTTCACCATTGAGTGATAGGACTAAAACCGATCGATATATGGAGCACGATATTTCAAAGTTGTGACCGGATTCAGATGAAACTTGGCGGACAGGTTAGGTGTGTGAGGAGGACAAATTGATTCAATTTTGGTGAAGATCCAGATCCGGATACGAGAATTTTTAAATTTTTAAGTGATTCTTCACCATTGAGGAGTTGTGGCGAAACCGATATATAGCATGATATTTCAAAAATTATTTGCCCCGATATGTTCTTCTGGATCAGGCTTTGCGTGGCGGAGGGATGCACTCCACCGAATGCCTTTGTATTAAAGATGTATTTCGTGCAAAACAAGGTCGACTTGGGACTCATTAAATGTTATTTACATTAATTTGAATGGGAAAATTAGTGTCTAACAACTTCGGTTCCAACAACATCGTTTCCTACAACGGCACACTTTTAAGGGACTCATTAACGACTTTCTAGAAGACCTTACTGTAATACTTTTTTAAACAAATGTATATGTATGTATATATATATATATATATATATATATATATATAATATATAAACCCACCGAATGACCTCATTGAAGTTTATTTTAAGTTATAGACCACAGACTTGCTGATCAACTCTGTGACGAACGGATTGTAGTTTGGATAGTTCATAATCCAGAATAAAAATCAGCAGCACCAGCTACAGCAATCTACGAGTAGTCAGTGTAAGGTTCAATTTTAAGCTATAATTATCGCTGAGGGTTGTAGCTCAGGTTATAATTATATGCGGGGGGACGGCTCAGGTTTGAGCTGTAATAATGAGGGGTTAAGCCTTAAATTCTAACTATAACAACCACAGAGGGGGAAGGGTCCAGTCTGAATTTTAACAATCGCTCAAGGGAGAATGTGACCAGAGTCCTCAGGATAGTGATTCCTGTAGTTTGTTTTACTTCTTGCTACTTGAGCATGATCAACTCTCGTATATCCTTTGCAAACAGCAGGTGAGCTATCGCCGGCACCTTGGCCGTAGCCAAGGTCAGATACAATCAATCTAGTAGCCCTGGGCTGAACCCTCTTTTTAGCAGCTATGTCCTTTCCTAAGTTGTGGTGATCAAAACTGCACACAATATTCTAGATGTGACCCTCACTAAATTCCTCTACAATGTTAAAACCACCTCTTAGGATTTATAATTTGTCCTCCTCCAAATATAACCTAACCCCCTATTTGCTTTACCTCTAGCTGCCTGGCTTTGTACTCAGTTAATTACTCAGTTAATTAGGTGGAGTGAATATAAATATAAAGTAGTTATTTGAACAATGGCTATGCAATATTTGATCTTTCTTTGTTCAATAAGAATATGATATCGTGTTTTTGATTACAGTTGCCTGTCCATAATAAATAAGCTTGCAAAACAGCCAGGTCTACATAATTTTATATATAATTATTTTAACTCTCCGGATGTTTGTTACCTTCATTTAAATCTTCATTAATTTGCGGTTAAAAGCATATTATTTGTGGTTGTATGTATTCCTGGAAGATAAGTGGAGATTTCATCCCAGAATGGTGTATGCTGGGTTCCACTGCTCGGTTTTTTTTTCGTTTTTGCGTATCTGCTGAGAAATTCTGGGAAGGTGGTGTTTATGTGTGTGTGACCTACTGGGGTGGGGAAGGGGGGATTATGAGAATGATATGGCCTGACAATAAAAAGACAGATGTTAATTCAAGTTATTTTATGTGATATCGACTGTTTGGACTACATGTAAAAATATGTTTGTTTTTTAATGAATAATCTTTTTTTTTGACATTTTGTTAGCCCTGGGGAGACTATGGTATGAATCATCCTTCACTATGTTCTCACCAAAAGGACTCTACACTGATACGCATACTCGTTGATAAAGCCTTGTATAGAATCGATAATGTATGCAGTGTATCATGTGTACTGTATCTGTGTAAGGTTGTTCAATATGAAGCATTACACTTCAGAATACAGCACGGGTTACCAACAGAACAAACAAATTGAGGAAGGGTCCTCAATCAATATCTCCTTCTCTCTGTTTATTTGTTTTTTTTATTTTGCTTCTCCCTCTTTCTCGCCCGCTCACTCTTGCTCGTCCCCCTCTCTCTCCCGCTCTGGTCACGAGTAACATTTGAGCCAGTGCATAATGATTTGTGTGGAACAGAGGCCGAGTGACAAAGAGCGGCAAACCGTTGTGTCCTTGTGAGTGATCTGTTTATCCGAAGAGCATCCTCATCAATAGAGCGCTGATCGTATGGTCACTAGGCCAGCACAAGCACCAACACCAGAGATAACAACAACCAGGGGTGCCTCTTCATGGTGGTTATACCCCCCCCATCCCCTCCCTCCAATGCAGGATGGGGGCAAAATCCTCCCCACTCCTCCCTGATGCTTTGGTTAGTCATGGCAGCGCAGCCACAGTCAGAACACTGATCGATCCCCATGGACTGGCCCACTCCCTCTCATCTTCTACATGAACCTTTCACACACAAACACTCAAATCACCACATGTCACATTCGCACACCTATCACATATCCACAACAAACTTTTTTTCCCTCTTTGGTGAGTGACTTCCCTCGAGCAGTCCTCCCCTTTCTCCTTCTCGCTGGAGACACAGAAACTAACCTGGGGCCCACCACTATATGCATTTACCCAACATGTGAAACTCGCATTACTAGCTCCGGGGCCACAGGGAGTTTGTCCGCTGCAAAAGGCGCTGTGAATGGTTCCATCTGGCCGGTACCAATAAAATATCAGACTACAATCATGCATGAACCTGCAGCAGCCACTTTGGGTTGAATCAAAACTCAAATCCAAATAACAATGCACCTACGCAGGTCCCAAATGCATTACCGCCACCTACACACAACCAAAAACTCACACATAACCTTAATTTCCTCCAATACAGCACAGACGGCCTCATCAGTAAGGCCAGGCAATTTAAACGCTGCACTCCCACAGACAACATTCACATAGCCATCATACAAGAAACCAAATTACACCAGAAAAACAAAACACCAACCATTCGCAACTCTACACTGATACGCATAGTCAGACCGGCCACCAGAGATGGAGGCCTCATCATACACAGTACATACACGTCAGTTAGACGCATAGATATCACGCAAGACACAAAAGCACGTCCACCACCAGAAAACACACTTTCACTTCTTGCTTTCAAAATTAAAATTGGTAACAAATAACACATGAACATCATAAACATTTACATACCACCTAACATATTCACTGTACCAGTCAAATACTCACAACAGAACCTCCCACTCTTACCCAAACACCATAATTGAAGGGGACTTCAACGGCAAAGACACGGCCTAGTACACCCATCATCAACCAAACACAAGAGCCCAAACCATTGCCACACAACTAAATTCGTTATTCATACTTAACGGTCCAGACCAACACACACACACGGTATGTGATCATACACATATTATATGTGACGTACGTATTATACATATTATATACACATACCGGGCGTAGTGGCGTGCGCCTGTAATCCGGATACTCGGAGGCTGGCTTGGGTTTGAGGATCGCTTGAGGACGGGAGCTCCACGCTATGAGAGGGTTTAGGGCAGCCCAGAATCATGGCGAAACCCAATCCTTATCCCTGTGTCGTAAGAGGCGACCAGGGTTGCGTCAGGAAGGGCATCTGGCGTAAAACCTGTGCCAAATCAGTATGTGGATCATAACGGATGATCCGCTGTGGCGACCCCTAACGGGAGCAGCCGAAAGAAGAGCAGCAGCATACACATACGGGTAGTGGTCAAAAAAATTGGAGACACCTGGGTAAATGAGGGACACCAAGTATATTGAAAGCAATGGCTTCCACACAGGTGTGGCCCATGTGTTAATGAAGCAAATAACATCCCAGCATGCTTAGGGTCATGTATAAAAATGCTGCACAGGCCGAGTTGTCTCTAATTATGGTTTGCATGGCTGCAAGAGGAGATCTCGGTGACTTTGAAAAAGGGGTGATTGTTGGGGCATGTTTGGCAGAAGTTTCAGTGGACAAAGACAGCTCAACTTGTTGATGTTTCATGAGCAACGGTGTCTAAGGTGTTGTCGGCATAGAACTCTGAGGGAAAACATCAACAGTGGGCGGAAGCGCATACTTCAGGATCGTGACATCTGTGCATTAATTTGAAGTACAATTCAAAGTAGGTGACCAACTGCCGATCAATTGACTATAAATTTGAACCTGGGGCACGAGCATATTTCATCAAAAATGGTCCGCCTAGAATTCCCCAGGGTGGGATACCATAGTCTGGTTGCAGTGCACAAACTGCTCATTCTACCTAGAAATGCACGTTTGCGAGTCGAGTGGTGCAAAGAGCGCAGGCAATGGACTACCGAGCAGTCGAGAAATGTGACATGGTCAGATGAATCATCCTTCACTATATTCTCACCAAACGGACGAGTGCATGTGTGGCGCCAACCGAAAAACTCTACAACCATGAGTGCTTGGTTGCAACAGTGAAGGATTCTAGTGGTTCTGTGATGTTGTGGGGTGCATTTCCCTTACATGGTTTTGGTGCAGTCAATGCCAATCACTACTTAATGGTACCGAGTGATCATCTTCATCCCTTGTTGCAATATTTCTTTCCTGCCAGAAGGAGTGTCTTCCAAGATGCCAGAAAGTTAGTCAGAGGAGAAGGAATACTATTGGACTGGGCTGGGAACCTGGGGGATGTAAGCATTTCCACTCCATTGTCCATTCAGCCAATTAGACCATTTGATTATCTTGCGTGTTCGTGGTCGCCCGTGTGGGTACCTACATACTATCCTTCCACATAACTATATGATGTGACATTTAGTTGAAGCGGTTGGGATTATCCATTGCTCAAAAAGGCATAGGCAACCAACAATTGGTACTCAACACTACTCCACTAATTTTAAATCAAACGGGCAAGAGCAGACTTGGCCTCGGGTGACATTTTCATTCGTCATCCATGAACTTCCTCAGGCCTATTTTTTTTAATCGTATTTATATTCTTAATATGTTAATAGAAAAGTTCCAAGTAGATGTACATTCAAAGTACACCGCCCCCAAGCCAAATAAATAACAAATCCTCCAGCATGCGACATCACCGGGGGCACCTTAAGCACCCCGGCGATGATGCCATGCATCACGTGAAGAGGGAATTGGGAGGAAGCGGTGCACTTCTAAGCTAAATATGTACAAACGATACTTAGTTTATGTGTACAAATGTACTTCTGAGATGAATGTGTACAAACGACACTTGCTCGCCCTGCAGCACATGGAGAGAGATTTGGGGTGGAGCCGTGTGTAATAATTGATTGATTCATTGATTAATTGTGAAACTAAAATAAATAATAATCTTAAAATAATTGATTTTTCAATAAATTGGCTGATGCCATACCAAAACTACCACCGTTTCATCTGAATCTGCAACTTTTTGAAAATTAACCAAGTCATCGAAAATGAATAATTAATTGATAAATCAAAATACTCTTTGTAGCCAAATCACTTGTTCACCGTCATGTCCAAATATCAGCTTCCTCGCTCAAAAGGTGCCTGAGATATTGCCCAGATGAGAAACAAAATAAATAAGGAATTAATATAAATCGATAATAATTAAGTACCTAATCAATTAATTGAGTAATCTCAAAATTAAAACATATCCTTTTTGTCAAAGCAAATCTTCACTTTTGTCCCCAAATTTCAGCTTTCTCACTCAAAGGATGGCTGAGATCACCCGGACAATCAAGAAAACAAATGGAGTAAAAACTGAGAACTCCCTTCCTTCGGCACCCGGCCATGATGTCGTGCATTGCCTGGATATGGAATGAGGAAGGAACGGTGTACAATAAATATTTTGAAGTGTTTATGTGTTTGTTTGTACGTTTGTATACATGTTGTTCTTTCACAGATGAACCGTAGCCCTTCGAGGCCCCAAATTTTGGTTGTGGGAACTTCAGAATCTGAGAGTTTCTGAGCTGCCATCTCCAACTCTCACCCCCCACCCCCTTCCCACAAGGAAATTCTCTACATGTATTGTTTGTTTGTCTGAAAATCATAGAACAAATAACGGGGCTGGGCACAATCTCCACTATATTTTGCAAACATGTTGGGGGTACCAAAGGTCAAGTCAAGGGCAAAACAAAAATAAACACATGAATGCAGTGGCATGTCGCATGATCTTGCACAGGCATGATCGCTTCCCAAGGAAGCTTCTATTATTTTTGGGTTAGAAGGCAGTATGATTAGAGAGGTGTCTTTTTTTTATTTTTTTTATTTTTTTTATTTTTTTTTTATTAGTAGTTATGGATTACAGTATATAGAGTGATTGACAGGAAGTCGTATACATTTATCGTTTCCAGATGGTATACAGTGGCAAGTATTGCATGTTTACATGTATAGACGGACCTCTGTATCAGGCACCCTGGTTGTAACAAACATTCAGAACATATTGTTGTGGACTCGGGGTCAGAGGCAAAGACAACAAGGGGTGAACTACCTCAGGTTCCCACCAGACTCTCTGGAATCGCACGCCATCACATACGAACAACATTGTGATGCGGCAGGTCGCGAATCGACCGTGAATGCCAATAACTCGGCCAGTTGACTTTGGGTCCTCTGTCTAAACCATTTACCGAAAGGTCATGTGATCTAATTACCAGGGAACACTCCCTCGGTACACACTTGCTCAAACCGGATCATCTTACCAGATCATATGCAGCCGAGTGGAACTGCCAAGCACGTACCGGCTAGGAAACAGATCGTTGGGGAATAACGTCCCGGCTACACGAGGGTGCGGGCCATGCTGGACCAATGGAAGAAAAACGAAAACGAGCTGGGAACATTTCTATACAATGCATTTATTTACAACCAAGCAGAGAAAAGTTTGTGGCACATTGAATGGGGTTTTATTTTTATGTACAGCAGGGGATAGCAAGGAAATAGTGGGGTGCGGCAAAAGGAAACTTACAAAAGAAGATACAGAGCAGAATTATCCCGACTATCTTCGACAATCTTACTTAATCTGGAACAGGCACCATCACGCACGCACGCACACACACGGAATGTTAGAGAGAGAAAGGTGAGGATGAGCACCCTCTAAATATCTGGTGCAGTCGGCTGGGCAACGTGGCCCAGGATGCTGAGGGAGGGGTCGTTGGAAAGATACTGGCGTCTACGGTGAGGCCTGGGGAGGTGCGATGTATGTGATGTGAGGGGTGCATTGTCATCCCAGTGGAAAATGTGATTGCAAATCAGTAACATTCTTCTTTGTTCATCCACAGAAGATGAGACAGAGAGACAGAGAATGAATATAGACGTGTGAGGAGGAAGATCCCTAACCGAACCGTGTAAAGGTCTGTATGTGTAGCGTGTACCTCTGGGACGCTCTGCCTGAGTGTTCCCACCTCGTTATATGGTGCGTTATCTCCTGCCTTTGTATTCGCCGGGACTCGTGGCAATGTGCACTCTGCACTGGTCCACCGTCCGTGCCCAGCAGTGAGTCCGTCTGGCTTTGCGAGGTTTGTAGCACTTCAACAGCACAGCAGGGAGTCTCGAACGGCAATTGCACATGGATCAGGTTCTCGAAGAAGAAGCTCTCTTCGGACGGCAATCGCACACAAATAATGTTCTGAAGAAGAGGCTCTTTACGGCTCCATGCTCCCCCCTTTTATAAGCCCCAGGTGAAGGGTGGGGTGAGAACCTGAAAGCAACGCGCTGTGACCCAAATTCTGCTCCTATATTGGGCCACATCAGCCCGAGCCATGCTTCGCCAGGCTCCAGGACCAGAAACCGGCTCAGATGCCTACCAGGTTTGGCACGGCTCGGAGCTCCTGACTTAATATGGGGCATGCTCCTTGAGCCGGCACCCCAGCCCTGAATATGCATCGAGTGTAGTTTATGTCAGATGGCAGCAGACTTTCTCCGCCACCCATAGGCTACTTCACGAGCCAAAATGTACTCCCGGGACGCGAACCAAACTTACGGATCGCCCTTCCCGTGACCCCTCCTCATTGCTTTCGGTCTTGCCATGGTCTGACAACTGGATTAGGGCTGTAACAATTCCAGACGCTCACCCGGGACGTTTCCGGTGAGATGCGGTGGAGCTATTAGCGTCTGTTGTGTGGTCGAGCATCGCACGGCCCCAAGGACAATCCAATGTCGCGTGGTACTCCTCGAAATAGAATAGCAAATTGTATCAATACAGAGTTACGAGGAGGTGCGGGAATATTTTTCCCATGTGTGGGAGGCATTTGTGATAAAAGTGGTGAGACTTGGTGAGCGAGGTGTGGAGTAAGGTGAGGTGCCAATTGGGAATTGGCATGCAGATTTGAATGAAATAATGGTGCTCAAATTCCCGTGTGCGGGCTGTCTTCTGTGCAACGGGGATTATCTGAGCTACAGTAAGCATCACGGTGTGCTTTTTAAACAATTGTCTATTGAATGGTTTGTGTGTGTGTGCTTGAATGCTTGTTGTGTGCTATGGCTAAAAGGAAAGGATTAGAGTGGAGGTCAGAGTATGAAGCAGAGAGATATTTATTTGAGCAAACTACGAGTCCCATGCAATGAGCTTCGTCCCATTAACCCACTAGACACGAGGGGAGGACCAACTACACGAATATCAATGAAATAACTGCCTGGGGATCACTGTATCTTGGGTGCCATTGCCTTGGAGACATGCAGTTTTGCAGAACCGCACCAATGTCATTGTCAATGCGTAATGATCATGTATTCACAATACATATTGCTGTAAATTAACATGGATATAAATAAAGGTCGCTTTGTCCTAGCAAGTTGAACGCAGACGCAAGGCTTAATGTTTGAAAATGATCAATTATTCAGTCAAGGTTGCCAAAACCAATTGTCCGAAACCTCAACAGAAACGAATGCATTTTTACATTGCCATGCTGGTGAAATAAGTACACTGCACAGGGGTGCTGTGGAAGAAAGGGGGCAGAGATATTCAGTGGTTCAAGGCTTGCTTGGACCCCCACCCCCTTGGAACAACTGATGGAAGAGGCTCGGAGAGACCAACCAAATTTATGTTTCGCAGCAACATTTTGTCTACCCCGTAAGCGAGGGCTTCTTCATCATGTATTAAATGGATGCAAAATGACATCCTGTACCGTACCATACTGCATTTATTGTCAGGTCAGGAATTGAATCTAGATCAGATATAGAATCCGTTATCTTTCTTGCAGTGTACTACGTAAATTGTAACTAACCGACATTCAATCATCGTATCAAAATGGAGAGATGCTGACTAAACAAAGTAACTCAAATTGGTTCTGTTAACGATGTGCAACGTGGGAACAGCTGCAAGAATCTGATAATTACCTCCACCACCAAAGGTGGACTCTCTGCCCATCCCTACCGAACCTTGTCTACATGTAATAAATAGATGCCTTATAAAAGGGTCATATGATCACATATATTTACATAAGGAGGAGGTACTGCATGACTTGCTTGAACAATAGTACGCATACGGTATAAGGAAAGGTGAATATTGAGAATGCTCTTTTCAATAACTGGTATGACACCCCTGTGAACCTCAATGAAAGCATCAGCTGACTGTTCTTGGCTCTTTTCCTTCATAAATTGCGTATTGCAATCCAATAGCTCATACCTTACAATCCATGACGGAGACTTTACAGCAAACGAGTTTTTTGTGGGAGAGTTTCTCACTCTGTGCATGGGTAAATGCTGTTCAACAGGTTATGGTGTATTGTGGTTGTATTTTTTATTTTTTTTATCCAATCAAAAACAAATTGTTATGGTGTGGGTACAATACCCAAGAGACAATGTCGCTTCCTTCCGTTGGAATCATTATAATTGCTTCAGCCGTTATTGTGCTCGGCAGGGTGACATTTATCAACAATTCTATGCATGAACAATTCAGCGATTTTTCTGTGATCTCTCAATGTGGTGCGTTATCGATGTATCCTGATGCCTTTTTCATTCTTGGAAGTTATTGAAACATTCGAGAATAAAAGATATGGCTTTTAAAGACTTTTGACTTCATTCTATATGATAGCTTTTCAGCATATAATTTTGTACACATTTGATGGGGCGGCTATTTTTTACATGTGCCTCCTGACATATAGAGTACCACCGTAATCCATTATAAATAATGAGAACAGATCTGGTCTCGGGCGATGTTTCTTCCACTTCCCGGTCATGTGCCGGTGTGCAAAGTCAATTGAGGAGTCTTTTTATTTTGCCAACCATTAAGCAATAAACGTCAAATCACATAATCGCTGGTCTGCTCTGCTCTTATTCACTCGTATTGTGTGAGTGGGTGTGTGTGCTTCTTGTTTTTTTTGAGTTACCATTGCACGAACTTCGCTGGATTTGTGTCTGGATTGGACGAGGTGACGTGTGGTTTACGTGATTGGTGGAGTTTCCGTTAGGTGTTGTGCATGTGTGGGTGTGGTGTTGGTTTTTACTCACCTTGTCCAGTCACTTGCACCATCCAGTTTTTGCCATTTGTATCAGATGTATGTATTGTGTGGGTATGTCCACAGTCTCCCCAGTTATACTGCCCTCTCGGTTCTCGACGTGCCATGCCTCCAGAAACTGTCATTTATTGGATATCGTGTCTCGGACACTGATCCCATCAAAGTCAAATCTGTGGAGAGATTGCAGGCAATGATGTGCTCTGTCACCTTTCCAAGCCGAACTGCTCTATCATGTTCATCTAACCTTTTTTTTGAAATTCCTTCCAGTTTCACCAATGTAGAATTGGTACAGTGTCTGCATGACGAATGGTAAACTACGACTGATCTGTCACCATTTAACGTTGTGTCATTTAGTTTTGAAATGACATTACGGATAGTGCGTTGAGGCTTGTCGGCTACACCAATCTGTGCGCTGCCTACTATCTTGCCAATCCTTTCGTTAAGGCCCGAGTAGTATGGCAGTATACAGTGCCCAAGCGTGTCGGGCTCCTGTTCTGCCCAATTTTGTTTTTTCAGGGTAGGGAGTATCCCTTTGCTCTCCTCATTTTTGAGCAGGATTTTTTTTTTTAATTCATGTTAAAGGCTTCAGTCACGGACTAAATAGTCCTCATCGAAGCCAAGCCTTAAATTAAGGAACTGCATTAATAGAAAAGTAAGGAAAGAGCGAACAGTCTAAGAGTTTTTGTGAAAGTAAACAAAAAACTGCTTTTTGAAAAGGGGAAGGTCATAAGTGTTTGGGAAGACATGAGAAGGTAAAGAGTTCCAGAGTTTGGCAGTGGAGGGGAAGAAAAAAACCGCAACGGCCCACCCTTGAGTTGCCAATGGCCACACAATAAAATTTTTTTTGATGTTTGTTTGAAAAGTGTATGATGTTTGTTTGCAAGAAAGAGAGATTAAAGCTCGCCCGGTAGCTATAGTTTGAGTGAGACAAAGTAAGACCAGCAATCCTGACATGGAGAGTGTAAGATGGTTCCGGGCACCACTTTAACACTCCTAAGTCAGAACGGTAGGACCACCCTGAGCGGTTGCTGTCAACAACCTACTCCCTAAAAGACCGGTCTAACCGGATGGGTGTTTTTTCGGAGACACCGTCTCCTGACTGGATGACCGTTGGCTCCCTAAGGAACTCATCCGCCCTTTAGCAGGTATTGTTTTTAGTCCTGCAGGGTGTCAGTCACCCTCCCCACTGGCAAGCCAGCGAGGGTAGTCGGTTTACTCGCCAACTACCCGACCATGCAGAAGATAGTTACTCCTCTTACTAATATAATTTTTTTCAATTTCATTGAATTTGTAAGATGATACAGTCAATGCCTGAGCTGGCAAGGCCTGTGCTATACTTCGTTTGTGGGTGATTGGGTTGCAGGATTTAAAATCCAGTAATCTGTTGGTATGGGTTGGTTTCCTGTAAACTGACATCTCCAGGTCGCCTTCAGGCTTCTGGTAAACCTCCACCTCCAAAAAGGCTAATTTGCTTTATTTTGCAATTGCATTTGTAAAGCTAATGCTGGGAAATGCTCAGCCAAGTTGCCCAAGAAAGTGGTCTACCATGTCTCGATGTCTTCTTCGTCTTTCGGCTGCTCCCGTTAGGGGTCGCCACAGCGGATCATCCGTTATGATCCGCATAATGATTTGGCACAGGTTTTACGCCGGATGCCCTTCCTTACGCAACCCTGGTCGCCTCTTACGACACAGGGATATGGTACACCTATGCTAACCGGGGCATACACTGAGCCCAGTATACTGGTACTCACTTCGCCGACCTCGGAAGGATGACAGACTGAGTCAACCTCCTGGTGTGTATTAATTCAAGTGGCCAACAGGGCTTGAACTCAGGACCTTTTGGATCCCTAGCCACTACGCCAACACCAGGCTATGTCTACCATGTCTCGATGTACAATGGCGAAAATGTCATCCACACACCTGTTCCACTATTGTGGGAGCCGATTATCATGAGACTCAAATATCTTTTGCTTTCATGAGAATCAAAAGGCTACAATATATGGAAACGAACCGGGCGTAGTGGCGTGCGCCTGTAATCCGGCTACTCAGAGGCTTGGGTTGGAGGATCGCTTGAGGACAGGAGCTCTGTGCTGGGCCACGCTATGAGAGGGTGTAGGGCAGCCCGGAATCATGGTGAAACCCTATCCTTATCCCTGTGTCATAAGAGGCGACCAGGGTTGCGTCAGGAAGGGCATCCGGTGTAAAAGCTGTGCCAAATCAGTATGCGGATCATAACGGATGATCCGCTGTGGCGACCCCTAACGGGAGCAGCCGAAAGAAGAACAACAACAATATATGGAAACGTTCCTTATGACGTTTTCTAAACTATCAGAGAGTGTGCTAGTGCTCTCCATGTTGGGATGGCGTGAAAAAAACATGGCCGCCCCATCTGCTA
The DNA here is from genome assembly GCF_056783735.1 of Eptatretus burgeri. Lineage (NCBI taxonomy): Eukaryota > Metazoa > Chordata > Myxini > Myxiniformes > Myxinidae > Eptatretus > Eptatretus burgeri. The sequence goes on from NC_140961.1 coordinate 44,395,604, forward strand.
CATACAAAACTAAAGTTGGAGTATCTTCTCTAAAAAGTCACTTAGGCTACATATGAGAACCTACTTGGTTTGTTCAGCTCATTGTCGAAGCAGGGCTCACTTTTCAGTTCTCCAGACCATGGCAAAAGCAAAAATAAGCAAAAATAAGCAAAAAAGTGAGATCAGCCAAACCCGGGAATTCATATTCTCGTTCATAAAATAAGAAATAAACAAGCAGTCGTAGACTGGTACTTACGAAATCATCAACTTGACCTCTGACCTTGTCTAATAAAAGCTGTCTCGAGAGAAGGTAGCGACGCAAACCAGAAGTTTCTACGATGATTCTGTACCAAACCATCAAAAATCGAATGTTTAACCTCACTGTGACCTTGACCTTTGATCGATTTTCAACAAAATCTAATCAGCGCTAGCCATCACCCTCCTGAATCACGTGGTGTAATTTGACATTGGTAGCTTCTTCCGTTCTCGAGTTATCGTGCCTACAAACAGACACACAAACACATAAACGCACAAACAGAGGACGGAAGTCATCAATATACTTTCGAAATCTAAAGATTTCGTAAGTAATAAATTTCAGACGGCATACTTCCGAGCTGCCTATATCAATGGCAATGATTCTGGTTCCATCCGATAGAGTTTAACCTCGTGCATCATCCTTTGTTATTGTAATTTTATTAGCTTGAAAGGATTCCATGAAATGTACGAAAAACTATATTCCTTTGAAAAATAATAGTCAGGTATCCGAGGGGTGGGCAGGACTGTATGACTGTCTATCAGCCTTTTGGGGGTGAGGCCGCTATGTATTTGCCTCAATGTCATGCATATGGACATCAAATAATATAAGCAGAAATATGCCTCTGGGAAATCCCTTGTTTTTGAAAATCTGGCATTGGACAGAACAGCCTGAATAGGGGATTATCCACTCCAACTCATCTTTGTTTTGGTATACATCATCGAGTGAAGTGGTCAATGATCAATTAATCAGAGGTAACTGTTTATTTCCCTCATTCGTACATATCATCACTGGCTCACAACAGCAACATGGGCTGTGTGTTCTGCAATTGTCACACACATGTCTGATATTCAGCCATTCATACATTCCAGTGGTGTGTCTAGTGTTGAGGCCTACATAACAGCTTCTCTTCTGGACAGTGAAGGTACTTGGGCTACAGAAAACGAATTTCTTACTCTAGCATATTTGCTGAACACCCCCATTGTATGTATCCAACAGTGAGAGTATGGATTGGGTAAGATACTCCCCTTTACATGTTGATGAAAATTTGCCTGATAATGGCATGAACATGACTATGTACATCAGGCTTCAGCATGATCACCATGATGTTTTCTCTACTGTTAATCCACAGTAATTATTTTGAATATTTCTAAGTGCAGGTAGCTTATGTACATATGTCGTACGTCGCACGTTATGCGTGTCTGCATTTTGTTAAGAGCATACATCACAAACCATTCAGCGGGCGAAATTGAAATGCTACCACATGTTATATGACCATGTGATACAGCAGTCACTCTTTTGAGGTCAACATAGGCCAATTTTCAAAAATCCTCAATTTTTATCCGATTAATTAGAAATTGAAGAGGATTTGCACATTTGGTCATTGAATTCAATGACCAATTATTTTTGAGGTCAACATAGGACAAAGGGTCAAACAAGGCAAAATTTCTGAAATCCTCAATTTTCATCTGATTGATTTGAAATTTGAAGAGTATTTTCATAAAAATGACCATTAGATGTCATGTGGTCTGGCAGCCATATTGGATCTAAGTGAAAATCTTCATAGGAGAAACTGCTTAACTGATCAATGCAAAATTTAACTACTTCATCAACTACCCATGGAAAATATGGTTTGATAAAGATGACGTCATTGGTCACGTGGTCTGGCAGCCAAATTGGATCAAAGAAAAACAAGTAGAGGTACATCCAAAGTACACCGCCCCATGCCAAATAAATAAATACCTATCAACAAAGTCAATTCTGATTGGACGTTCTCCACTGCTGCATCATCACCTCCAAATGGTCTAAGTGGGAAGAGCCTGTTCAATGTTCAGCTCTCCAATTGGAGGTTGCAGAGTCTGAGGTGGAGCCGCTAAGGCTGTTTTAGAATCTTCTTCGGAACCATCCGTGATCATGAGACGAGTTCGTGTTCCTCTTCTTCTTTGCACAAATAAGCAAAGCGAGTGGACACTTTTTTGCCGACATGACTTGGAGTTTATGGAATAGATAAATATTGTATCTCCTTGAACTAAGAGTCCCATTGAGTAGAATGGCCAGTGAAAGTGAGCTTTCTATAGATGGACAAAGTAAACGATGATGCAGATCTCGCTGCGAGGACATCCAGAAAGGGTAAGCAATTAGAACATTCAAATTCTGTTGTGAACTTGAAGGCAGGATGAAGATAATTCAATTCATTCAAGAAGCAGTCACAGACTTCTTGAGATTCAAACAGGCAAAATATGTCATCCATATATCTGTAGTAGGAGATGGAAGTAGAGGAATAATGGGGTTTCTGAGGCATCCATGCAAATGAATGGGGAAAACGGGGTAAACTCTATGAATTAAACCCTGAAAACCTCAAAACAGGAGACTGATTCCTCCTCCTCCCATACAAATGTATAGGCTAACCTTTTTGACAATCCCTTTTAAAAACCTTAAACAGGAGAATGATTTCTCCCATACAAGCTCATGTTAAATTGTCTCAAGAATCCCTCTGACTCTTGGTCCATGGGGTCAAAAGAGATCGATCTTTTCGCCATTACTTACTCCACTCAAAGTGATCCAATAAATATTTGTCCATGTTCTATTCGAGGTAATGAATTAATTTTCCGATTACATTCATTACCATCGAGTATATTCACAAATATTATTTTAGAACTTGTTTCTTGGTTTATATGTCTTTGTTGAGCAGAAATAAAATGATAAACTTCTCTCAATGTTCTTGTTTGACCACCTCCTGATCCACATATCATTTTGAGATTGTAGTAAATTGTTTTTCCATTGTTCAATTGATAACCATCAAAGTTTTCAGTCCATTCAAGGATATTAATTTTTTTCCTTTACATCCTCCAACTTGTTTGTAATTAAATGTATCCGCTTATTTGTTTTATTTACTTTTACCCTGGATATTTCTTCAATAAGACTTGTTTGATATTTCTCACATTCATTATGTTTCCCATTTAAATACCAAGGCTGATTACATCTCCACTCTTTGGTTTGGTTATTGCTTGGTTCTATCATTTATAAATCGGTAAAAAGACGCTCCTTAACACTGAGACTTATAACCATAAGGGATACTCTTGATTCCATTCCCTAAAATATATCTTTTATCATCAAAAGCTCCTAATGCTTTCTTATTTATCTCTTCTGTATATAATTGATGTTCATAACTTCTTATTGTATTCATTTTTCTGTACTCTTCCTTCTTTAAGGTTAAACAGTTGTAATAATGTTTAAAGTTTATTGTTTCCTTGATTATATTTTTCTTTATTCCCTTTAGCTTCTTATCACATCTTTCAATGTTATCTATAATTCCAGCTGTGTTTGTCTGTGACCGCTGTTTCTCGACAACCGCTGGTCCAATCTAATTGAAACTTCCCAGGTATATTGCTGGGCACCTGAGGATGTGCCTTTTCAAGGTTTGATATTAATCGGACAAGTGCTTCCCAAGTTATGGCCATTTATTTACCAAACCAATGAGAAGACACGTTGCGTGGGCATAGCCGATGGGGAAGGGAAGCTCAGCCGCGTTCGCCATTACGGGTTACAACGTACGGACTTCCGGATCCATTACGGGTTACAACATATGGACTTCCGGATAATGACGACTTCGTGTATTCTAATAATTTCTCTATTTCTTATGCGCATTTATAGATAAACACAATGCCCCAAGTTATGATCGTTTTCATATTAGACGGTGTATAAATTTCGGTAACATCAGAGTGTTGGTATGCTCTGAAGCAGGAAGTAAATTTTTTTTTCTCTTCTCTTTTTGTTTTTCCTTGCCACGACATTGCGAAAAGGTAAAATACGTTGGCGCTAATTGAATAATTGGGTATTAAAACTAAATTGCGAATAATCGTAACTGCGAATAATATTCGAACTTCCGGGCCACGCATGTACGGGCACTCGAGAGCGAAGAAACGGCCTGTGTGGTTGTTGTTTGTTGCTCGTGGTTTGAATATTTTTTTTTTTTTTTTTTTTTTTTTACGAGCACGTACTAGTTATCAATATACGTAAAAGCATAAGACTCTGATCTCAAACCCACAAACTCACTCATGACCTTTCCACCCAACTCATCCTTAAACTTACCAATAACCTTTTTATTCTTTAATGAAAACAACATACTTTCAGACTTATTACTTGTATCATACATATCAATATTATCGATCATATCCTCGTAAACATCACTTGTCTTAATTTCAAATATAAAACTATCTGTATCCATATATAACAATGACACATTAACCTTGTGCTTTAATTTTAAATTGTTATAGCAATAGTCATACATTAACGACTTTGACAAGTCAAGAATTGATGTTCCTATATAAATCGGTTTATCCATTTCAATACTCTCTTTTTTTTTCAAATGAATAGCACAAAAGTTCTCTGAAAACACCGCCGCTCGTTTAAAACTTGGTCTATTAATTAACTTTGAAGCCTGTTTCCAAGATGTAGCAAGTCTTATGTTTTGTCGATTCCTAACATTTTCCATAGTCTTGCCAAATACAGCATTATTCATTAATTTATAAAAGTCCTTCTCAAAATCTGTTCTTGCTTCTGTTCTCCTTTTTTGTATTGAAATCAATATATTTCTTTAACCAATCAATGACTTTGTTTAAATTTCAAAATTCAATGAATTTTCCTCGCTCTCAACCCAGCAGATAAATATTGTCTTAAGTTCCTTTGATGCAAAACATAACTTTCTTTATCATTTAATGCAGTTAGTAGTTTTTTGGAGATTTACCTTTTATATTGAATGACTGTTGGTAATCACTTAACCATTCTTTTCTTGGACTTTCTTTATCAGGGGCATAAGGAAGGTCTTTATGTTTGTTATGAAGTTCTTCTGGATATTTTAAATCGACATCAAAATAATATCCCACTTCAGCTTCATCCAATTCTTTTTGAGAGGAGATTACAATGTCAATTAAAACTTTTTCATAATGTTTTTCTTCAACCCATTTAAGTTTTCCATAAGGTAAAGATTGAGACATAGCCCACCCATACAAATTGTTAGCATCATAATACATCAGGTAAGAGTTGTCCTCATTCTTATTGTAATCAGGAAGATATTTGTTATTTGCTTTTGCTTATCTCTTGGAACATACTTGAGATATTCCTCCTCTTTTAGCCTTCTCTATCATTAAAAGCATATCTATATCACTGATTTAATTCAAAATTTTGTTTTGCCATTTTTAACATAGAGCTCCAAGACAAGCCCGGGCTGTGTAATAGTGAACGGGGTCTAATCCATAAGAATTTTTATTATGGCAGACTTCTAAAAGTTACAAACACATCAACCAATAACAATACATCAGTTTTAAGATACAAATAATGATATTCTCCAAGATTCTTTATATTAAACTTCTCCCAAACATTTTTAGCTTGTGTATAATCTCTATTGGAAATATGAGTTTTATTTAACTTTCCATAGAAACTTTCCTTTGAAGGAAGTTGTGTTTCTTTAAACTTCTCAAATGAATCCATATAGTCATACGGATATATTCCCTTTTGTGATGAGAGATCAATCTCTTCTTGATTTGAGAAATATGATTGAAGACTCGAAGTTTTTAATATTTGATACCAAGTTAGATAATGGACTTGACATAAATTTGTATGTGTCAAGAAATCTGATATGGGTTATGGGGGATGTATGAATTGTTTTTTGAATGAGATGTATTTTTGATCTGTGTTAGGAATGGCAGAAATATCTCCAGATGTCTTTGAAAGTTCATTTATAAATAGATGTGTGTCATAGTGAGCGTTGTTGTGAAGAAAGACAGGAATAAAATTTGGAGGCTTGTAATTAAGATTACAATGGGAATGAGCTGGACCTCTATATTTACCAGTAAGATGACAGTGATCCCTAACCTTGTCATCTCCCTCAATTTTCTCCTCACAAATATGACAGATACTGTTCTTTCTAAATTCCTTTTTCCCTCCCTTTGTTAATGACATTGGTTTATAGGTTTTCACCATTATTTCTCTTAGTCTTATACAGTCTTTTTCCAATCGTCTTACAAACTCCTCTGAGGCATCTTCTCCTCTCTAAAGTTCTAACTTGTTGTATTCATCACCAACAGATGATTTGATATAATAACAGAAACCACAAGGAGTATGTTTTTGATATTTAATTGTGTATGATTTATTTTTATTTGGAGAAACAGTATCTATCTTTTCAAGGATACTTTCAAAATCAGCATATATCACACACAGATGTTTTATAGATTTGCTAAAATCTTTGAATGATATGTTTGAAACTGCTTTTGGTAAATTGATTTCGGTTGATTTATGATTACATCAATATTTTGAATGTTGATTTAATCGTTCTTTCATGTGAAAGGAGTTGAGGCATCTCTTACAAGGATACGTTTTACATTTTCTCTTATATAGTTGTGATTTGGTTAATCTTGAGAAATTTTTGATGAAAGCATAATATGATTTTTCCTTTGAAGTAAAGTGGAGAAGGTCAATGTGTGTTTCATAATTTTTGTAGTTGTTTGAAATTTTTAATATCTGAACTTTGTTTGCATCCGTTAATCCAGATACATTAACAGATAGATTATTCATTTTCTCAAATTTAGGTATATCTCTCAATGACATTGGAAACTTTAAATCTTTAACATTTAATGTATTCTCGTATTTCTTATAATGTTCAACCCTTTCAGGATTCCATTGTGGAGGATGTAAGTGAGCAAGAACAGACCATAGAAAACGTTTATTATCTTTGTTTTGAATATTAACGACTGCTTTCTTAAGTTTTATTTATTTTGGTAAATTGATATAAGAAGAAGCTTGAAGAGGATCTGATTTTAAGATGTGTATATCTAAAGAGATTATTTTTGTGATGGCAAATCCACTACCTACTACAGTGTTATCAACATCTTGTTCTTGTCTCTGGAGATCATCGTAAACATCACATCTTACAAAATCTTGAAATGATGAGATAAAGTGAGGATTTGTTCTCATTTAGGGAGTAGTTTCATCGTCTTGTCTTACCATTTTCAATTTTTCTCCCATATAAAACTTAAAAGTTTTCATTTCACTTAATGTGTTTTTAATTATAGTTTCAATACTTTGTTTAACCATATCAACAGCTTCCATGATTGTAGATGGTCCAGGGTCTTAAACGAAACAATCTTATTTTTATATGCCCTTTAAATGCCCCATCAGTGTTTTCAATGGAGAATTTAGCTTCCCTTTCTTCATTGTTCTTGTGTTTGCATGATTGAAGGTGTTTTTTATAAAAAAAAATTTAAGAATATCATTATCACATCTATCACAATGTTTTGTTTCTTGGTCAAGTGGAGATATTTGTTTGAAAAGATTGAATGTGTTTGTTGGTTTGAAGGTGTTTTTTTATAATATATATATATATTCGTGATTACAAACATCGCAGTACATTGTATTCACCATATTTATATAATAAAACTTTGCTTAAAATAAAATGTTCTTGATGAAAACTTCGTTTAATTTATACGTGAATCTGTGCTTAAAACCATTTTATCCTCCAACTTTTTTCACTTAATAAATACAATGTATCAAGACACAAAAGACAAGTTTCAATCAAACTCTTCATTTGTTAAAGATACTGAGAAATATATCAAGGATGTAAAATTGAACAAAGATAAATATAACTATTGGATAAAAACAATTATGGGGAATAATATGAGTTCTTCAATTTCCTTCAGTGGAAGGGCTTTTTGTATATCTGGAAGAACATCAATTTAAATATCTCAAACAAAAGTTTCTCCTCTCCTTCTGGTAATATATTCAAAACTAGAAAAAGCAATGAAACATGAAAAAGTATCAAAAAATAAAAACCTTATGGATGAAGCTTTAGAAAGAAAACATAAGACCATCTGTAATATGCAAGGAGAAATTTGTATTTTTTTCAACAACCCGAAAGATATAAATCCTGATGAAACGAAGGATATTAATATATCAGGTGAAATGACATTTCGTTCAATAGTAGTTTAGGATCATTTTTAAATTACCTTTAATATAAAAAATGTAGTAGTTGAATCTGTTAATGAAAAGTATATAGATATCGATGGTAATGTTTTTTTTTTTTTTCTACTCATTAAATATGAGTCATTATTCAACTGAAGATTTTGAAGATTATGAGAGTGATTATGATACCGAGAGTTTGTGTTCAAACGATAGTTATGAAAGTAGTTTTATAGATGATTGTGAAAGTACCGAGGATGAATTTAAGTTTGAGTAAAGTTTTACTTTATAAATATGCTAGATTTTGAGCCTCTTGAATTCCCTGATTCTCCATATGACAAATTTGAAAATTGTCCTGCGTGTGAAAGACTGGGATTAAACAGTCAAAAGCCTATAAACAATGTATATTCTGTGATTATCTTCTAATTAATGATAATAAAAAAATATAAAAAGGAAAATAATTCTTTGAGATTTACACCAAAAATGAATTGCTTTACAAGATTGATTAGAGACATGAATGTGAAGTATGAGGGTGATAACACACCTTTCCTTACAAGGGAAGAAACTGAATGCATTTGCGAAATGTTCAAAGGATTGTTGTTATATATTATTCACGATTGTCATTTTCAGGGAAATATCAACACGAGATATTGCATAAATAAAATAATGGATTATCTTGACATTAAACCCGAACTTCGGTTAAAATATAGAGTTTCTAAAAAAGCCAATAATAAATTAAATAACCTGTTTTCCAAATATATAAATGAATGATTTTTTTTTACCCATTTGGGAAAATAAGATAAAATTTAACAATCATAAAAATTTTCCAAATTAATTAAGATGTCTCATAGTTTGTTCAAGCGGATGTGGAAAAACCTGCTTACTTTTGAAGATGCTCCTGAATCCCAACTTTTTAGATTATGATAATTTTCACAAAGTCGAGTTTTCAACCTGAGTATCAACGACTCTCACAAGGTTTTAATGCTGGTCTTCCAAAAGAAGATATAATTGGTTTATTTAAACTTCAAAACAATCTAAATGATTATAACATTGAAGATATAATACAACTATTTTGTGATACACAGATATAAAAAGAAATCAAAACCGATAACTTGTATTCTTAGTGATAATATGGATGATATACCTTCTCCCCAAGATTTGGATAAATCAAAAAATAACCTCGTTATCTTTGATTGTGTTAATGAGAGAAACCAAATGGTAATGGACAGCTACTACACAAGAGGGAGACATTCTTCTTGTAATTGTATTTATCTTAGTCAATCATACTTTCAACTTCGTCGTCATTCCATCAGAAACAATGCTAATACTTTTGTTTTATTCAAGTTAAATTCAATTGATATAAACCATTTTTGGAGAGATAATTGTTCGACATTATGTAGTAAAAAGGAATTTGTGGATTACATGAAGCAAACGACTGAAAAATATAAATATATTGTTGCGAAACAAGATGAGATATCAAGGGATATATTTTTTGTTTTATAAACAATTACATATATAAATGACAACTATTATTATAAATGTTGTAGGTAAATCTGCTTCTGGAAAAAAACTTTCATAAATCAAGGTTCTTGTATAGTTCAAATGAGAATACCGTAAATTTAGTTAAAAAAAACACCCCATGATATGCATTGTATCAATAAGACCTGGAGAAGTAAAAGGTGAAGATTATCACTATATTTCAGTGGAGGAACATATGCGATTGAGGAAAGAAGGTCAAATATTTAAGGAGGTTTCTCTTGGTACAATAAAATATTAACATTGTAAGAGTGAGTTAAAGAAACTAAAATCTGGTGGTCTTGGGATATTAGAAACTAATCCAGAAGGAATGAGACAAATTATTAAACATCCGAGTGGGGTTAAGATTTTATCATTCGGTTTTAATGTTGATGAAGAAACTCAACGCAGACTATGAAAAGCAGAGATACAAGTATTAGTGAAGAAGAAATTACAACTCGTATTAATGTTAATAAAGAATTTGATGAAATATTTAAAGAAAAGGATTTATTTGACCACATCTACTTGGATGACGAAGAAAAGGAAAATTTCCCTGTTGATCTTTACAATTCATTAAATGATATTTTCCAATAAAGAAATGGATGCAAAAGAAAGAGCAAGAAGATTTAAGGAACATCAAGAGTTGGTTTCAAAAGTTGTAAAACAACAGGAAGACATGAAGAAAAAACGCAGACAGAGACTAACGGGTGAAGAAGCATTTGAAAGAAAACAAGAGAAATTTTTTTAACTCGTTTTAGAAACTTCCCAAGAAAAAATTATCGATGTTTCCACAGTTCCCACAATAGAATATACTCCTAAAAAACTTCAAATGTTAAAAGATTTCAGTCAAATGATGGAGAAAGAATTAGAGCATATAGGAGAATTAGAATATGATGAAGGATTATTTAAACAACTGGAAGGGATTAATCAACCCCCTGATTATATTGTGAATGCTCTTCAAAACAATTAATATTCAGCGGAATCAAAAACCAAAGCAGGGCTCATTCCAACAGAACAACCAGCAATATTTCATCTTGTTCAAGAAAAGGTATTGATATTTAATGATGAATTAAGGTTCTTGAGTTCTGCTCAACCTCCTGTTAAACTAACTCTGAGATTAATGTTTCTTCTCACAAAAGATGGAAGACAAGGTTCAACTGTGAGGGATGAATCAAAGTATATTGATAAACCATTGGATATGAAAAATAATGATGATAGAGTATATATTGATCTGCTGGACTCTCTTAATTATAGGGTTAGTCTATCTGGTAAAACTAGGAAGAATGAGAAGGAGAAACACATTATTCAGGCTTTAAGTATCGTTGGTTCAGGTGTTAGTTTTCTTCCAAATGACCCATCACAATTGGGTAATAGACTGTTATGTTGTTAGGTAGTAAGATGGCTGGAAATAACAATTGTTTTCATGAAGCATCAGCCATTTTAGACCAGTTGATGAACATGAAAATAATTAATAAATGTCAATACAAAGACATTTTATCTCGTATTAAATAAGATGAGAAGCACAATCCTTAGTTTTAATTTCACAACAAACAACCACACATCTTCATTCCCATACCCACAACAACTTGACACAACAAAAGAATATGAGGTGTCTTTATTGTCCATGGAAACTTATGATACCTTGTCTAATATAACTGAGAAAAATGACAACTTTAGTTATAATTCGGGAAGTGGATACAAAACTATAACAGTTTCACCCGGAGCATATGAGATTTCTCGTATATCTTCCGAAATTGTTCGTCTTATGAAAGAACAGGGTGATGAACCAAAAAATATTGTTATAGATATTCAAAAACATACTTCAAAATCAATGATTAAACTTAAAAATAACTACAAGGTTGATTTCACAAATGATCATTAATTTCAAGAGTTATTGGGTTTCTTCTCAAAAAAGATTGAAACGAATGGGATGTTTTACAGTGATAATGTCATTCAAATATCCTCAGGAATAAATTCGGTATTAATTCACTGTGATTTGATTGATGGTGCGTATAATGATGAAATAAGAACAAATACAATATTTTCATTCAGCGCATACTCAACCCCAATTGGTTATAAATTCAAAATGGAACCCAAAAATCTGGTTTATCTCTCTGTGTCAGGAAAAACCATATACAGAGTAACTTTTAGGATAACCGACTGAGATAATGGTATGATTTCTTTTTATGGAGAACTTATATCCATCAGAATTCACCTACGTGAAGTTTTCCAATAAATAAATATGATGGTTATTGTGAGGAAACACGAGTTGGGAAAATATAAAATAATTACAGGGGATGGGATGTTCCTTTCCCCATACTGCAAGGGTGAAGGTATGTATCTTGGTAGAGGATACTATAAACCTAAGAGAAAAAGGGGTGTCGGACATCAATTTAGAGGAGATGGGATAATTGATACTCTCATGGGTATAGGTTCAACTATTCTTAAACATAAAGACCTAATTGGTTCAACTGCTTCTGCTGTGGGAAATGTATCGGGTGCTATAAAGAGTATAAAAGATGCCCAAAAGGAATCTTATAAATTACAAGCAATAAAAGAAATTAAGAAAGGCAAAACTCAGTTGTCTCCCCAAGAACGACAGAAAATAATTCGAATACTTGGGTCAGGGTTCCAAAAGTTTTAACATCTTTTTTCCTAAATAAATACAAGTATGGAAGCAATTGATAGTATATATGATTTGGATGATACCATTGTCATCTCAAACTCCACTAAAAAAGAAGATTACTTCAAGGTAAATGCAATAACTGGAACAGACTGGAATGCAAATGGAACAAAAAGTTTTGAAATAAATAATCAACAAACTTATTTGAATCTAACCGAAAGTTTCTTGTTGTGTAAATTTACATTCACTAAGGCTGGGAATAACATAAACGCTACACTCGTAAATGATTTCTTCTTGAAAATGTTTGATAGTGTTCGTTTGTACATTGGAACACAAGAAGGTGAAGCAGTTGATTATGTCTCTGCTGTATCTAAAATGTTGAAATTTACACTATATTCATTCAGTGATTGAATGGAAACGGGGTCGTCGAAGGTTTTATTCCTGATATGTCAATGGGAACAAACACAGACCTTGGATATAGTCAAAGGAAAGGAATGTATAATGATGATGCAAAATCGGTTAATAGTTTTACTGTGGCAGTTCCTCTTAAAGGTATATTTGGATTTTGTGATCATGATAAAGTTCTGTATGGTCTTAAAATAAGATTTCAACTACAAAGGAATGATAATGAAAAAGATTACTTTTTGGTGTTGGTAGTGCTTTTCGTGATCAGAATAAATTTGTAATTGATGAAATGAGTTGGTATTTTAGTCAATATACTCCTAATCTTAAAAGAGAAGAGATGTTGAATAGAAGACTTAACTCGAAGAAACCACTCAATGTATCATACCTTAAAAGAAGATGTCAACATGTTAAACTGAACCAAACCACTTGCACATGAAATTTGGGTGTTCTGGAAGGAAAGCCACGATGTCTGTGGATATTTTTTTTTTAAACCAGATGGTGATACTGCTGCTGATAACAATAATGCATTGAGTGATAATGCTAAGGTGAAACAACTTCGTGTTTCTCTGGATGGAACATTTTATCCACGAGATAGATTGGAAATTAATTGGGGAAAAAAATGATTATGCTGAAGCATACAAGTCTTACCAAAAGGTGTGTGAAAGTAATGGAATTAAAGAACCTATTTTGGATATGACAGCATTTAAAAGTTTGTATACAATCTATGCGTTTGATCTGGTTTGCTTTTGGAAGAAACGGAATTACAGATTAATACAGATAATGGTGTTGTTAGTCTCACATAATTTTTTGTTAAATAAATGAGTGGCAAAGTACCAACTGGGGTATATGTTAATCAAATCAATCTTCATAAACTATCATCTTGTGTTCAAAATCAAAAGCCTTGTATGATTAACGTTAATACAATTCAGAGAAAAGGAGCAGTTAGAATTGATGTTTTGCTCACAAGAGAACAGGTTAAAATCTTGAACGATACTGGCTCACTTAAAATTAAAATGTCAAAACCAATATTGAAAAAATATTCAATAAGAGAGGTGAGTGGAGGAATTCTCCCATTTCTAATTCCTTTATTTGCTGGTTTAAGTGCGGCTGGAGCATTGACGGGTGGTATTTCAACAGCGGTGAAAGCTTCCAACGAAAGGAAGGCTCAACTCCGGGCTCAAAAATAATTGGAAAGACATAACAAAGAATTGGAGAAACAATTTAGTGGAAGTGGTGTAATTGTAGATTTTGCTGAAAAACTTGAAAGTCTGCCTGATAAAGCGAGATTGTTAGTTGGAGATATGCTTTCTTCTATCGCACAAGCAGGTGTAAAATTAACTAAAAGTGGTAATGGATTATATCTTTTTAATCAATAAATGAGCATTGAGTGGTTTAAGGAATTTGGAAAGAATACAACATCAAATTTACAACTTGTCAAGTATTGTAAGATATTAAAAAATTCATATTGTGGTTATTTGTATGAGAGGGGAGGTGATTCGTGTCATAATATTATTGTCATATATTTCTAATACATAAATGACAGCAAGAAGGCTTCAAGAAAATTATCATTTTTGTGTCCAAGCATACCTTCAAGAAAAGAGTATTCGGTATTTTAATAAATATGTTCGACACCATAAGAATGAGGTATTTTCAATAAAAGAGTGGTTTTATACTGATGTCGATAAACCAACAACTTTGGGTTTAATTAAAACTAGCATAACCCGTGCTCTGCACGACATGTTGGGGTGGGTGTGTTTGAAAAAGGAACTGATGCAGAGTATCAGTAGTAATTTTACTTTAATGCATAAAGTGGAATACAATGTTCAAAGTACTTCTTGATACACAATGTTTTGGGTTATAGCATTGTCATTGTGGAACCCTTGTTTTGTAGTTGGTATAATTTGCACCGTAATGTCCGAGAACCGACGTGATCGTGAGAAGGCAACATGTAGCTGACCGTGGCTGAACACCGGCTGTGGAAGATATAACCCAACTATATCAAAGGTTTGGCCTTGCGCTTTGTTTATAGTCATGCAGTAGCTGACTCTTACTGGAAACTGTGTTCTTTCAAGAATGAATGGCAAGTTCACATCTGATGGGGCCAGTTTGATTCGTGGTATCAACACATAGGCACGATTTCACTGTTTCAGAACCATTTTATTTACTTTTTTTGTACCATGCACCTCATTATGGTCTTTGAGATAATTTAAGCCGAATATCACGTTACTCGAGTGCAGAACAAAGTCGAAGATTGCGCGACACGAAACCACAAACTCGGAAATAATATACAAGATGTTAAATAATGAAAAAAATCATTAAGTTAAGAAAACTTTAGGCTCTTTTAGAAATTCAAAAGAAATTTTATTGGTTTCCTGTTGTAAAAAAAATTATTTTGGATACAGGAATAACAAGAAATCCTGATGAATATATGTATGATATTCTATGGGGTGTAAGTGAATCAAGGATAGTAAGGGATGAGGAAGGAGTTGAAGAAACTGACAGAAGAAGAGGGAGAAGAGAGAGGGAGGAGAGGGAGGAGGAGAGAGAGAAGAGAGGGAGGAAAGAGAGAGCATAAATAAATATCAAAATATGGAAACCAGTGAGATTAAAAAAATATTGGAGGTATTACAGAAAATAAATAAATCTCAACGTACCGAGGAGGAAAACAAAGAATTGACAAGTCTATTAGAAATATTTTTTAACAAGACTATTGACATCGTTTTCAAGGGAAAGATATTGACTTTAATTAAAGTTTTTCATTTTTTTTTCCTTTAATAAATGGAGGAGAGAGTGAAGACATTTCTGAGGATCCTTTATGTTTTAAAAATTAAGATTCAAATGTGCAGGTTGGAAGCTAAAAATTTTCACACTCTGTAGGAATTTTTCTCATAAATAAATGAGTTATTGTCTCAAATGTAAAAAGAAAACTAATACAAAAAAAATCTCATATTTTAAAAAGTAAAAATAATAGGGTTATACAAAAAGGTACATGTTCGGTGTGTGGTTCAAAAAAAAAAGTCAATTTATCTCCAAACACAAACGTGGAGGAGATATACAAAAGTTTTTATCAGGAAGTAAATTTGGAACTACAGGGGAATTACATCTACCAGGGTATTCTTTATGTGGTCCAGGCACAAACTTGGATAAAAGATTAGATGAGGCAGACAATCCCAAACCATGGAGTAAAACCCATCAATAGGGTTGATGAAGTGTGCATGAGGCACGATATTGATTATGGGAATACCACAATTTTGGA
>NC_140961.1:44412087-44424587 GCF_056783735.1 Eptatretus burgeri
AACTTTTTGTTCCTCATGGATAGGCGATCAGACCCGTAAAGTTTCGTCTCAATCTGTTCAGCTGTTTGAGATTTTTAAAGGGTTTTATGTTCAAAAACATGGCTGCCGAACCACGTGTCGATTGACGTCACCAATTTTTTCCCCCTTACAATTAAGCCAAAGATGACCCTCAAAAATGTTGATATTGATTTGATAAAGCGTTTGATGTCATAATGAAGCCACCGATGACATCATCAAGAATCACACTTATTTCCCAAGGGGAGTACTTCACATGTGCCAAGTTTCATTTTTTTTTTCCATGGAGTGGTTTCAGAGATACAGAGGTCCAAAATTTTTCCTTTTTTTCAAACATGGCTTGCCACACTACATAACCTATGACATCATAATAATCATTAAAACATTCTACATGAGTCGTCACACCTCTGGTGAAAATATCGTGTCAATCAGATAAGCGGGTGCAGAGAAAACAGAAAAAACTAGAAGGGCACTCGGTAGAGTGCATACCTCCGCCACGTAATGCCTGATCCACAAGAACATATCTGGCCCAATACATTTTTCAAACTTCATGCTATATATATAGTTTTTGGCCCTATCTCTCAATGATGAAGAATCACTTTAAAAAATATTTCTCGTATCCAGATCTTCACCAAAATCGAATCAATTTGTCGTGGTCACAACACACCCAACCTGTCCACCAAGTTTCATCCGAATCCGTCCACAACTTTTTGAGATATCGTGCTATATATTAGTTTAGCCTTACTGTATCTCTCAATGATGAAGAATCACTAAAAAATTTATCAGATCCGGATCCAGATCTTCACCAAAATTGAATCAATTCTTCCTTGTCACACACTCAACGTGTCCACCAAGATTTGTCCAGATCTGGAAAAAAAAAACATTGAGATATCCTGTACACAGACAGACAAACAGACAGAGAGGGGTTAAAACATAACCTCCTCACCTTCGGTGGCGGAGGTATAAATTGGAGAATGACAAAAGAGCGGAGAGATTGAGGATGGATAAGAAAGGCTCACTGGAATGACTAATAAGAGGGCAGCTGAATTGGGATGGAAAATGACTCATAATAAATGCCCAAGATCCAGGACACTTCATGAAAGGTTTCAAGAGAATGTCAGGACTGAATCAATTGGACAAGTTCAGGTTTTGCAAGATCAAAATAGAAACCGCGTCACCTTCTTTCAGGATATAAAACACTCATCATGCTTGCTCTTCCTAACTGAAGATGGCCATTCACATGTGATTTGTGAACAACCTGGGAACGTGAATTTGTTTGTAGTGTAAGAGCTGCCGAATCAGGCAGCAACCACACTCTTAAGATAACTTGCCTACTCTTCACGAAAGACACCGCGGGATATTTAACGTCCCATTAATGACCAATGCTGGCAGATGTGTCCTCCGGCTTATCGTCCATCCGATGGATGACGCACACATCGATGCCTTGCCCTGCATGCAAAACATCAGGATGACAGTTTATAGCTGGGTTGAAATTCAAACTCAGGCTATAAAACTCCTAGGCAAGTGTGTATACCTCGAGGCTATCCTGCCAGAACAATTGTGCAGAATAATCCACTGGCACATCTGCAAAATCCTCAATATGCCAGTCCCTGAAAAGTCATAGTACCGAGTCCCTAAATAATGATTGACAATGATGACATCAATCACATATGACCTGAGATCATTCCATCTAGCGTGACAATTGAAAACAAGACAGCGCCACCAGGTAGAATACTCAGAGATAACAAGGATGGCATTGATAATTGAGGAAGCTGTACCCAACGACTGGTGCAAACTATAATCAGAAAGAGCTGAAGTGGTTTGGGGTTCAGCGACAATCCTTAAAAGAGCCCTTTGAATTAAAGATGTGATGAAGTGGAACGCCTGATATATTCCTTTGCTTAAGCTTGAAAACAATTGTAACTTGGTACTCGAAAAACACACCTAAAAGATTAAGATAGATACTTTGGGCCCTAGGAGCGTTGGAGGGCTTCGTTCCACCTTCGGCTACCCACCCTACGAGATTATAATGAACTGATAGGACAGATGTTCCGATTTTAAAAGGGTCTGCAGGAGGTAATCATTTAATACCGAACACAATTTTGCATATTATTATATACTGCCTGGAGGATGGTTAAACAGACAAAAACTGTTCGGCAACTTGTGCTTTACGTGCAGGACATGTCTGCTTCGAGATAGGCCTTCAATCGAGTCCTATCGGGTTGGTCCATTTGGCATTTCCATCTAAGCATTTCGCTCAGGATGCTGGGATCCCAGGTTTCAAACCACATATGGAACTGATTCGTCCATTGTCTCCTTGCAATTCATGCACAAGTACACCATCTCATATTATCCTGGTCCCTCGTGCAATACTCATATGTCTTGGAGCTGCTAAAAGATGGCTTGTCATGCTCAGAACAAGCCTATGTTGTTTTACATATTATATAAATGACCAAAATGCTGTAGTCTATCTTTTTTGCCACATATTTGAATGTCATTACACACTTTTATGCTGCTCATATTACAGAGAAATGCAAGAAGGGTGTTGCATGAAGGGACACATCGTCTGCCACAGATATCAAGTCAATTTTTTTTTTCATTCGCATGCAGCCGCACGTGCAAGTTAAATAGCTCAAGGTGTCCATGTACATGTGCGAAGACGGTGCACTAACCCGCGGCCAGCTGGAAACTTTGGGGGGGTGTTGCAAGCACAGTCCCCAGGCCATGGCGCTGCTCACAACTCGCCTGCAGACTCGGAAAGAGTGCGGGCCGTGTGAGGTGCCACCGGCAATCGCCCTCGGGGGTGTGGGGCACGGCAACGGGGAGTGGGAAACGTGAGTTTGGAGTCTCGTACGGAGAGCAGGCTGGGAAGCTGGGTTCGCTGGCGGATGAGAAATGTGCGTCTTCGTATGTTGGGGGCTCCCTGTTGGGCCAGAACAGTTTGGGTGGATGGAGCGGGTTGGGGGGGGGGGAGGGAGAGCAGTTTGGGTGGGGGTGAGTGTGGTAAAGAGACAGGAAGATACACATAGAAACTCGAGGGGGAGCACTCGGTAGAGTGCAAAACCTCCGCCGCCAATACTGCTGGGTCACTTAAGTGAACCTGATATCCTATTCATTGTAGGTCAAAACGGATCAGACTCTACTGAACCACGATTGAATAAACTAAACTAGATCGACGCGCATGAAGAAATGCCAAAAAAAAAAAAAACGAAATTTTTTTGAAAAAAAAAGTTGCAAATTTTTTTTTTTTCCTCGAACAATTTTTTGGGGGGTTGGAAATCACTTAAAACATGTAGAAATGTAAAAAAAAAATTCAAATATTTTTCAAATAAAATCGAAATTTTTTTGAAAAAAAAAGTTGCAAAATTTTCTAAGTTTTTTTTTTTGGACCAAGTCCAAAATCTAATGGCATGATCCTTGGACCATACCTAACCCCCCCACCAAGTTTCGTCGAAATCCGTCCAGGAGTTTTTCCATAATACTGTTCACAAACAAACAAACAGACAGGGGTGAAAACAGTAACCTCCATCCATCTTCGATGGCAGAGGTTAAAAAAGAAAAGAAAAGAAGACATACAGGAAGAAAGAATGACAGGAGAGGGGGAAAAAAAGATGACGAGATAGAGATAGATAACAGATGCTGTTCTGTTGCATGTTCAAACCTGAGGTATATCAAGAGGAACAGGTGCAAGAGTAAACTAGAGGGGGAGCACTCGGTAGAGTGCAAAACCTCCGCCGCCAATACTGCCGGGTCACTTAAGTGAACCTGATATCCTGTTCATTGTAGGTCAAAACGTATGAACAAACGTTGGTGTTGGTGTTGAAGGTTGTGGTCAAGTTTTATCGAAATTGTGTGCAGTTTCGGAGAAGAAAGCAAATACATATTTTGGGGGGAAACCCCGGGTCGAACCCCTTAGGGCCCGATTGTTTTTTTTAATGGTGTGAATAAACTTTGGTACATCACGGGTGATGATTATTGTGGTGAAGTTTCATCAAAATTGTGTGTTTATGTTTGGAGAAGAAGTTGCAAAGGTTTGTGGAGAGATGGACGGACGGACGATGCACCATCCCATAAGCTCCCCGGAACTATGTTCCAGGTGAGCTAACAATAAGGACAATACCCCTGGGCACTCCACCTGGTAGAATAATGATAGCGAGGAGAAAGTCAATGTGGGACGGAATCGGAAAAATGTACCAATGAACCAATGTTATAGCAAATACCTATTGTGGGACGCATCCCCCCCCCACCCCACCTCCCATAAACGCCCCTTGATCCCGATTTTTACATCGCGTTAACAAAACTTTGGTCTATCATGAGTTATGAAGGTTGTGGTCAAGTTTCATCGAAATTGTGTGTGTAGTTTCAGAGAAGAAAGCAAATACATATTTTGGGGGAGGGGGGAGGTGGGGGACCTCCCCGTAGATCGCTTTCCCGATTTTTTTCAATGTTGTGAACAAACTTTAGTAGTGATGGTTTGTGTTCAAGTTTCATTGGAATTGCATATGTAATTTCTCAAAAGAAAGCAAATACCTCTTTTGGGGGTGTGTTACCCATGCAAGAGGGGAAATCATAAGACAGGGTGTGTTACCCATGCGAGAGGGGAAATCCATGTCCAGCAGAGAAGACACAATGTGGAGGAGATGAGTTCCTGCTCGGATCTTCCTCCCAGGTATGATCACGTTCAAAAAGAGGTCCCTACAGGAGAACGCAGGAAGGAGTTTTATAAAGTAAGTGAGGGAGCGGGGGATATTAATAATTTCATTAAGAAACGATCGTCCCATGCCATAGCAGTCTCATCACAAGAAATACACACTCTGTAGTTTGCTGTTGACTTATTAGTGGCAGTCAGGGAAGAATTTGTAATTTGGCCAAGGTGCCGGCAACTACTCGCCTACTTTCCATTGAAAGACACCATGGGATCTTTAACATCCACAAACTGATACTGCCAGACAGGACACCCGGCCTAACGTCCATCCAGGGGACAGGGCATGCTTTTTCTGCAACATCCTTCCTGCGAAGCGCATGTCCAACAGTTTGAATTCAAGTCAACAATCGACTCCAGGGGTCTCCTATTTCACAATAAATGAGAAACGACAGGAAATAAAGGCATTTTTGGATTAAAAAAAAAAAACCCCCCAAAAGGGATAGTTAAACGGTGCAAATTAATCAAAGTAAAATACATGGGAGTGAAATAAACAAAATGAGTAACGAGAGAGTGAAAGTGATGGATGGAGGAAGTACAACGAGAAAGTGAGCATGAGAATATAACAGTGAAAACTGAACAAAAGTTCCTGAAGATTGTTGATAGGAAATGCATGTGCACAGGGGGAGGACACAGGTAAAGATTGTGGAGATTGAGATCGAGAGGAGAACTACTCAAAAAGGACAACAGAACAACGTAGAAGTTTTGAGCCCTCTGGCTTCGATATGCACGGGTACAATATATCGGACATCGGTGCGCATCTGCTGGTGTAACGCATATGGATGTGTATACGTAGCAAAATGCCTGGTAGATGTACTTACGTGCGGATATGGTGAGAGGCGTGCCCTGTTCCGTGCCCGATGCACGCGCGGTTTGTTGGCTCTTCGAGGCTCCGACACTCCGCCTGTTGTGCTCACGAGCTCCGGGAGACTTTTTCGGGCCGTGATTTGATCGAGCGATAGCTGGAGTTGCTTGTATTCTATGTTGCTGTGGCATATCAGAAAAGGACTGTTATTCACATTTGCAGATTTCAAGTAAAATCAGTTGAGTAGTGTTAGGTTCTAATTTAATATATAATGCGAAGTGTGGTCTGTCTGTCTGTGCGTTTCTGCGATCGGCTGTCTGCAGTTTCCGGAAGGTACTTCTGACGCTGCTTTTGAAAAGCTTCCCACGCAAGCAAAGCTCGATGTTCGACCAGGAGAAATGCATGATACCAAGCGCGATACATTTTAAACCGACAAATAAAACATAGAATCGCAGTTTATTTATCAACAGTGCGTTAAGATATGACCTCCGCTGACAAGATGGCCTCGAGGTATGCACACTCGCCTCAAACCTGTCTCGCCTGGGTTTGAATCTTGGCCCAACAAGAAACTGTCATGTAGGTGTTTCACAGACAGGGCGATTCATCAACGTGTGCCATCCCTCAGATGAATGTTAAATTGTGCGTCCCGTCTACCGACATTAGTTGGTGGATCTTAAAGATCCTTACGGTGACTTTCGCAAGGAGTAGAGGCGAGCTATCGACAGCACCGTGGCCAAATTCCTGCCCGAACTACTGCTGGGAAAGCAATGGCAAACCACCCAGTATAACCCTTGCTGAGGAAGCTGCTTTGGTGGCACCAATGCTCAGTGACAGAGTACACTCAGCATTTTAAAAGGATAGAGCACGGACATATAGAGAGTGGAGAGGGAGATAGAAAGGATGGAGTGGCTGAGAGAAATGAGGATCGTCAGAGAGAGAGAGAGAGAGAGAAGGGAGAAGATAGGGAAGGGGAGATGTTTCCTTCTGTACCTACCCTGTCCACTCCATTCCTCTCCACACCCATTGTTTGTACAAGTCTCCCTCTATTTTGTCTTTCAACTCCATTCTTGGTGTCCCCCCCCCTCCCTCTCTCTACTCTTCTTTTTGTCCTGTTGCATCCTGATCTGTTCAGTGTTATAGCTCTTCCACAAGCCTCGACTCTATTAAAAAAAACTGTCATAGGTTGGCAACCATTGAACAGGTTTCATAGGCCGAATGGTCTCTTTCTGTGTTGAAATTATTTAGAGGAGAAGTCACCGATTATATATTGCGAACCGTGGCGTCTGTCGGTGCATTCGACTGTCTCCCCTTTATGGTGGCCACTTCCCACGGTGCGTTCAACATTCACTTTTGACATGACGGGAGAACAGGCACGAATATTGTTGGTGCCAAATTTTGTTTTGCAAGTAGGATATTCTGCACTCTTTACAAATCCAACCTCCACCGCTCTATGTTGCACCACAATTTTGCGGTGGGTGGTATAAGTAGCTCAGAGCTTTGGTTCTGAGTGAAACCAAGAGAGCAACACAACCTTTTTAGAGTCCATGAAAAATTATTTGAATTTATAGATTAACATAACCTTTTTCCATCACTGGGGATGGGTATTCTTCCTAGTACGTATATAATATACATAATATACTCATAAATAACGCATAAGGCAAAGAATTACGGTCTCTCATAAACATCTACCTATTACTTATTCTCCTCTTCATATAGCTATTTTCAAAGGTGAACAATTTACAAAGAAAGAAATTCATCAAATTGATCAACTTTTTAATGTGTGTTGGCAAGAATCCATGTTTTAAAGACTGGAATGACTGCCAAAGTTTAGAGCTGAAAATGTAATCATAGGTCCCTTGATATGTTTGTTCCTGGAACCTGTCACCCACGATTTAACCTGATTTAACAAATGCTGAAGTGAAGCAAGAGTCTCTTCAAGTACCTGCCTCTACCATCATCACCTCATGCTTACCTAATAATGTGCTACTCAACGAGATACAAGGGCGAGTTCTTTGAATCGCAAAGTTTGCACGACTTAAGTCTCGAGGTTTGTCGAGTTTCCATGTCGAGGATGATTCAAATGTTTGTATAGAGTAACACAGCTTGAGCAATTCATCTTTATCAATTTCTAGCTGTCATTTTTGTCGAAAGAGTAAACAAGCAGTCATAGACTGGTACTTACTAAATCGTCAACTTGACCTCTGACCTTGTCTAATAAAAGCTGTCTCTAGAGAAGGTAGCGACGCAAACCAGAAGTTTCTACGATGATTCTGTACCAAACCATCAAAAATCGAATGTTTTGGATGTTTGACCTCACTGTGACCTTAACCTTTGACCGATTTTGACCAAAATCTAATCAGCGCTAGCCACCACCCTCCTGAATCACACGGTGTAATTTGACATTGGTAGCTTCGTCCGTTCGAGTTATCGTGCCTACAAACAAACAAACAAACCAATGTCACCCGCAGGGTGACCTGTATCATGCCAAAAGGTGACCACGTGTGACTTCTTTAAGGTCACACTGAGGTGAACAGAGCTGCTATCCACCAGGAGCGACTCCTTGAGGAATATCTGCCTACGAGAGATTCCGATGAGAATCGTTCTACAGAGTAACCATGAAAAATATGCGTTTGCCTCATAACGTCACCAAATGATGTCATAATGTCTCAAGCTTGACATATCAAGAAAGCACTCATCGAGGTGTTCAATTTGAGGTACTACACGATATGGTTCCTAAAACTTGAAAATTTGACCTTGGGGTCAAATATGTTTGACCTGAGGCGTGAACCATGAAGGTCAATGCTAATCGCCACCAAAAATTAATCAGCTGAGCGCCAGACCATGAACTATATTCCCATGAAGTTTGAAGACGATCCAATCAAAATTACTCAAAAAATAAGGGTTTCGTCGACTCCCCTGATTTGCAACAAAGTGACCTTGACCTTTGACCTTGACCTTCAAAATTTTATGCACTGAAAGGGACCTCTATGGGCCTCTGATATGCGAAGTTACAAAAATTTCCAATAACTGTGCTCTGCAGAATTTTTTATACGTGATTGCAGACAAAAAAAAAAAAAAAAAACATACAAGCTGACTAACATATCTTGAAAAAAAACTTCGTTTTGGTAAGATAACAAACACACAAACAAACAAACAGAAACGGAAGTCATCAATATACTTACGAAATCTTTAAATTTCGTAAGTAATAAAGTATGCAAAAACAACGACCTCGAGAAAGGCAAACACCGACAGAAGGACAAAGATGAGAGAAATGGTTTGCAATATGGATTCTTAAACAGCGAATGTAGATATTCCATCGATCATTTTCCCTGTTGTTGTCTTCACGAGTGGAAAATAAATGTCTGCTTGCTCTGATGATAGTGTTCAGGAAACCGCCAAATCAACGTCTTCGCCCTTGTCCCCATTTGCTCTCCATTGAGGATGTAGCTGCCTTATTACCCCACACACGTGAAGTGAACAGTGAGGTTAAGCAAATGATTCATTTCGTTTTGTCTGTCTGTCTATCTATAAATATCAGTTTATGATCGAGGAGCAAATTTATTGCAATTGAATGTTATATTTTGAACATTAATCAGAAAACAAACCTGTAGTTTAACAGTACTTTAGCTCTGAATTCATCCTGATCGCACATGTGCAGAGAGGAGTGAGATAATTTTTTTTAACTCTACCTGTCTGCCTGTCAAACAAAATTGAAAATCATTCCAAACAGGAAACTTGCTGTTTTTAAGGACGTTATAAAGGACACAAACAACAGGTACATATAAACTAATGTAACGTGTTAAATAAGGTGGTGTACAAGATGTGGCATCAACGGTGGTAAACTTCCAAAATTTGTTTTTTCTTCGACCCTTAAAATCGTTATTTTATGATTTAAATTTTTTTAATATTATTTTTTTTTTATTCGTTACTTTAAAATCGTTATTTTATTTTAATTGAATTATATACTTGAACACTGTGAAACACAAATTGCATTTTTGGCACTTTCAAAACTGTTTTTCAAATCAGAATTTTTTTTTTCTGTAAAATGTATTGTTTTGCGTAGTTCAAGCTAAATACACACTATTTCAAGAAAAGCATGCGTTTCTGCTTCATAATAGTGATTTAGAACAAAAATTGGATTCAGACAAAGCTATTGTTTTGTGAAAAACGCTTGTTTAGGTAAATTAAACTGTTTTTTCGTGAATAAGGTTTTTCTGTCTTTGTTCTAAGGACAAAATGTATTGTTTAGAAGTATTTGGAGAAAATATTATGGCATTTTACGTTATCATGACCAATCAAATTTGCCGCTCGTAGACCCCACCCATGTCCTTGTTTCTCAAGACTGCGTGGGGTAAAGTTGTCTGTGAAACTCTCTAGTTCTGTTTGTAATTCTATCTGCTGGTTTCCAAGTGGAATTTTCACGGGAATAAACATGCTTGCAAAAGCCAGGAGAGCCCCAGGTGCTGGAAAAACGAAATGGGTCTGCTGTAAGCCAAATGTCTTTTTTTTAAAAAAGAAGCCAAAATGTTCTTACATTTCTCGAATAGCTTTAGCCTGATCTATCCTAAACCCACAAATTTAATTAACATATTGAAAACACACAAACCTGAAAATATGGTACAAATTGCACTTTGAAGATGGAAATCTTGAATTTGAAGAAGTTACACAAAAAAAGATTGACTGTTTACAGTGGTGACAGTGGTGAAGACACTGGACTAGAATCTCAGATGTCATGGGTTCAACTCAATTCTGGCTGACGGCAACTGTATGAAGGAATTTTGAGTCTACACTTTTGGAAACCGAGCCAGTCTCAGAGAAATGATGATGTCGCTCACCAGTAACAACCTATTGTCGGTAAAAATCCAGGTGCCTCACCAATAACAACTTTCAGAGAAGAGATAACATACCTGGCCCACCTGGTTGGGTCGACAGTGAGACATCAGCCCATACATTTTGGTAAACTGGTACGCTAAATGCTAAATTCAGGTACGCTTATGATGGGCATGAAAAGATGAATGATGAAATAAAATGTCACCCAAAAGCTTCCTCACCAAATAAACAAACAAATTAGAACGGCACTGGGTACAGCACATACTTCTGCCAGGCTGAACAGTTTACGTTTCATTTCCCATTGATAGGACCTGAAACAAAATCTAATCAGCTTGTTTTTGTCATCTAGCCAACTCATCAACCAAATTTTATCACAATCCATCCACGACTCTGAGATATCGTGCTATATATCATAATTGGCTGTGTATCTCAATGGTGAAAAATATCTTATAAAATTAAAAAAAAGATCTTTTCTTCTGATCTTTACCAAAATCGAATCAATTCTTCCTTGTCATACACTCAACCTGTCCACAAAGTTTTGTCTGAATCCGTTCACGTTTTGAGATATCGTGCTATATATCGTTTTTGGCCCTATCTCTCAATGGTGAAGAATAACTTTAAAATTCCAGTATCCAGATCTTCTCCAACATCTAATCATTTTGTTCTTATCACACACCCAACAGAACCAAATTTTGTCCGAATCCGACCATAACTTTTTGAGACAGACAGACAGACAGACAGACAGACAGCGGTGAAAACATAACCTCCATCCACCTTCGGTGGCAGAGGTACCAAACTGCTACTTTCATAGCCACAATTAATCACAACTTCCTGTGGAGTCACCCACGAGGAAGATTTGGCCAAACTAGTTGGCTGACGTTTAATTACCTCCACCACCAAAGGTGAAGGTGGTTATGTTTTCACCACTTTGTTTGTTTGTTTGTGTCGAGGATATCTCTAAAAGTTGTGGACGGATCCAGATGAAATTTTGTGGAGAGGTTCGGTGTGTGAGAAGGACGAAATGATTAGATTTTGGTGAAGATCTGGATCCAACTACTAGAATTTTTAAAGTGATTCTTCACCACTGAGAGATACGGCCAATAATGATGTAAAGCACGATATCTCAAAAAGTTTGTGGATGGATTCGGATGAAATTTGGTGGACGTGTTGGGTGTGTGACCTCAACAAATTGCTTCGATTTTGGTGAAGATCCGAATCCGAATCCGGATCCGACTACAAGAATTTTTAAAGTGATTCTTCACCATTGAGAGATAGGGCTCAAAAAGGATATATAGCATGATATTTCAAAAATGTAATGGGCCCGATATGTTCTCGTGGATCAGGCATTACAGGGCGGAGGTATGCGCTCAACCGTGTGCCCTTCTAGTTGGACCTTATTTGGCAGGAAGTTAGAATTTGCTCAGGGTACTGACAATAACTTGCCTACTCTTCATCAAAAAATACCGTGTGATCTTTAACGTCCACACACTAATGGTAATGGATGGGTCCCCGGCTTAACGTCCATCTGAGGGATGGCACACTTTGCGATAAAACGCCATACCTGTAAACCACGTATCAGACAGTTTATAGTCAGGGTGGAAATCAAAACCAGATTAGACAGGTCAAAGGAAAGCATGCTACTTCTGCACAATCCTGTCATGGAGCTAAATGAACAAAAAACAAGAATTGGCTGCAAAATGTTCATTACTGTTTGAATGAATTACTTATCTCATCTTACAGTAGTTCTGTAAATGGAAGAATGAAGGCGAATGTTACAGTCATCGGTGTTCAAACCAACATACGTGAGAACGTAGTTTACACTAACGATGCAGTGGGGTCTAGAAGACCTGCTGTTGTGAACGATCGTGGCACAGCTTTGCACCCACACCCAGCCACCCTGCTTGGCCAGGAACCTGTAATACTTGGTGGTCATCTGGCCTTTCACCAGCACTGAGGTGGAATCAAGGACAGGGATCCAGGGTCAGAAACGTAGCAGAGAGGAGTGTATGTTAGACATGTTTGCAACTTGGTATTGTGGGCACTTGTCAGCACAAGTGTTGGAGGATTCAAAAATAATCATGGTGGTGAAATGGCAGGAGAGGACAATGGCGCATGGTGAAGATTCAGCGGGGTCGTATATACTTTTGA
>NC_140961.1:44434587-44454587 GCF_056783735.1 Eptatretus burgeri
GGGCGAACGTCGATTTGATCATTAAACAAGCGTTGGTCCATTGTTGGCAGTTCTTGTTGGCGTTTAGACAAACTGCAATATTTAATCACCCTCCTCCCAACGTCGGTCGATCCTTGACATGTTACCTTGACCAATGGCAGACATTTGATGAACACCATCAGTATCCACAAAGCCATTTTTTTTTCCGTCTTTGAGCAAATATTGAACCAACGTTCACAAGGTGTGGATGACCATCCACAACGATGTCAACCCAACCCCGGCATTGGTCCAATGTGACTATGTCAGCCGGGTCCCCGCATCCTTCCTTCTCAACACGTTACCCTACCCGCCCACAAGCACAATGACATGGCACACTCATGCAAGACAATGCTGCTCGAGTATCAAGAGTATTGGCATTGCAATTTGGCCATAACAAGTTAGATAGACCACAATGGACATTCCCTATGCTCAATCGACATTATAAAGGGAAGTGACATCACAATGCAGGTAACATGGACATGTGCACGTTTACCAATTACATTTAATAGAGTGCAAACATCGCAGAGGAAAATGGTCTATTTTGTATTGCTCGTAAACATGGATGCCGGGCTGGTAGATAAGCACGGCATCGAATAAGAGTTGTGGATCCACACCCTCGTCAGCAACAACCTTGGCAACCTGTCAGAATAAGGACTTTGAGGCATGTTTATACTCATTCTGAACGATAGTCATCAGCATTGCCGTCGATATTGCTTGTTAATGCTAGATCACTGTGCAACAAGTTTTATGATTTCGAGGAAACTATCATCACTCAGTACAGTGGTGTAAATCTAGTAGCAGTAACCGAAACTTGGTTTAAATCAGACAAGCCATATACATGTTTTGACTTACCAGCATTTACTCACTACCACTCTGACCATGATGGCCGAATGGGAAGAGGAGTTGCACTTTATGCTCGAGATGATGTCAACTCCCGACAAGCGTTTCGCAATGTTGTCCCAACACATCTTGAAATTGTTTGGGTTAAACCGACATCGTCGTCTACCGTGCGTCTGATGAGGATGATGTGGCGCATCTTCCAACTTCTCCGCCTCCGCAAGCAATCCATCCATCAGAACGTGGTTTATTTTCATCTTAGACGTCTCAACACATCCAAGGCACCTCATTCTCAGTGATGTACCTACTAGTCTTCTCAAAACGTTTGCACTGGAAATCTCAGGTCCTGTTACAAAGATATTTAACAAATGCATGCAGAATGGTTACTTCCCTGCTGAATGGAGGTGTGCCTCAGTATGTGCGATTCCTAAGATCCCCCCCGTGTTACTGGATTTGATGAGCTTCGCCACATCTCAATTTCATTTGTAAGTTTTCTTGCTGACTGGTTGATGGTCGATTTTCAACCTCACATTGATCCTGCACAGTATGAAAACATGAAAGGAAGCTCTATCAACCACCATTTAGTCCACCTGTTAGATGTTATACATCAAAATCTTGACCGAGGGCATGATGCAAACATCTGCACCGTCGATTTTACAAAGGCGTTCAACCTCGTCAACCACTCCAAGGTCATTGAGAAGCTCATTCAGCTTGGGGTTGATGCTTCCATCCTACCTACAGTGTGTAGTTTCCTTACCGATCGTTCCCAAGAGGTTCGTTATCAAGGGCAGACATCGAACCCCTTGAGTGTCAAATGCGGAGTTCCACAAGGGACGAAACTAGGACCAATTTTGTTCCTTGTTCTGGTGAATGATGCAGCTGTAACATCAGGATACCGTTGGAAATATGTGGATGACTTGAGCATGGTCGAAGTGTTGCACAGAACTCAACAAAGTTCGACGCAAGCCCATGTTGATGCACTTGGCGACTGGTGTTGCCTTAATGACGCAAGGCCGAACCTGGGGAAATGTAAGATCATGCAAATATCTTTCCTTCAGAAAGTGCCACCCCAATTAAACAGTCATTGATAACATTCCTCTGCAAGGAGTTCAATCGTTCACCCTCGTTGGTGTGATAATCCAATCAGATCTGAAGAGGAATTGTCAGGTCCAGTAGATGGTATCCATCTCGTGCTGCATGACGACTCGAAGTTTGTTGTACTTTGAAGAAATTCAGCGTGAGTGCCCCTGATCTTTTTGAAATATACAAAGCGTTCATCCGCCCTTTGCTGGAGCTCGGTGTGCCCGTGTGGGCTTCCGGCATCACTCTGGCTTAGAGTGATGAGATTGAATGACTCCAGAAGCGTGTGCTTCACTTTATTGTGGACCCATCTATTCAGTCCTACACGCAACAACTTTGAGTGAACGCAGGAATGAGCTTCTCTTGCATTTTGGACTTGGTCTTCTAAAATAAATAAATAAATAAAGCGAAATCAAATGAATGGTCCTTTATCGACCTCAGTGTTCGGAAAGCCTCCAAAGTTACATTTCCATATCGGAGAGGCTGCACAGCATTCTGGTGCAGCGACGAGGTTGGAATCCAGTTGCCTTCTGGAAATGCGTGGAACAAATGGTTCGCGGTTCATTTTGCGGTTCACCGACAACGTTATAAAATGAGGGACAAGAATTTATTAAACAATATGTTGATCGACTCCACGAAAGGGGTCCTGTCCAGCAAGTTAAAGTTTGAAATTCTCCAAGCAATCTGATTGTTTGTCTTTTCATCCAAACTGAGTCTCGAATATTCAATTTCGTCATACCGAGCGCACAGCACAACACGTCGGTGGAAGTGTCTGTAACCAAATTGTGAGGCCATGAGTCCATTTCTGAGGGCGAGTTTTCAGTTTCTCTGGGTGAAACGTTTCCAAAGGACGTCACGTGGACGCTTAAACGACAAATGCTATTGCTGCGTCTCCTTTAAAAAGGTAATAACGTGAGATGGATGAATCGCCGCAAGACAGAACCACCAACGGAAAAAAAAGAAAAAAAGAAAGAGAAAGTTTTCACAGGATTTCAAAAGCTCATATCAACAACCAGGCACGGAATTCTGTTTCAATGTGCCCCACTCTTGACAGAGTGTCGGTGTTGCTGAATTAGTTACTCGGCAAGGCTTGTGCTGGGTGGCTTGCTTTTGCTTTCCCAGCAGTCAGTCAGGGCAAGGATTTGTGCGTTCAGGATGCTGGAGATAATTCGCCTCCACTTTGTGAAAGATCGTGGGAAGTTCAACGTGCTGTCAGACGAGTCCTCGAGATTAGCGTCCTTCCGGCAGAAGGTGCACACGTTGTTGCTTCGCCCTGTATGCGAAACACCAGGATGACAGTTTTTCGCCACGTTGGGATTCAACCACAGGCTAGACAGCTCCAAGGCGAGTGCGCAAACCTCGAGGTTACTCTGCCAGGCCTGTTTGTGTTAATGCGTCTCAGATAAACGAATAACCAAAATCCAACAATGAGAGTACGTCCAACAGTCACCTTCATAGGCCAGCATGGCCATCTTGACAGGCCTAAAGGTCCGATTATACTCGATTTCAAAATCACAATAAAACATTATTGGTAATGCCAACATCAAGTTTTAAATTCCGTTCGAATGGAAGGGGGGAAAAAACAAAAAAAGAAAAGAAAGGAAAATAAACTACCCCCCGATAAATGGAGGAAAGAGAGGAAATTGGGATACGGAGAGAAACTAACCCTGCGTTGGCCTGAAGTTGTTTTCGTTGAGTTGAACCTCATTATCCGTGCGGTTTGCCCGCAGACGTTAACCTCCCTAATGTGTTAACCATTACTTTACGCCCACAGCGCGATCGCAGTCCTGCGCTCAAAGCATCCGAGATTAACTGCCTGGACGCGACGCCTCCGGTATCCGATCCCTTCGCTGGTGACGTTTCGAGGGGAGAGTTCGTCACAGTCTGCGAGTCAGTGATTATAGCGTCTTGTTTAACGCCACAGCGACTTTTCGTTTGGCACATGTATTCATCCTTCCTGCCCTTAAAAGTGTTCGACATTTTGGGATTTCTTCTTCTACATTTACTTACAATCAACTTCCTCTTTCGATTCCTACTTTTGCTTCTATATTTGTCCAATTGCAGGTGTAGGTTGTTGCTGTTGTGATGATTTTTACACCCTTGCATCCGTGTGCAGATTTAAGGGCTCTTTTGCACGTAAGCCTTTGATAAACCATGTCCCACTGATAACCGCAAGGCAGAAACTCCCTTCCAAAGAGTGGCATCAATATGAACTAGTGAAGCCGCGCGCGTGACTAATGCACGTGACCCTTTTGATCCACATGACCGAAAATCCACATGAGCCTTTTGGGACGGTGGTCCATGGTAATGCCCCTGCAGAGAGAACTTCCATAAATCCAGTTGTTTTCTTAAAACCCATGCAACATGACCATTTTTTACTGCAAATAAAGGGTTAGTAATGTGCAATTCTTACAGGTGTGTGTATCAAATCCGCAAGCCAATATATTAGATAAAGAAGAGATTAAATACTGTAAATCAGAGCGAAGTCGATGGTGTGCCATTGCAAATCCCCACGCTACCCATGTAAAGCAAAGTCGAAAGATGGCAAAAGATTCCACCAGGAATGACCCAATATCAAATTTTGAGTAAAAAAAACACAACTTCTGTTTTGACCCCTGTGACCTGAAGTCCCTTCCCCTGGGGCAAGACCAGAGGTCAAACACCAAAATTTTTTTTTTTTAAATCATTACATATTTCATGCCTCTCCCAATGCTGATTTCATAAACAAAGTTTCATTTAAGATGTTTAAAAATGTGCCCATAATTGCATTGTTTGGTATTTGACCTTTTCACCCCGCCCCAAGGGGCTGGACCAAAAATGACACTGCTCTTGTACCTTGTTGCCATGTTGTGATCAAAACCGCCAAGTTTGGTGACTTTCTGCACAACGATTTTGGAGGAGATGGCATGGTGGACGGACAGACAGACAGACAGACGGAGCCGATTGCAATATGTCCCGGTTTTTTTTCTCCAAAAAAGCGTGGGGATAATAAGCAGATAGACAAATAAATAAATATCTGGTCAAGTTCATGGCTTCCTATTGAGAGAAAAATGAACTGTTATCTAATGTGTCGTTTTGTTTTTGTCCCGATGTTCTCTTGTCTGGGAAATGCAAAACGTCCACATTTCCAGACAATGGCTTTTGTCGAGACCTGCAGTTGCCTGATGAGCAACATAGCAAGGGCTCATTAACTGAATGTGAAAAGATTTGAATGAAACACTCAGCAGAATTTCGGTTGTCGAGTACCTTGTGAAACGGATGAACAAAATGCATTCGGTGATTATTTAAAACCATGCGGATGAGTTTAAACAGGAGTGGGGATGGGTGCTCAAATTCGTTAAACCAGGTGATGTAACAATCAAGGTTCAGTCAATGCTGCGCAAAACGACGGCGCACACACACGACCCTCTCACTCTCCTGCTTGCGGAACGCCCTCCATTGTTATCCACTCTAATCATCGGCTACATTGGTCATGTCGAACCACCTCCATGATGGATCTCGATGGACGTCATCGGCACAAATTTGCAAGTTCGTTCTGCTTGGCCAGCTCTTCCATTTGATACTGGTACAACTGTTATACATCAATGAAATTTATGTAAAAACATGAAATAACGGCTCCCCCTTTTACCGTACTGCTCTTTTATCCCTAAAGCCGATGCTCCACACAGGCTTACCTTGTATCCTCCGCAGGTGAGGCCAGCATTCCTCTTAGCGAGCACACACTTCATGCGCAGGAAGAAGGAACGCTCTATCTCGAACTCTGTTTGGGATTGCACAACAAGCACTGCGTCAAACATTGTACAAGTGGAGAAGCGCGCTGAACACCGGCGCATGCACACGTACGCACGCGGTGGCATGCAGAGGATGGGTGAAGTGAGAGAATCCAAGTGGAGGTTTGTGATAACGGTTAATGTGAGACGAATGACACAGTAAGGGACTGAGATTAAAAATGTTTTTTTTTTGTTTTTTTTTTAACCATGAGCATTCTCGATGACAACATCAAAGTTGGAGTTTGAATTACCCTGTGCAAAGTGAGAGTGGAAAGGCTGGTGAAATGAGAGCACGGCTGTCATCTCGTCGTGGTCTGCAGGGTGGATATATTCGAATATGCTGTTTCCTGTTAATTCTACCTACACACAGCACAGAACATGTTTAGTGCAAGAGCAAAGATGTGGGCATGCATGTCCAAGTAGAAATGAGAGTTTGGAGGGTAGGCCACAAGCCTGGCTAGACTGAGGGTTAAAGGGGGTGAGGGGAGGGTCATGTATTCAGAATTAATGACGAATGCAGTGGTACCGACTTGGTGGTGTGTGTGTTAAAAAGCATGGTATTTGAAGATTACTGTTACATTACAGGTTGAGTGCTCAGAATTACTAATATGCAAGTGTTAAGATACCCCATTAATTACACCCTAAATCCCAGCCAAGATGTTAGCACCAATGGACACGGTACCTGCGAAAGGCCCAGATGGACGGAAGCAGTCTCAGAGATGTACATAATCTTCCCGTCCGGTGCCACCACGAAGATGAATCCATCCAAAGTCTGGCCAAGCCGGGCAGATGCGGCTCCAATCAGTGCAAGGTTACAGGCCCGTTCAAGTCGAGCCTGGCAGCGCGAAACTGCCGTTCGTCGCATATATATAATCATAGTAATAGTAATAATAATGATGATTATAATCAGAATCTTATACCATGAGCAGTTTTTTGGGACAGCCTCAAGATAAGCCAGCTTTGCCATACCCAGAGATGAGCAAAGGAGACAGACACAAAAGGGACAGGCACACACACACAAAAGAGACAGGCAGACACGGAAAAGGAAAAGGACAAAGACAGGTAGAAACAGGTAGAGACAGGTAGAGACAGGTAGAGACAGAGACAGAGACAGAGACAGAGACAGAGACAGAGACAGAGACAGAGACAGAGACAGAGACAGAGACAGAGACAGAGACAGAGAGAGAGAGAGAGAGGGGGAGAGAGAGAGACAGGGACAGGGACAGGGACAGAGACTGGGGCAGGGACAGGGACAGGGACAGGGACAGGGACAGGGACAGGGACAGGGGCAGGGACAGGGACAGGGACAGGGGCAGGGACAGGGACAGGGGCAGAGACAGGGACAGGGGCAGGGACAGAGACAGAGACAGGGACAGGGACAGGAACAGGGACAGGGACAGGGACAGAGACAGAGACAGGGACAGGAACAGGGACAGGGACAGGGACAGAGACAGAGACAGAGACAGGAACAGAGACAGAGACAGAGACAGAGACAGGAACAGGGACAGGGACAGGGACAGGGACAGGGACAGGGACAGGGACAGGGACAGGGACAGGGACAGGGACAGGGACAGCGGCAGGGACAAGGGACAGGGACAGGGGCAGGGACAGGGGCAGGGACAGGGACAGGGACAGGGACAGGGACAGGGGCAGAGACAGGGGCAGAGACAGGGGCAGAGACAGGGGCAGAGACAGGGGCAGAGACAGGGGCAGAGACAGGGGCAGAGACAGGGGCAGAGACAGGGGCAGAGACAGGGGCAGAGACAGGGGCAGAGACAGGGGCAGAGACAGGGGCAGAGACAGAGACAGGAACAGAGACAGAGACAGGAACAGGGACAGAGACAGGGACAGAGACAGGAACAGAGACAGGGACAGAGACAGGAACAGGGACAGAGACAGGAACAGGGACAGAGACAGGAACAGGGACAGAGACAGGAACAGGGACAGAGACAGGAACAGGGACAGAGACAGGAACAGGGACAGAGACAGGAACAGGGACAGAGACAGGAACAGGGACAGAGACAGGAACAGGGACAGAGACAGGAACAGGGACAGAGACAGGAACAGGGACAGAGACAGGAACAGGGACAGAGACAGGAACAGGGACAGAGACAGGAACAGGGACAGAGACAGGAACAGGGACAGAGACAGGAACAGAGACAGGAACAGGGACAGAGACAGGAACAGGGACAGAGACAGGAACAGGGACAGAGACAGGAACAGGGACAGAGACAGGAACAGGGACAGAGACAGGAACAGGGACAGAGACAGGAACAGGGACAGAGACAGGAACAGGGACAGAGACAGGAACAGGGACAGAGACAGGAACAGGGACAGAGACAGGAACAGGGACAGAGACAGGAACAGGGACAGAGACAGGAACAGGGACAGAGACAGGAACAGGGACAGAGACAGAGACAGGAACAGGGACAGAGACAGGAACAGGAACAGGGACAGAGACAAGAACAGAGACAGGAACAGGGACAGAGACAAGAACAGAGACAGGAACAGGGACAGAGACAGGGACAGAGACAGGGACAGAGACCCAAATGGGCAGTGTGCAATGTTAACACTGATTACCCATTAACACCAGTCCTGTGCAGTGCTATTCCTGTTGAGAAATATCCTTTCATCAAAAGAGGGTTTAAAAATACAAAAACAATGACGAAGCTAAAAAAACAAATAAAAAATAGAAATTAAAATGCAGCTTAACTCCAAGACCTTAGTGAACATGAGGTTTGTCTCAATAATAAACATGAACTTTGACCCAAAGGCCAAAATGTATGGTGATACACAAACTGATGTTTCTGCCTTCAGGTGTCACCAGGAAGCCAAAATGATGAATCCAAACGATGAAAACAAACCCCTAACTCATGCAAGGGCATTGAAAACACGAAAATGTTTTCCAGCAAGGAGAAAAAGGAAGGTCATGGAGAAATAAAAGAAGAAACAGAAATATAGAGTTTCAAAGGAATGAAAGAAGAAGATGAAAGTCGAAAAAAAAAAGAGAGGAAAGCAAAGATAAATTTGCGTTACAGGTCCGTCCTTTATTTTACCCAATGAGCAGTGAATTAACGAACAGAACGATTTCCATAGGGCATGACCATTGACCACGAACGAAGAATGGTGGTGTACAAAGGTCACGTGGACTTTCACAATTCACATCAACACCAATCTTGAAAGTGTTGTTTCTACATTGATGGCTTCTTCATGGTTTTGTCATCTGGGCAAAGTGATCAATACGGAACTTCGGAGAAAACCCCGACTTAGAGCTAAAGAACGTCACGATTGCAAAATGGAGATGGAGATGCATGGAGATGGAGAGCACTTGGAGTCCCTCATACAGTTCTACGAGAAAATGCAACCCGTCGCTTTGCTGACGGGAATATGGTTGGGGGAGGGGAGAGCAAGAAGAAGGGGAGGGAGAGAGGAGTGACAGAGGAAGGAGAGGGGAGACTGAGTAGGGGTGAGGCAGAAAAGGGCAGCGAGGAGGGGTGGGGGAGTGAGGAGGGGTGAGGGAAGGGAAGGCAGCATGAGGGGAGGGTAAGGGAAGGCAGTGTGAGATGAGGGCAAGGAAAGGCAGTGTGAGGGGAGGGTCTGTTCAGACATACCCACCATCTGGATACCTGCGGACAAAACCACCACCTGGACAGAGGCATAATCACTGGCCAGATACATCAAGGGAAGGCAATGTGAGGGGAGGGTCCATCTGGACAAAATCACCATCCAGACATATGAAGATAACCACAGTCCAGACACAACCACCATCTGGATATGTCTTGACATAACCACCATCCAGATACGTGTGGAGATAACCACCATCCCATACGGATATGTGCGGAGATAACCACCGTCTGGACACGTGCGGAGATAACCACCATCCCATATGAATACGTGCGGGTGTAAACACTGTCCGGAAGCGTGCGGAGATAACCACCGTGCGGAGACGACCACCGTCCGGATACGTGCGGAGACGACCACCGTCCGGATACGTGCTGAGACGACCACCGTCCGGATACGTGCTGAGACGACCACCGTCCGGATACGTGCTGAGACGACCACCGTCCGGATACGTGCTGAGACGACCACCGTCCGGATACGTGCTGAGACGACCACCGTCCGGATACGTGCTGAGACGACCACCGTCCGGATACGTGTGGAACCAACCACCGTCCGGATACGTGCGGAGAAAACCACCGTCCAGATACGTGCGGAGAAGACCACCGTCCAGATATGTGCGGAGATGTCCACTGTATGGATACGTGCGGAGATGACCACCATCCAGATACATGCGGAAATAAACACAGTCCAGATACGTGCAGAGACAACCACCGTCCAGATACGTGCGGAAATAAACACAGTCCGGATACGTGCAGAGACAACCACCGTCCAGATACGTGCGGAGACAACTACCGTCCAGATACGTGCGGAGACAACCACCGTCCATATACGTGCGGAGACAACCACCGTCCAGATACGTGCGGGGACAACCACCGTCCAGATACGTGCGGAGCAACCACCGTCCAGATACGTGCGGAGACAACCACCATCCAGATACGTGCGGAGATGTCCACTGTATGGATTCGTACAGAGATGACCACCGTCCGGATACATGCGGAGACGACCACTGTCCGGACACGTGCGGTGATGACCACCTTCCGGATACGTGCATTGATGACCACCATCCAGATACGTGTGGAGCTAACCACCGTCCGGCCATAACCTACCGACCAGATATGTCAAGGGAAGGTAGCATGAGGGTAGGGCGAGGTGAGAGTGTGAGGGGAGGTTCCATCTGGATACAACCACCGCCTGGACGACAGGTATGCTGGGAGGGTAGAAAAAGCGAGCGGGAGATGGAGGGGAGGAGGTAGGGTGACCGAGGAGAATGGGGAGTGAGGAAGGAGGGGTGAGCGAGGAAGGAGGGGGGAGAAAGAAAGGGGGGAGCAAGGAAGGAGGGGGAGCAAGGAACGAGGGAGGAAGGAGAGGATAGTGAAGAAGGAGGGGGGGCAGGAGCGAAGAGGAATGGGGGAGAGAGGAGGGGTGAGGAAAGGGAAGGCAGCATGAAAGGAGGGCAAGGTAAGGCAGGGTGAGGGGAGGGTCCATCCGGAAATAACCACTGTCCAGAGAAGTAGGGAGATAACCACCATCTGGACATAACCACTGTCCAGATACATGTGCAGATAACCACCATCCAGGCATAACCACCATCCAGATACGCTTGGAGACAAAGAGAGAGACAGAGAGAGGGAGAGATGGGGAGAGAGATGGAAATTGGGGGGAGGGGATGAGAGGAGGAGGAGAGGGGGGCATATGTGACATCCGGCATATGTGACATCCACTTTAACAGCACACACAGTGTTGAATCACCCTGCCTGTGAAACATCGGGATGACAGTTTATAGCTGGGTCAGGATTCGAACCCAGGCTTGACAGCTTTGAGTGAGTGTGTGTACCTCTTCGCTATCCTGTCATGATGTTAACGAAACATTTCATTTTTTTATTTTATTTGAATTTAACTATGCCTAAGTGATTGCAAAACAACGCGGGGCCATTGCAGGCGAGTGGCCTCTGTACATTGTTCAAGTCAATCAACATACAGTATTCAGTGACAGCGAGCGCTATGCAATATTCGCATAAAGTGGCTAAAGCACTCCAATGAAATGGATGATTAGGAACGGCTCGCTTGGCACGTGATTAGCAATCACTAAATCATCATATTAAACACACACTTCCTGGAGACACCCAGAATATCAAATATGCCCGAATTGGAAAAATGAACACTTATTTTAGCAGCCGGAACTGCTGCTAAGTTCAATTCTGGAGCTTAAATTTTGTAATTTGGCTGAGTTTAAGAGATTCTTGAGGTTATAGCATATGCGGAAATGAAATAAAGCCACAAACACTGGCGTCTCTGGGCGTTCATAAGCATTGCGATGTATCCAACGATTCGTAGATATGATGATATCAAATATATCTGAATTGGAGAAATGAACACTTTTTAGGAGTAGGAACTGCTTTTAAGTTCAAGTCTGGAGCTTAAATTTTGTAATTCGGCTCAGTTTAAGAGATTTGAGAGGTCATTACATGTGCAGAAATGTAATACTCTGCCTGTCATCCTTCCGAGGTCGGCAAAATGAGTGCCAGCTTGCTGGTATCCTGTGTCAGAGTGGCGACCCGTCCAGGATTGTGCCCAATAGCCCAGGAGACTGCTTAGGTAGCACCAATTCTCTGCACAGAGTATGGTCCCGATGGATGGATGGAAATGAAATAAAGCCACGAATGCTAGCAACTCCACGTGTTTATAAGTATTGCAATATGCCCAGTAATTCATAGCTATGATGAACAGGAATTCGATAATATGAGTGAGGAAAGTGAAAAAAACAACAAACTTTATCGTTAACAAATCGTTGCGGCCAGTTCCAAGTCAATGCAATGTTGAGCAGCCCAAAAAACACATGGCAGGTTCAGACTCCAGTGAAATTACCGAGGATATGCCTTTCGACCACAAAGAGCGAGATGGCCAAGGAAGCACCTGACAAAGAACATAATTAAATTAGGCCATTAATTATCTTAAAAAGGGGTGTTTAATGCACAATTTTTCCAAGCTGTCTCCCCTCCCCTCGAGATGCCATTCCTTCCCCTCACGCTGCCTTCCCCTCCTCTCGTGCAGCCTTCCCCTCCCCTGACGCAGCCTTCCCCTCCTCTCGCGCAGCCTTCCCCTCCTCTCGCGCAGCCTTCCCCTCCTCTCGCGCAGCCTTCCCCTCCTCTCGCGCAGCCTTCCCCTCCTCTCGCGCAGCCTTCCCCTCCTCTCGCGCAGCCTTCCCCTCCTCTCGCGCAGCCTTCCCCTCCTCTCGCGCAGCCTTCCCCTCCTCTCGCGCAGCCTTCCCCTCCTCTCGCGCAGCCTTCCCCTCCTCTCGCGCAGCCTTCCCCTCCTCTCGCGCAGCCTTCCCCTCCTCTCGCGCAGCCTTCCCCTCCTCTCGCGCAGCCTTCCCCTCCTCTCGCGCAGCCTTCCCCTCCTCTCGCGCAGCCTTCCCCTCCTCTCGCGCAGCCTTCCCCTCCTCTCGCGCAGCCTTCCCCTCCTCTCGCGCAGCCTTCCCCTCCTCTCGCGCAGCCTTCCCCTCCTCTCGCGCAGCCTTCCCCTCCCCTCGCGCAGCCTTCCCCTCCCCTCGCGCAGCCTTCCCCTCCCCTCGCGCAGCCTTCCCCTCCCCTCGCGCAGCCTTCCCTCCCCTCGCGCAGCCTTCCCTCCCCTCGCGCAGCCTTCCCTCCCTCGCGCAGCCTTCCCCTCTCCTCGCGCAGCCTTCCCCTCTCCTCGCGCAGCCTTCCCTCTCCCTCGCGCAGCCTTCCCTCCCCTCGCGCAGCCTTCCCCTCCCCTCGCGCAGCCTTCCCCTCCCCTCGCGCAGCCTTCCCCTCCCCTCGTGCAGACTTCCTCTCCCCTCACGCAGCCTTCCCCTCCACTCGTGCAGACTTCCTCTCCCCTCGCGCAGCCTTCCCCTCCCCTCGCGCAGCCTTCTCCTCCCCTCATGCTGCCTCCTCCATCCCTCATGCTCCCCTCCCCAAAAACAAATTTATCGCCAGATCACAGCAGGATAGCCGAGAAGTACGCATGCTCGCTCTAAGCTGTCTCAGCTGGCTTAGAATCCCCACCTCGCTATAAAATGTCATCCCGGTGTTTCACAGGCAGGGTGATTCATCAGTGTGCCGTCGTTCAGATGGATGTTAAACTGGGCGTCACATCTGCCGGAAGCTTCCTCTCTCCTCCTCCCTCTGCACCTTCGCCCTTCCCCTCTCTCCCTCCTCCACTCCCACTCTCTATCCCTCTCACCCCTCTGCCACTCTCACCCCTCTGCCTCTCTCACCCTTCTGCCTCTACTTCTCACCCCTATCACTCTCTTTTCCACCACTATCCCTCTCTTTCCCACCCCTACCCCTCTCTTTTCCACCCCATCCCTCCCTTTCCCACCCACATCCCTCTCTTTCCCACCCCTATCCCTCTCTTCCTCTCTCCCTCTTGAGGACCATACAGATCCCTTTCCCCTAATCTTCTCTCTCTACTTTCTCTCTCTCCTCCCTCATTACTCCCTCCATCCTTCTCATTCCTCCTCTCCCTACTCTCCCCTCTTAATGTTCCCGTCAGCAAAGCGATGGGTAGTATTTACTAGTACATAATATATAAAGCTATTTCTAACCACTGACTCACTCACTGACTCAAATTAAAGATTGGTACCTTCTGGGTGAGGAACAAAGATGAAATTTTGTTTGCCGATGGACATTGAAGCCAGTACACCGGGGGAAAAAAATCAAAAAACAATATCACAGAATTGTCGGACAACATCCATAAACGAAAATTTAAATAAATGAAAAATCAAATGCAGATGAGTGACCCGACACAATGGGGAAGCACGGTAATTTTGTGTGCCGACATACATCGAAGCCGATACACCAGGAAAAAATCACAGAACCATTGGATAGCATCCGTAAATGAAAAAATAAATAAATAAAAATAAATGACAGAAAAATCAAATGCGGGTGAGCGACCCGAGACAATGGGGAGACACGGTTCATATGCATGCATGTATGTATGTATGTATGTGTATATATTGTGACGTCCACGGGACTTGAACAGTCCCGCCAACGTAGAATGAGCCGGAACGATGGAGGCGGTTTATTTTTTTTATAACCCAAAGATGGCGGTTTTAATCGCTCGACCGCAAACGGGACGAGGAAGGTGGCACGAGTCGCTTTTCACTGAGTTAATAATGTTTATTTCTCTAACCAGAAATAATAAGACTCGGCAAGAGGAGGGATCCGGGGCGATTCGACGGGATGGTGGTGTGGGTTCGGGCGTGGGGAAAACACAAACAATTCCAATGGATATACAAATCTCAAACCCTCTACACACACACACACACACACACACACACACACACACACACACACACACACACACACACACACACACACACACACACACACACACACACACACACACACACACACACACACACACACACACACACACACACACACACACACACACACACACACACACACACACACACAACGTAGCTGGTCCTGGTGGTCAGGCTGGCCCGTGGTGTGGACGCAACAGTCCCTGGATTGGCGTCGGACGAGCTGGCGTTGCGATAGTCAGGGGCAAGAGACACCGTGGTGCTGTCGACCTCCTGGTATCGGCCCAAGTCCGCTCACAGCCGCCAGGGAGCCAGTTCTGGCGCCAAGTTGTGAGCAGGAGAGGGAGGCAGGTCTGCCCGCCGTTCGACCCTGTACTCCGAGCCAGCAGAACCCCAGAGCCAACCGAGGTGAGGCACGAGGCACAGCAAGGCCACGAGACACGATTAATCCAGGAATGAACCAGCGCAACAATCGAGCACGCTCCGACCCAACAGCCTCCACCAAACCAAGGTTTTTCTTTTTCGATCTTCTTCTTCCGAACAGAACCTTTTTATACTCAAGTCCTCGTCACTCCCAATCGAGCCGTTTTATTGGCCCTCTGCCGTCGCCTTCTGCCAATCGTGATCACGGGGCGGAGTCATCCGCAGCACTGTCCTGTTACGTCACGGCAAGCCTACAGGAAATACTAAAAGGGTTTACGCATACACACTTACCCTAACCCGTCTCCCTATCTAATTACGTGACAATTATCATTTCCCCCTTAAAGAAATGGACATTTACGAGACAACTTATCACCACTGAATTGCTACTTATTACATCGAGATCCTGGTAAACTCGAACAGCATGGCATACCTAATTAAACATCCTAATTACCCTTTGAATGCATACCCCCCCTCAGACGTAACAATATATATATATATATATATATATATATATATATATATATATATATATATATATATATATATATATATATATTATGATGAAAAAAAAGCACGCTGACGATGACACGATGATGTTACATGCATAAATAACACCAATACATCACCTCCAAACAAGGAGGCATATGTATGGTCCTCAAGCCTTTGCAGACTGAGATTAGAGCCTATGAGTCCAGGAGTATCAAGTCA
Source organism: Eptatretus burgeri (assembly GCF_056783735.1). Taxonomy (NCBI): domain Eukaryota; kingdom Metazoa; phylum Chordata; class Myxini; order Myxiniformes; family Myxinidae; genus Eptatretus; species Eptatretus burgeri. Next base: position 44,450,335 of record NC_140961.1, read on the forward strand.
AATTTGAGTCAAACCCAGAACAAATTTATAACAAGCTGAAACTTTCAGGATATGTTCAGAAAACTGTCAGGAATAACATACTAAAAGTCCCCAAGAATCTCCCTTGAGGCTTTTGAGAAATTCAACATGGCGTCCAAGATGGCCGCCGGCTTGAGATTTTCTCAAATTTCAAGCTGAAATCATCATATAATTAAAAATAATGGGTCAAAACAGATTTTACATGACAAAGAATCAATTACTATGGCTATTTTAAAGATAAAATCAACTTATTACATGTTTAATATGGCTGACATGCACAATACAATGTTTTCTTTTCAGAGCAGGAGATGGAGTCGTGCATCATTTGTAAGGACTTGTGCATCAAGGATTTTGTGCAAGTTGGACCCAAAAGAAGGACAACTCGAGGAGCTGCAAGCCTTGAGAGACAGGATGGTCTTCCTGAACTTCTACAGATACAGGAGTCACCGACACTTCACATTGCCTGTAGAAAAGCCTACACCCGGGAATCATCCATCAGATCTGAGACGAGAAAGTCTGAGAAATCAGCGGCAGATGAGGAATTTGAACAACCCACCCTGCGGTCCAGAACTCCTTTGTTTGACATCACTACACACTGCCTTTTCTGCTCTGAAGTACTGATTACGAGCAGCAGATTTGAAACCAAATGCAGAAAGTTAACAAGCAATGTAGAGACAATAGAGTTCAAGAACAATGTGTTGAAAAGGGCAACAGGGAGGGGTGATGAGTGGGGAGAGGTGGTTACCAAAATAATAGAAGCAAACATTGATTTGGTTGCCGCAGAGGCAAAATACCATCCTGCCTGTGCCCAGGAATTTCTTTCTAACCCACAAAAGTTTAAACCTGCTGGTAAACCAGTTGATGTTCAAAGGATTTCAGCTTTCAATGAGCTATGTGCATATATAGATGACAATGACGAATGTCAATATGCAGTTTCTGACCTCATGGAGCACATGGAAACATTCTTGAATGGTGAGGAAGACTATTCTCTCAAGTACTTCAAACAGAAACTGAAAGAGCGATACAAAGATGATATCATTATAACAAGCCTCCCTGGAAAATCCAGCATAGTCAATGTCCGTGAATCTGCTCACCGGATACTTCGTGAGAGGTGGGTGGCAGATCAAGCAGCTGACAAAGCTTGTGAAAATGAAAGAATAATTGAAATGGCAGCTTCAATTATTGGTGATGAGATTCGTTTGTCAGTGTACGATCTCGGTGAATATCCAACCTTGGAAGAAACTGAAAATGGTTCCTCTACGATTCCTGAGTCTCTGAAGCTCTTCTTGCACAAGTTGTTGGACCCAAAGGGCAAAAATTCTGCTGTAGTGAGTTGGCGATGCACTGCCATTGCCCATTCTGTCATTTCTGCCTGCAGACCAAGGTCTTTCATTTCACCAGTGCTACTTGCCATAGCAGTGTACATACATCGCAAGTATTCCTCTCGCGAGCTGATAGACATCCTCAGTAGCATCAGTTTTGCAGATGACGAGGTCCAGCGATTTGAAAACAGCCTCATATCCACTGGTGAGCCCTCCTATGGCCTCAATGGTTTCACCCAGTGTGTATTTGATCATGCAGATTTCAATGTTGCTACACTAACTGGGCACAACACTTTCCATGCCATGGGTGGCATAGCTTGTGTAACACCACCCGGAACAGTAGAAAAGTCTCCTGTCAAGCGCAGAATGCAACTACCCCCAGCTGAAGCAGTTGGGACTTTTGGGCACATACCCATCAAGACAGACAGCAAACCTGCAGTTCCTGCTTTGCAGTCAGTTACAGTAGAGCCTCTGCAGATCTCCGACACTCACAGACTGCAAGCATCAGCTCTTGATTCCATTTGGATGCTTGGGTACATGTTGAACTTAACACCGTGTCTGCCTTGGAGTGGCTTCATGAAAACTGTTCTGAAAAGTGATGAGTTCCAAACCTCCAGAATTGAGACTCTCCCATTCATCAATCTGGAACCAAGCAACCCCAGCACTATCTACACTGCACTGTGCTTTGCACAGACACAAAGTGACAAGCACAACCTAAAGATCTGCCCAGTAACATTTGATCAGCCTCTGTATGAAAAGGCTTCTGAAATTGTTGCTGCCTCCAGAGACTTGGACAAAGTGGTGGTGCGACTTGGTGGCTTCCACCTGCTGATGTCCTACCTAGGCAGCATTGGGAAGATCATGACAGGGAGCGGGTTTGAAAACCTGTGGGAACGAGTGTATGCCAAAGGTTCAGTGGTGCATATGCTCACAGGTCATCCCTTCTCTCGAGCAGTGCGTGCCCACATTCTGACCTTCTGGCCCTCATCCATGTACTGCTAGACAAGTCAGACTGGGAGAGCCAGGCTAACAAGGAATATCTGGTCAGTCTGGACCAGGACACAGTGGACCAATATGAAGATGCTGCTGAGATAGATGAAGATGAAAGTCTGCAAGAGTTTCAACAGTTTCTCACTCACCACCTAGATCAAGCTGCCACACAGAGCAGAACGGGGAAGTTATGGGTGCAGTACATCCACCAGGTGTTGCTCATGCTCAACTTCAGAGCTGAGAGGACTGGCAACTGGAAGCTTCATCTTCACTGTGTGCAGGAGATGATCCCTCATTACCATGCAGCAGGTCATCTACCGTATGCCAAGTCTGGCAGACTGTACTTGCAGCAGATGAACTCCATTGCACAAGTCATGCCACCTGAGAAGTACATGTTGTTCTCTGCAAAGGGGAATTTCACCATCCGCTGAGCCAATGAGTTCTGGTATGGCAACTTCTCCGACCAGACAATCGAGCAGTTCCTGATGAGGATGCTGAAAACCAGTGGAGGGATGGATGACACATGGTAGAGGGATAACAGACAGCACCTTAACCAAATGGGTGCATGCACTGCCTCACTGTGTTCCTTTGTGCGATGCTTTGGAGAAGTTCACTGGTGTGCACACTGCTACCTCTGAACAACACAAAGATCTTCGTTCATCCAACAAGTGCTGCAGCCAAGCAACATTCCTTCAGAACATATCTCACTATTCAGGAATGGATGGGGAGGCCCTTGCAGCCAACAGCATGGGGATGGAAACTGTAGGACATCCTGACTCCAGTTGACACTGAGCTTCCCATTGCTAAAGACAGTCTGCTCAGCATGATCTCTTGTGGCTGCAGAGCAGATGGCTGTGGAGTGTCATGTGGCTGCAGGAAGATGGCTGTGGAGTGTCATGTGGCTGCAGGAAGATGGGGGTGCACTGCTCTGCCCTGTGTACAAAGTGCACTGGGGTCAAACCTGCAACAATGCATCACCAATGCCATCCTTGCTGGATGCTGAGGGAGAAACTGAAAAATCAACTCCTGTTTCTCCAGAAACTGATGATGAGGATGATGACTGAGGGTGAACATGTGTCATGTTGTAAATATCTTTCACAAGTTTTAACATTTGTAATTGTTTTGTTAATTGTTTTTTGTTAATGTATTTAATACAATACATGAATATTCTTATTTTACTCTATTTTTTAAGGTTTCAAAAGTATTACCACAGATATGGTGAAAATTGTTCATAGCCCAGGAGTAATAGGTTTAGACCTATGTATAATTGCGTAAGGATTTCATTAAATCTTCAAAATATTGTTGAAATTGAATTCCCTGCCCCAAAAAACATATTTTTAGACTCATTATTTGCATTTTTATGATGTTTCAAGCCTGAAATATGAGAAAATCTCAAGCCGGCGGCCAATTTAGAAGCCATCTTGAATTTCTCAAAAGCTCCAAGGGAGATCCTTGGGGACTTTTAGTATGTTATTCCTTACAGTTTTCTGAACATTTCCTGAAAGTTTCAACTTGTTATAAATTTTTCCAGGTCTAAACCTATTACTCCTGGGCTATATGGTCACAAATAGACGAAGGTTTAGATGAATAGACATGTGTGTGTATATATATATATATATATATATATATATATATATATATATATATATATATATATATATATATATATATATATATATATATATACATACAGAAACATGTATATATATATATTGTTGCGGATCTGGGGGTGGGGGGTTCTCAGAAGGGTCTTGATAGCCAAACGTTGCAGATTCGGCACCACCCTCACCACCGCCGTCTCCGGGGTTTATAACGCCGGCTGGCTCAGCACAGGCCTCGGGTCACGAGTCTTCAATCGCGATACCAACGTACCCCTGGACCTTACCAGTTGGGGAAATAGACCCCGGTTACAGACTGGTTTTG
>NC_140961.1:44467087-44474587 GCF_056783735.1 Eptatretus burgeri
AGCTCCTATTTTCCTGGCTTTAAAGTCATAAAAGACCAGGAAAACCTTTACCTATCAAGAACTGATGCTACTGGACAAACTGTCAAGCAGTTCTTTCATTTCCAACAAGTTCACTCACATTTTGGATTTCTATTCTTGAATAGAGTTGAGAAAGATGGCATTGAGTTGCCGAAATGACTTTTTCCTTTGCAGAAGAACAGCCTGCTCTCAAAATGGTCCCAGATTAGATCCATGACTGACCAGGTAAACATCTATGAATGCACAAGCAAGGAAATTCTTCAGCTTGTAATAAGCCAGCTCTGTTGGATGACTGAGGGACACGAGCTTCCTCATTTCACCTTCCTTCTGTCGCAGCTGCATCTTATGTTCAAACCTCTTGATTGTCGCCGATTTGATACTGATACTATGATTTTCGCAATGCAGATTCACAACATATCACCCAGTGCATACAAAATGATTCGTCGATCCGGCTTAATCATTCTCCCATCAACAAAAAAGGTAAAGCAGATGCTTGCTAGTAGTCAGCAGGACTCCAATCTCAAAACCTTGTTCGACCAGCTTAAACCACAGCAGCGTCTGGTCAATTTAATGTTTGACGAGGTAAAGCTGGTCGAGACATTGCGATAATCTGGAGGGCATGTTGTAGGATATGCTCAAAATGCAGCAGCGGGTGGTGAACACGAAATGCTTGCTTCACATGCTATGGTTGTTGAAGTTGCCTGCCATTTCGGTGGTCCACGCTATATTCTACGCATTCTTCCCTGCAAAAAACTAACTGCCGATCAGCTGAAGGAACTCCTTATCGAAGCTGCATCAGCTGTAGTTGGTGCTGGCGGTACTGTGATTTCTTTGATATGTGACAATTGCAATACCAACCGCAGTGTTTATTCAAAACTTGGAGGACCAGGAAGTTGCCAAGTGCTGTCAATTCAAGAGCAATCTATGTTCTTAGTGTACGACGACGTGCACATCTTCAAAAATGTTCGCAACAACTGGATTACTGTTGATGGCAAGACACTCTCATTTGTCGTTGATGGTAATACAAAGCTTACTGGAGTGATATTCAGAAGGTTTATGAGATCGACCAGGCTACTCCTATTCGCTTAACCAAGCTGACGCACACCGCTGTTTTCCCCAAGCCCCTTCAACGCCAGAGCGTACCATTGGTATGCCAAGTGTTCAATGACAAGACTGTCGCTGCTTTAAAGACCTTCAAGGATTCACTGGGCATCAGCGAAGGCACAATCATCCTCACCCAGATAATGAGCGAGTGGTTCAAGATGATGAACGTGAAAGACCGCTTCTCAGCTATTCATCTGCGCGACGAATCCAGACAGCCTTGGACAGCAGACTGTACAAGTTTCACTAGGCTGGAGCAGGCCTGCCAAATTATATCTACCTGCACTTGGCAAGGAGGTGGTGGTCGTAAGCTGAAGCTAACTCAGCAAACTGCTGAAGCCTTCACTGTGTCCACATATAATAATGTGGATGCTGCCAAATTGCTTCTGGCAGAGAAAGACTGACTACGTTCTTCCTGCTATATTTGCAGATGAAGCCTTGGAAAAGTTTTTCGGCCAAGCCAGGCAAAGAAGCGGTGGAAACTTCTACATTGACGTAGCTGACATTATGGCTGCAGCTAAAATTGTAAACTTGCAAACACTCATGAAGCATGACATTATGCCCGAATCTAGTTCTTGTGCGATTGATTGCGACAAGAACTGTACAACTTCCATAAATCCAGATGAGCGAAGTGAACTCATTGACGAGATTACTCCTCAAGACACTCACGATCTCTTGGGGTCTGACGATGCCCTTAAGCATAAAGTACTTTATTTGGCCGGACACCTTTTTCATAAATATGGCGATAGCACTAGTATGGAGGAGATCATTGATGATGAAGATGGTAACGAGGTGTCATCTGAGTTTCTAGATAATTTGAATAGAGGTGGATCGAGTGTGCCGACTATGGCAACTGTCTTTTTTGTACATAATGCCTATAATTTGTATGACAAGACTAAAATGCGTTGCCGATTTCATTTTGCTGAGCAGTTATCCTCCGTAGATGCACCTTTAGCTAGTAGTAATGCTGCATGTACGACTTTAGCTGACATTCCATTGAAAGCTCATGTCCTCAATGTAAGTTACAAAGAAAAAGCTTTGGGATGCCTCATGAGGCAAGAAAAGCTCTCCAACTAGTGATAGACAAAGACATAGTTGTAATAGGCATAGTGTTGTGACATGCATATAATGTTTATGTAATACGATATATGACAATAAATATCAAAGTTTGACAGCTCTACACACTTGCATCTTATTACAATCAGCCAACTCTCACCGTTTATGAGTTAGACACAAAAACGGGCAAAAAATACCAAAATTCAGTAATTTGACCTTGAAATATGACCTTTTGACCTTGAAGATTAACTCAGGTGGTGTTGAAAATGACACGATTGAACTCGCCGTCCTCAAAAACCCCTATATGGATCCCGAGATCGTGTCTCCAGCCCTTCGAGAAGTCATTTTAGCCCCGGACTCAAGTTAATCCTTCAGACTCAAGTTACAAACACCGAGCATGGGAGGTTCCAGTCCTTCTCTATAGGAGTCTATGATATATATATATATATATATATATATATATATATATATATATATATATATATATATATATAAAAATATATATATATATTTAAAAAAAAATATATATATATATATACATATATACATATATATATATATATATATATATATATATATATATACATATATACACATACACACATATGCACACACATATGCACACACATCTATACAAATTGTTACGGTTGTGGAAATTCACAGAACACCATTCAGGCTTCCCAGAGATCAGTTATGCCGATAAGTGAGTGTTCAGATTGGATTTCCCCACCAATGTCAAAGGGATTATTCATATAACCGGGCTGTGATCTTTGAGTCAGCCATTATTCTTTTGCTATCTTTATTTTGGAACAACCACCTAAACCACAGCCACCCAACCACACCACCATCACAACCACCACAAAACGCCAGCCACGCCACCATTACGACAACCACAACCACCACCGCGTTTCCACCTCAGCACACGGTTGCCAGAAGCTTGGCATTTGTCGAGGGAGAACAGACGACGCCCCCCCCCCCTCCAACGAATAACAACTCTGCCGGCCAACGCAGGAGACTCCCAACCCTGCGAGTGGATTCTCAACACGTGCAGGAGAAAAACAAGAAGCAATAACGAATGCGGCGCAGCGGCGAGGGAACGCCCCCGATTGAGCGGGAAAACGGCTTCTTCTGAAAGTTTTCCTCGCATGCTGGGAAAAGGGAGGGGGTGAGGGCGAGGGGCAATAAAAGACATGCTGAGGAGAATCACGCTCTCTCTGGATCACGCGCGCTAAAGCTCTCTCTCTCTCTCTCTCTCTCTCTCTCTCTCTCTCTCTCTCTCTCTCTCTCTCTCTCTCTCTCTCTCTCTCTCTGGATCGCGCGCTAAAGCGCCTGCTCTCTCTCTCTCTCTCTCTGGATCGCGCGCTAAAGCGCTCGCGCTCTCTCTCTCTCTCTCTCTGGATCGCGCGCTAAAGCGCTCGCGCTCTCTCTCTCTCTCTCTCTCTGGATCGCGCGCTAAAGCGCGCTCTCTCTCTCTCTCTCTCTCTCTCTCTCTCTCTCTCTCTCTCTCTCTCTCTCTCTCTCTCTCTCTCTGTGTCTCTCTCTCTCTCTCTGTCTCTCTCTCTCTCTCTCTCTCTCTCTCTCTCTCTCTCTCTCTCTCTCTCTCTCTCTCTCTCTCTCTCTCTCTCTCGACGAGGTCGGAGGCACCGAGACGCCAGCAGAGGTCTGTCGTGACGAGGTCGGAGGCACCGAGACGCCAGCAGAGGTCTGTCGTGACGAGGTCCGAGGCACCGAGACGCCAGCAGAGGTCGTTTTCATGACGAGGTTGGAGACGCCAGCAGAGGTCTGTCGTGACGAGGTCAGAGGCGCCGAGACGCCAGCAGAGGTCTGTCGTGACGAGGTCGGAGGCGCCGAGATGCCAGCAGAGGTCTGTCGTGACGAGACCGGAGGCACCGAGATGCCAGCAGAGGTCTGTGGTGCCGTGGTCGGGAGAAGGACGGGGCCCTGAGGATTCACCACACGGTCACGTTTTCCTTCCTTCTCTTTCTTTTCGGGGTTTTTGTATGACAGATGTGGCGCCATGTCCTTAAGTAAACCTGTTTAAGTGACTGTAAATAATGTTAGAAAACGGCTGTAGGTCTTTTTCTTGCTAGTGTCTTGTCCCTACCCCCCAATTTATTGCATATGTGCTTGAAGACCTGATTGCATAAGTGTCGAGTGTGTAATAAATGTCATTGTGTGAATGTTGATCTGCTCGTTGCGTCCTCTTCCCTCAGTTGAACTGCCATAGTTAAGTTCGGAATATTAGCTGGCTTTTTAATAGCCGATAATAGAATCGGATCCGGCGGGGCTTGGCGATATACACCGCTCGGCAAATCGCAAATGGAGCGAGCTGCTTAGCGGCTTGTTTCCAAGCAGGTCCCGTCGAGGTGTAAATCCCCGACATTTTGCTGCGCGCATAATTAGGCAAATCGACAATTCGGCGATCGGACCCTGTCGCACACGGACAGAATAGTTGGTCGATTTTCGGTGTGATTAAAGATACACCCGTAGCTGGATTTTGGCGTTGATCCGAAAGCTGCGACTAGGTTTGCCCGTCCGGTGGGCGAGAGCAGGCCGCGATTGGCTAAAAGCAGTCGCTCGCACGCCGACGGGCGGAAAACCACAACAATATATACACTACCAGTCAAAAGTTTTAGAACACCTCCATTTTCCAGTTTTTACTGAAATTTAAGCAGTTTAATGTTTCAATGTACTTTGAAATTAAAGCATTGAACAAATAAGCAATTGCAGATAAAAGAGAAATCATGGAATCGTTTTGTTGAACAAAATTTAATCTAAATTTTTGACTTAAAGTCGCCACCTTTTGCAGATATAACAGCCAACCATACTCGTGGCATTCTTTCTACAATGGAAATCAAATATTGTTTGGAAAGTTCTTCCCAACACTGTTGCAGTAGTTCCCACAAATGTGTTGCACTTGAAGGTTGCTTTGCTTTCACCCTTCAGTCAAGTTCATCCCAATCCAGCTCGATGGGGTTTAAGTCTGGAGACTGTGCTGGCCATTCCATGATTTGAAGCCTACAGTCTTTTTCTTTTCTTCTAAGGTAGTTCTGACATAGCCTGGAGGTATGTTTTGGGTCGTTATCTTGCTGCAGGATGAACCCCTGACCAACTAGGCGTCAACCAGAGGGGATAGCATGGCACTGCAAAATGCTGTGGTCACCCTTTTGGTTCAGGATGCCAGTCACTTTGTGCAAGTCGTCGACTCTGGATCCAGCAAAAGAGATCCAGATCATCAGGCTTCCTCCTCCATGTTTGACAGTTGGTGTCATACTGAGGAACCATCCTTTCGCCTACTCGACAACGTACAAAAACCCTGCGTGATGAACCGAAGATTTCAAATTTTCATTCATCGGTCCATGATTGTCACATTTGTCATTCACATTTTCATGTGGAACCTTCCCCATGCTAACATTCTATTGTCGCCGAGAGTTAGATCTCTTCGATAGATTCGATCTCGGCACCTCGGCACCATAAGCATATGGTTGAATATAAGTGCATTTCATCGGACGCGTTCAGAGACAACAACCATCATTGGTAGCTTTTCTCTGTATTCTGGTTTCCTCCATTCACAGACTAAGAAGGTAATGAGACTGGTCTTGTTATTAACTGTGCTCAGGAACCTCCTCCACTGCCTCACAATGTGTGCCTGTGATGCTTTTCAGCTGATGGCCAGCCTCTCCACCTCGTAGTGATCTCTCACTGTTCTTGATAGAGTTCTCCCTGTATGTGTCAAACACAACATCTATTCTGTCACTATCAGCTCCTTACCTCAGTTCCATAGATAAAACTGTAGTGGTGACATCTCCAAAAGTAACTTGATCACCTTTTATTCTTTGGAGTAAAACATCTAACTTAAAATATATTTTGTTATTTTAGTTTATGATTAAATTTTCTTCAAATTCACGTATTTAAACATGGTATCCATTAATTAGGGTTTGAGCAAAAACTTCCGTACCACTTTTTATGAAAACAAAGTCATTTGTTCTGCAATGTATCAGCACTGGACTATCAGTGCCTGTAATTGCAAACACTAAACGCTAGGCTAGTTTTAACAACTGTTTTGAAAAGCAAATAACATAAGCTATGTGCCTAACAATTTTCAAGAAGATATAGCCTATAATAATAGAGAACCATTCGTTTTAAATAGAATGTCTTCTTCTGTCTTACGCTGGTTTCAGAAAAGTTTATTTTGGGATGGGGTTACTAAACGGCTAATAATACACAAAAGGCTACGACCAATGCAATGCTATCACATAGTTTCTGACTCTGGAGATGTATACTCTGCCAAAAATTATGAGCATTATTCCTCTCCGATGGTACCAGTGGCCAAAAATTACTGGGTCTGGCTCATGGCCTAACTCACCAAGTGGCTTAAGCAGTCAAGCAAGCATTCCATTCAAAGCCGTTGATAAGGAAAATCTGGTGTGTCAAGTGCTAGCTCGCTGCTTGGTAACTGAGCACACTCCTGGACATCTCGACAGCAAACAGCACATACAAAATGCCTACAAAAGGACAGCTTTTTTCATTAAAGATTTTAAATTTAAATCATGACGATTTTGTTGTTATGAAAACATACCTTGCTTGTTCTGTTTAAAACATACATCAACTCAGAGGTGATGTTGAGCGGACAAAAGTGGACGTGTCCATTTCATATCCAGTAACTATAAAGTGTACATGCGCATAAAGATCTCTCAGGAATTTCCCTGCCTGGTGTTGGCTTCCCGGCTCAGGTGGCTGGCTTCGGATCCTAGGGTCCTGAGTTTGAGTCCCTTTGGCTGCTAATTAACACGAGGTGGGGTTGACAACCTGTCATCCTTCCGAGGTCTGTGAAATGAGTACCAGTGTACTGGGGGAGGAGCACAGCATCAGCGGCAAAGCCGCGCTTCCAAGACATGATAGCTACCCCGGCAGCCAAGCTGCCATACGCAAGAACAGAACAGGAATTAAGTTAATTACAGACACAGGTATTTCACGACCAAGCCGATTTTAATAGAAGTGCATGTGAAAAATAAGCACACATGGGCCTCCCAATTTGATTTCTCCATTGAAAGTAAGCGCATATAAAAAAAGGTCATCGTAAAGCTTTGAAAACTGAAAATATTATCAACTCAAACACGACAGTATTTCATGTTCTATTGGCACATAAACTTTAAGTCCGAATTTCTGACACGTCTGGTCCTTGTTCTTACACAATTGTATGTTCAAAACAATGTTGTTCATCAAGGGTCGTAAAAGGGTGTTTTAGGACACTTTATGATGAAGGGAATACAACAACGTTTTTCATCGTGAGCAAAATGGACACGCCAGTGAAACGTCGATCAA
>NC_140961.1:44487087-44493154 GCF_056783735.1 Eptatretus burgeri
ATACGAGTATACCTTTCAGGAAGATGTGCACAAATATTAATCTTTATGAACAGCTGCGTGTGACGGGTGGAAAAAAAAACAAACAAACAAAAAAAAAAAACTTGGCTCGCTAATTTAGAAAACACAGAAATCGGGTTGTGATCAAAATTATTTTGCTTTGAAACTTACAAAGAGAAATATATAACCGTTGGAAACCATGTGGTGAAGTTTCGTGAAGATCGGTTTAAAATTGACCTGTAGGCGACAAACAGATAAAGACAAAGACAGATAGAATGACAAAATCGACGAACCAATGTAGTACTTGAAAAATGTTCGATTTTGAAAGTTACAAGAAAAAGACGTCGTGCCGAGCACGATACTTGCAAAATCCACCTCCTCTCCAAAGGTTGCCATGGATACATTAAATTATCCATTTCATTAAGATTAAAATTCACAATTTTAATCAAAGTTCAGGTGAATCAGATGAAAATTTTCGATTTTTCAGTTGAAATTTGATGATTTTAGAAGTTTGACCTTTTGACCTCAAAAATAGTTGGTTTCCTAATTCAATAACGCAATATGCAAATCTTGATCAAATTTCAAGTTAATCGGATGAAAAAAATGACGATTTCAGAAATTTGACATCAAGATGACCTTTGACCTCAAAATCAATAGGTTCTCAGTTGAGACTACCTCAACAACTTGGTATAGTTTCATGACAATCGGTTTAGAATTGTGACCTGGAGGCGACAAACAGACAGAATAACAAAATCGACTGACCAATATCTATCTACAAGCCGGTAGGCGATGAGGGATTCGCTAGGATCGAAGTGCTGGATACGATGCTTTTCATTCTGACCGATCCACCGACAAAGATTCATTGCTAAGACGTATTGGTTCACATACAATTGTTCCTCTGCCTGGCAAGATTTTTCCTATTGCGTATTTTGCCAACTGGCACTCTTCACAGGACTACCATTTGAAAAATAAAACCTTAATCAAAAATCGGCTCGAGTAAAATTTTCTAAATATCTCGAAGTGTTTAATTCCGAAGTCTCGTTTCTCCACATTCAAAACTGTAGGACAAGTATCGAAAATAGTGAACGTAGGTCGAGAAAAAGTATTTTTCGAATTTTGCGTATTTCAGCCCCGATACCCTTGGTGATCGAATCTGGAAAAATACTGCGGTTCAATTTTGTAGTAGTTATTAAACTCTATCCATACACCGAATTTGAATGTTCCGCCGTCGACGGTTTCCGAAGTCAAGGTCACTTAACATATTCCCTGGTTCACCACCTTTCCGCATTCGGAAACTATGAGAGATAGAGGAACGTTATGCTGTTGCGATAACTAGATGGGGATGCAAGGAATAGGCAGGAGTTGGTCCGGTCGCTCGACCTATCATAGAAGCCGCGCTACGTCAGTTACCGTTTGGGTTCTTAAAACGAGGTTTTTCGGCCGCTGCATAGCAACGGGTGGTTGCTTAGCAACGAAAGTCAAACGCGCACACTCTCACACCATATGGCACATGTTCGCCAAGTTTCATCGAAATCGGTTTGTGCTGTGGAGCCTCACGTTGCTTGCACACACACACACACGGAAAACCCGACAATAATGGATATCTAGCGAATCCAAATAATTTCAGCAATCTCTGTGTGTCTGTGTGTATGTGTGTGTGTGTATCTGTCTGTATGTGTGTATGTGTGTATGTGTGTGTGTGTGTGTGTGTGTGTGTGTGTGTCTGCGACCACCGTTTCTCGACAACCCTTGGTCTGATCTAATTGAAACTTGCCAGGAATATCGCTGGGGACTTGAGGATGTGCCTTTTCAAGGTTTGATATTAATCAGACAAGCGGATTCCAAGTTACGGCCATTTATTTATCAACCAATGACAGGACACGGTGCTATGACGTCACTATTATTTTTTTTTTTTTTGCACGTACAGCCACACACATACGGCCACACACCTACGAGCACGCACCTGTACTTAAAAACCTTCCATTTCGCAAGTAATAAACAGACAGAAAGGGGTGAAAACCTATCTTCACCTTCGGTGGCAGAGGTAATTAATAGACGTATGTGCAGTCTGCAACCGACGTTCAAACAGTACGTAATTAAGACATATATTCACAGCTTCACTGCGAAAGGAACATTCCATAGTACGTAATTTATAGATGTTTGTGTCGTCTGCAACTAACGTTCAAACAGAACATGATCAATGGGCATATCGTCTTCACGGCTTCCCGGACGGCTTCACGGACTGTGCTTTTCGTTTATCTATACTGTACTAACAAATGGGTGTGTGTGTCTCCTCCATAACTCAAAACCATGAAACATAGCAGCCTGAAACTGTATGCACACTAAGGGAACTCCAAGGAAGTGCAGAAGTGAAAATTGGATGTTTGGGTTAATTGAAACACCCCTTTTGAAGATAATTAACGGCTTTATTTAAATATATCCTTCATCAAGCGATCCTTGGCCACCTCACTGCCTGGGGTCTAAAGGCGTTTCCTGGGTAACCTTGCTGGGGTCTGAAGCTGCTATGTTTTTTGGCCTGCTCAACCATGCTTCGACTTGGAACAGGCCTCAACGATTTCTTAACGATACATTTTTTTTTTGTCATTTTCCTCACTTATATTATGGAATGCCTGTTCATCACAGTTACGAATTGCTGGGTACATGGCAATGCTTATAAACGGCTAGAGACAAAGTACCCCCATGCCAAATAAATAAATAACAAATCCTCCAGCTGGCGACATTGCCGCCTTGCAGCACATGGAGATGGAATTGGGAGGGAGTGGTGTACTTCTGAGTTAAATATGTACAAATAATACTCACTCACCATGCAGCATCTGGAGATGGATTTGGAGTGAGCGGTGTGCAATAATTGATCGATTCAGTGATTAATTGCATAATTAAAATAAATAATAGTCGTAAAAGAATTGATTTCTCAATCACTTTCCTAATAGCATAACTAAACTACCACTGTTTCATCTGAATTTGTAACAATTTAAAAATTGATTCACCAAAAAATGAATCAATTGATTAATTAATTAACCAATAAATCAAAAATACCCTTTACAACCAAATCACTTGTTCACTGTCGTCCAAATATCAGTTTCCTAGCTCAAACTATGCCTGAGATATTGCCCAGATGAGAAACAAAATAAATAAGGAATTAATAAAACGAAAATAATGAATTAATTAAGCAATTCATTGATTAATCAAAAATATCGTTTTTGCTAAAGCACATCTTCACTTTTGTCCCCAAATTTCAGTTTCCTAGATCAAAGGATAGGTGAGATTCGCCTCGACAGACAAAGAAGAAAATGAAATTGCTCGTCGAGCAATGAATTGCCGGAATAACTTTGTCATAGTCGATAGTGCTACTGTTTAATGAATTACAGCACTTAGTTTGGTCATGATCATAACTTGGTAGTCAATCGGACTTGAAATGGCGTTTTTATCGGAATTTGAAATTTTTGACCTGACCCCCCCCCCCCCGACATTCGACACTCGACCGCAAAGAAGGGTGTTGATGTGACACCCCAATGAGACATATGGTTGGATGCAGAATTGGAAGATGCACATTTTGGATTTGGTTTGAAGTCGATACATCCATTTTAGCGGACGTTATTGCGAAAATAAGAATTTCGGTTTTTCGGTGACCTTGACCTTTTACCTAGATTCACTAAAAACGACAAGTGTCTAAGTTGGACCATGGCCGGCGTCTGTACTCAGTTTGGTCATGATCGCTGAAACGGTGTGGCTGCTACAGGGTAAACAAACACACAAACAGACAGACACAGAATGACACACACAACCGATCAACATAATTGCCGAAATCCGAAGAATTCAGGCAATTAACAAACACAAACAAACGGAGTGTAAACTGAGTCCTCCCATTGCTGCTCAGCAATGATGTCATGCATCGCCTGGAAATGGCATTGTGAAGGAGCGGTGTACAAAAAAAAATTCCACTTTGACATTTTGGAGTATTAGATGTAGATCAGTGACAAAAAAAATAAACCAATGTCACCCGCAGGGTGACCCGTATCTTGCCAAAAGGTGACCACGTGCGACTTCTTTAAGGTCACGCTGAGGTGAACAGAGCTGCTATCCACCAGGAGCGACTCCTTGAGGAATATCTGCCTACGAGAGATTCCAATGTGAATCGTTCTTCAGCGTAACCATGAAAAATATGCGGTTGCCTCATAACGTCACCAAATGACGTCATAATGTCTCAAGCTTGACATATCTAGAAAGCACTCATCGAGGTGTTCGATTTGAGGTACTACACGATATGGTTCCTAAAACTTGAAAATTTGAGCATGGGGTCAAATATGTTTGACCTGAGGCGCTAACCATGAAGGTCAAGGCCAATCGCCACCAAAAATTAATCAGCTGAGCGACAGACCATGAACTATATTCCCATGAAGTTTGAAGACGATCCGATCAAAATTACTCAAAAAATAAGGGTTTCGTCGACTCCCCTGATTTGCGCCAAAGTGACCTTGACCTTTGACCTTGACCTTCAAAATTTTGTGCACTGAAAGGGACCTCTATAGGCCTCTGATTTGCGAAGTTACAAAAATTTCCGATGATAACTGTGCTCTGCAGAATTTTTTATACGTGATTACAGACAAACAAAAAAAAAAAAACATACAAGCTGACTAACATATCTTGCAAAAACTTCGTTTTGGCAAGATAAAAAAAAAAAAACATATGAAGGTGAAGGCCAATCGCCACCAAAAATTAATCAGCTGAGCGCCAGACCATGAACTATATTCCCATCAAGTTTGAAGACGATCCGATCAAAATTACTCAAAAAATAAGGGTTTCGTCGACCCTCTGATTTGCGACAAAGTGACCTTGACCTTTGACCTTGACCTTCAAAATTTTATGCGCTGAAAGGGACCTCAACAGGCCTCTGATATGCGAAGTTACAAAAATTTCCAATGATAACTGTGCTCTGCAGAGTGATTTATACGTGATTACAGAGCAAAAAAAACAAAAACATATGAAGGTCAAGGCCAATCGCTACCAAAAATTAATCAGCTGAGCGCCAGACCATGAACTATATTCCCATGAAGTTTGAAGACGATCCGATCAAAATTACTCAAAAAAATAAGGGTTTCGTCGACTCCCCTGATTTGCGCCAAAGTGACCTTGACCTTTGACTTTCAAAATTTTGTGCACTGAAAGGGATCTCTATAGGCCTCTGATATGCGAAGTTACAAAAATTTCCGATGATAACTGTGCTCTGCAGAATTTTTTATACGTGATTACAGACAAAAAAAACAAAAAAAAACAAAAAAAAAACATACAAGCTGACTAACATATCTTGCAAAATTTTGGCAAGATAAAAAAAACAAAAAACATACAAGCTGACTAAAGGCCCGGTCACACCTTGACGTTTTAGCCAGCGATGGCAACGTATTAAAATGTATGTAAAACGCTGGCTTACGTTGAACTTTTGATGTTTTTTTTTTAAGATTCGGACGTATTCATAGCGACTTGGTCTTATGTATAACGCATTGGTAATGGACACAGAACGTTTCGTTGTGTTATAGATAACTTATACCAACGAATGCTGAACCTGTTGTCGGCCTACACAACCGATGCCCAACGATAGTCTAACTTAGGCATAGCGCGTTGCACGCATCGCCGACGATGTCGTGACGTAGCCTATTAAAAGGCTGACACACAACGATTCGAATCATAACTGCCGTAGAAATGGAAGTGACAACATCGCGGTCACACCTTGGCGATCTTGCCAAGCGTATGCCGCACCTAAGAAAAATGTGTCTAAAACGTTGGGGCACGTCAAATACGGTATGAGTAAGTTTGGTATACGTGAGTAGAACGCTAAAGTATGCTATCATATGTCATAGTAAGTAAGAGTACGTCAAGAAATTTTAAACATGTTCAAGAATTTTTGGACGTCTTACTACGGCGTATGACACGTTCTCGCATGCGATGGGGGATAAGTTTTACCACGATATGTGGACGCTTACACACGTCCACAAACGCCATACTTATAAGCTACTCATAAGTTGAAACACGTCAGCGGTAATGTCTTTTACGC
>NC_140961.1:44493654-44501154 GCF_056783735.1 Eptatretus burgeri
CACTCGAGGACCAAGTCCGAGGTGTATAACAGGTGGCATCTGCCGAGGGTGAAATTAAAATATATATATATATATATATATATATATATATATATATATATATATATATATATATATATATATATTGTGTGTCAAGGGGGACATTCTTAGATCTGTGAAACCCAAACACAGAATCTTCAACTGAATAGTCAGTCAAGGCTTAACTTTTGTTTGTTGGTGTGTGTGCAATGGGGGACGTTCTTAGAATTGTGAACCCCAAACACAGAATCCTCAACTACATAGTGAAGGCTTAACGTGTGTGTGTGTGTGTGTGTGTGTGTGCGTGTGCGTGTGCGTGTGCGTGTGCGTGTGCGTGTGCATGTGCGTGTGCGTGTGCGTGTGCGTGTGCGTGTGCGTGTGCATGTGCGTGTGCGTGTGCGTGCGTGTGTGTGTGTGTGTGTGAGATAATATAACAGGGAGCATAACCCACCCTAACCCTCGCATTCAAAATCTCATCCCAACCCTCGCCCAACACAATATCTTTTTTTTAAACACGTATTTCAACAATATATATTTTTTTATGTTTTTTTCTCTTCTTCCAATTCTGTCTTTTAAGGCTTTCAGGTTTGATGAAGTAGAAAGGGGGAGTAAGAACCTTCCTGCATCTTCTTCCCAGAACTAACAATATATTTTTTTTGTCTTCTTCCAATTCTGTCTTTTAAGGCTTTCAGGTTTGATGAAGTAGAAAGGGGGAGTAAGAACTTTCCTGCACTTTCTTCCCAGAACTTTCTTTATATTGCTCTCATCAAGCACCATCCAACAAAGAACTACATCGATAGGTTTAGATCCCCAAGAGTCTTCTTGGTAGAAACCACATTTCAAGTCTCCAAAATAAACCCAACTTTCCAAGTCTCCAAGGTATAACCACATTCCTGTTGAGTTTCCAAGATATGTATCACATTGTGAGTTATCAAGCCAGAACCCATATTTCAAGTCTCCAAAAATATAACCATCTATCCAAGACTCCAAGGTAGAACCACAATTTCCAGAAATATTGTGGGTTTCGGTGATAGATCTCACATAGTATAACTGTGGATCATCAAGGAAAACTCCATTTTTCCTATTTTTATTGGTTTCAGTGATAGATCTCACATAGTATAACTGTGGATCATCAAGGAAATCTCCATTTTTCAAAATGTCTGAAATTTGTGAGTCTTCTTGGTAAAACTTGTATTCTGGCTCATCAAGGAATAACTTGTTCAGTGGGTATTGTCTTGATAACTCAATGAGTACCTTCGATGTAAAACTCTTTTTCAGGATTTTGCGGGTCTCCAAGGTATAACTCTTTGGTTGGGCCATCAAGGACGAGCTCGTTCTGTGGGTCTTGGTCGCTCATAAGGTCTTCAACCAAACCAACAATTTCGGCTCAAGTTGTGGAAAAAGCAGTATTTTCATTTTGTATTTCTGATACAATTTCCTGTGAGAGAAAATATTAATGTATTAAGTGATTTAATTATTAAATTATTATATGCTTAAATCAAACTCTGTAAATAGGAAAGAAAAGAAAATCTTACCTCGATAGATAAGAGGTTTGAATCCAGTTCATCAACTTGAAGGTTTAGTTCCATACAAGTAGTAGAACTCCAAGGAATTCCAAAGTTAACCCACTCAAGCTCAGCACAGCACTCCATTCTCAGTAAAAGTAAAAATATGTTTAAATTCAGTCTGGGTTTCAAGCATTTATATAGAAAGACTGGTTTGTGTGGTTTCCTTTGGAAATTCCCTGGTCAATTCCAGGAAAGCCTTGCGAGTCAGAGATTAACTGGAAATGATGTAAGAGTAGGTGGTCCTCACAAAAGAGGGTGGGGCTTAGTAAAAGTGGGCGTGGCATATGAAAAATGATGTGTGGCTCAGGAGGTGGTCAAATAAGAGCATTGATAGAAGTTTATCATTTTATTTCTGCTCAACAAAGACATAAACCAAGAAGTAAGTTCTAAAATAATATTTGTGAATATACTCGATGGTGATGAATGTAATCGGAAAATTTATTTTTAACTTTAATTTATCAATTTAACATGAGCTTGTATGGGAGAAAATCATTCTCCTCTTTTTGTCCTGATGGGTCTCGAGTCAGAGAGTTCTCCCCTTCATTTGTATGAGAGGGGGAGGAATCAGTCTCCTGTTTTGAGGTTTTCAGGGTTTAATTCATAGAGTTTACCCCGTTATCCCCATTCATTTGTATGGATGCCTCAGAAACCCCATTATTCCTCCACTGATGGGGGATTGAGTGACCTGCAACTTGGTCAACTTCTGCAGTACTTGATAGCCAACAAAGATGTTTGCTGAAGTTGGGCCCAAAGGAGAGCCCATGGCCACCCCATCAATTTGGACAAGCATAATGTTATTAAAGCTAAACTCGGCATCTCTTGTAGCATGTTCATCAATTCGACAAAGACAGATTCAGAAATGGGCGCATGTTCCAGTTCCATGTGATACAGCAAATATGCACATACATCGATGGTCTGTCAAAGGGACATTTGTAAACAGGCTATCAATGTCAAAAGAACACATGACATTCTTCAAACCAGTAGGACACGTCTCCCTTATGGCATCAGAAAAGTGAAAGAATCTTTGATGACGAACCTGGAGACCGACTCAAGTGCTGGTTACAGTAACTCTCCCAGCCATTTCACCAGCTGATGCTGGGCAGAGCCAACCATGGACAGAATTGGTCTCAGTGGAACATTCTGCTTGTGAATCTTCAGTAGACCATACATTCTCGGACAAAGAGAACCTACCGGCTTGATTCTCTTGTAATATTCCCTCGAAAGTTCAACCGAAAGTTTATGCAGCTGGAGCAACCTTTTACCAATTTTCATTCTCCAAGCGTGATGTTCGGTCATGTGTATCCACAATTCCCAGATGTCAACTTGGACTGATCCTGCAGAATAACCAACATTTTGTTTACGTAGTCCACCTGGTTTAAAATAACTACACCAGAGCCTTTGTCAGGTTTACAGATGTGGATTTCAGGGTTTCTTCTTAAATTCTTCATGGCAGGAAGGTCCCAGTATCGATCCCAACATCGTGTGCATCTGCTATTGGACAGCATTTGATTGAGAATGCAAACTGTGCTGAACATTATAATGTGGATGCATTCCAGATATTGAGTAGAGGATGAAGTATAACGCATCTCCGAATACGAGAAGCGACATTTATCTATTCTATGGACCCGATGTCATGTCGGCAAAAAGAGTTTGTCCACTCGCTTTGCTTATTTGTGCAAAGAATAAGAGGAACACGAACTCGTCTCATGATCACGGATGGTTCCGAAGAAGATTCTACAACAGCCTTAGCGGCTCCGCCTCAGACTCTGCAACCTCCAATTGGAGAGCTGAACACTGAACAGGCTCTTCCCACTTAGACCATTTGGAGGTTATTACGCATCAGTGGAGAACGTCCAATAAATAAATAAACCAATGTCACCCGCAGGGTGACCTGTATCTTGCCAAAAGGTGACCACGTGTGACTTCTTAAAGGTCACACTGAGGTGAACAGAGCTGCTATCCACCAGGAGCGACTCCTTGAGGAATATCTGCTTACGAGAGATTCCGATGAGAATCGTTCTACAGAGTAACCATGAAAAATATGCGTTTGCCTCATAACGTCACCAAATGACGTCATGATGTCTCAAGCTTGACATATCTAGAAAGCACTCCTCGAGGTGTTCAATTTGAGGTACTACACGATATGGTTCCTAAAACTTGAAAATTTGACCTTGGGGTCAAATATGTTTGACCTTAGGAGTTAACCATGAAGGTCACGGCCAATCGCCACCAAAAATTAATCAGCTGAGCGCCAGACCATGAACTATATTCCCATGAAGTTTGAAGACGATCCGATCAAAATTACTCAAAAAATAACGGTTTCGTCGACTCCCCTGATTTGCGACAAAGTGACCTTGACCTTTGACCTTGACCTTCAAAATTTTATGCGCTGAAAGGGACCTCTATAGGCCTCTGATATGCGAAGTTACAAAAATTTCCAATGATAACTGTGCTCTGCAGAATTTTTTATATGTGATTACAGACAAAAAAAAAAAAAAACCAAAACAAGCTGACTAACATATCTTGCAAAAACTTCGTTTTGGCAAGATAACAAGTAGAGGTACATTCAATGTACACCACCCCCATGCCCAATGAATAAATAACAAATCCTCCAGTGCATGACATTGCCAGGGTGCCTTCAGGGCCCGGTGATGCCACTGTACAGCACTTGGAGACAGAATTTGGAGGGAGCAGTGTACAATAATGCATTGATTAATTGCAAAATTAAAACAATGATCAATCAAACATTGCAGACCCTTGCCAGGACTTGTTTTGTGTGGTTTGTGCAGTTTTGTGTGGTGTTTGTATACTGGTGTTACGTAATTAATAAGAGACAACTACAGGGTGCCCCACAGAAAACCAGGAAATTTGAGATTTTGAGATTTATTTTGCCATATTTTATCATATGAATAAACTAACATATAAATTTTCTAACCGTTTTTTAACTTTATTTCAGAATGCAGCAGTTATCAAATTTGTATCTTTGTTTTACACTACATCTAAGTTTGCTTTTGTTTTGTTTGAAATAAACTGTACCAAATTTCCTGGTTTTCTGTGGGGCACCCTGTAGAACTGCCACTTTAGAACTGCTGGCAGTGATGACCTTGGTACCAAGACATCCCGCTTTGATTGAAAACCTGACCCTGACCCTGACCCATCACGTTTATTATTCAATTGAATTTAGAATGGGATTAAAATGAATTCAATTTGAATCAAATAGAAGACCAAATAGGTACAGTCCTGCATTGGAGGAACCCAAACGAGCAAAAAACAAAGATTAATTCATCAGGAGGAACCTGGATAGGATTCACATTTCAGCTGCTACTCTTCCACCCGAAAACCCATCGAGGCACAGACAAGTGAGCCTGCTTCAAAAAATACAAAAATCAAAAAGAATCCAGATCAATATATATATATATATATATATATATATATATATATATATATATATATATATATATATATATATATATACATATATATATATATATATACATATATATATTTTGATTGCCAGACCATGTGTCCGATTAAAGTTGAAATTTCAAACATGTACTCCCCATCACAACTCGATCATAATTGTAGTTTCACGTTGATTAATTAAGTGGTTCCAACGAAAACAATATATCATATTTTTCTTCATTCCAATATGGCTTGCCATTTGCCAAGTTTCAATTTTTTCCTTGGTAAGGTTTCATAGACAGAGGTCCAAATTCTTCTGTTTTTACAATATGGCTGCCACACTGTGTGACCTATGACGTCATAATTATCAACAAAACATTCAACATGAGTCGTCACTCCTATGGTGAAAATCCTGCCCCAATCCGACAAGCCTTTGCGGAGAAAATCACTAAAGATCTGTGCAGACAAACAGACGACATATGTTTGCAGATATATATATATATATATATATATATATATATATATATATATATATATATATATATATATATATATATATATATATATAAATATATTATAGATAAACTGAACCAATGTTTGCACGTTTACCTTCTTCCAAGTAAATTACCTTTGAATTGAAGAATTCCGTGAATAAATCTTAGTTACAATCGAAATTAAAACACAAATTTATTTTTTGTGAAGCTTTTTATGTTGTTATAACATTCGCACTGCTCCGAAAATATATATCGCAATTGACAGGTGCTCGTTTCTTCATTTATAAATTATAACATTGATGCAATGATTACGTATTTATAAAATCCAAACGCTATTTATTCACCTTTCGATAATAATCAATGCGAGAGGAGATTGTAAGCTGCTGCTAACAATACCGATAGCCGTCATGAACAGCACAAAGGTAAAACTAACGCATCTTCCGTCTCTTGGATGTGTGTTACAATTGCCAACAGTATGCTGTACAGGTTTGTATCCGAGGAGCAATAGGCTACACTATATAGCCTAGGTGTCTCGGTTTGTGTATATATGTATACACATGTACATATATACCATATATCCTCACTTAACGACCGAGTTCCGTTCCTACGACTTGGTCATGAAGTGAATTGGTCGATAAGCGAGGAGCCGGCACTTACCAATATTTCAAGCATACTGTAAATGCAGGTAATCGTTTTTATTTATTCTGAATAAAGAAAAGGTCTAAAGGAGACTCGAACTTGATAACTTTGTTTTCATTTGCATAACTCTGACATGTGACAGAACATAAAAATACAATCAGAAAAAAATTATAAAAATGATGTACTAAAAAAAGTTATAAAAAAAGACATTCAGATTAACATTTTAGTCATCAAATTCTTCAAAGTGTGGTAATGGTTTGGGGTCCTCACCGCTGAGACGCCACGCTGCCGTTTCCACAACTAAAGTTCTCGTACAGCGTACAATATCGACTGGTCGGAGAGCTGGGACTAAGTCCGCGCGGTCGGTAAATAGGTTGGTCGATAAGTGAGGAGTGTCTGTATATATGTATGTGTATATACATTTATATATATATATATATACATATTATATATATGTATACATACATGTATTTGAATACATGTAAATATATACATATATATATATATATATATATATACACACACACACACACACACACACACACACACACACACACACACACACACACACACACACACACACACACACACACACACACACACACACACACACACACACACACACACACACAAGCATTTAAAGGCCATTTTCCCCGCTAAAGCGGGGGTTAGCCTTGCGGGCCCCATGACAATCTTCTCCACTTTACCCTGTTTTGTGCATCTCCCCTTCTTAATCCCCTTGCCCACATTTCCTCTTCCACCACATTTAGCCAAGTTTTTCTCGGTCTTCCCCGTCCTCTACTTCCGACTACACTCATTTCCAACACTCCTCTCACCCAGTCACTTTCATCCTTCCTCAACACATGACCCAACCATCTCAACCTGTTTCTCTTCACAACCTCCATCACAGACCCTATTCCCATCATCTTCCGAAAGTCATCATTTGTCTTCCTCTCTCTCAATGATACTCCACACATCCACCGAACCATTCGCATTTCCACCCTTTCCAGCCTTTGTTGCTGCTCCATGTTCAGTACCCATGTCTCACTCCCATAAATCATCATACTCCTCACACATGAAGCATACACCTTTCCCTTCAGCTTCAACGACACTCCCCTCTTTGTCAGCACGCTACTCAGTTCCCGAAACTTCTTCCATGCACATCTCACTCCAGCAACCGTCGAAGAGTCTGATCCACCTTCTCCATTCAGCATGTCTCCGAGATAGCAAAATGTTTTCACCCCTTCCAGCTTCACACCATCTCCAAGATCCAACTCAACAATTCCTTCATCTGCTGCTCCCTCGATGCACACCTTACACTTGAATGTAGCTGCCACACTGGTTAATGACCCTCTCACCCCACTACATTTTCGATGAAC
>NC_140961.1:44516154-44523654 GCF_056783735.1 Eptatretus burgeri
GGGAGTTTGTCTTTGGATGTATCCGGGAAGTATTTGTCTCCAGATGAATTGACTCTGGACGTATCCGGGTGGTATTTTTCTCTGGACATGTCCAGGCGGTGTTTGTCTCTGGGCGGTATTTATAGTCTGACCAGTAGAAAATGGATTTCAGACATTACTTTGTTTCCATCTTCACTGTTATTCTATGCAGAATCATTTTGATGAGACAGTATGAATCGTAATTAATGCTACACCACACATCTGCCTTCCCTTCCTCTCACATCATGCTGCCTTCCCTTTCCCCACCCTCCTCACTCTCCCACACCTCCTCGCTCCCCCTCCATCCTCTTTCCTCCTCCACCTCCTCACTCTCCCCCCTCTCTTTCTCCCCCCCCCCTCTTGCTATTCCCATCAGCGAAGCGACAGGTGGTATTTGCTAGTTTATAATGAACCATGTTGGTGTCCGGTTGGTGTGTGTCAGCCTGGTGTGCGGTTCGGAATTGGAAGATTATAACCGCGGCGAATCAAACTTGCGGCTGTTGGGAATTGGTGCTAAACCTCACAAGGAAAGTTAAATTTGTGGTGCATTTCTCCGGGGTTCATTCTCGGATCCAATCCTTTTCAAACATGGAAGCTAACATTGGCGACATCTAATTAGAGTTTCCACCAACCAAACTAAAGATCTGTTTCGGCTTTACTGGTTGACGCTCTACGGTCTCGAAGGACTTATCCATCCCTAAATTGGTGACCATCCGGGTGGAGGATTTGACGACATGCCCACCCCACGGTACACACACAAACACACAAACACACACACACACACAAACACACACACACACACACACACACACACACACACACACACACACACACACACACAAACACACACACAAACACACACACACACACAAACACACACGTTGGGTCACCAAATTAAGATTCAAGATTGAGTTATTTAGACGTTTGTAAAACATCAACAAGATTGTCATTCATTAAGATCATCATAAATAAGCAAAATCATTAATACATGTACAGCATACATCTGCAAAATATTTCTGTCACGCTTGCCTGATGTGCAGTGCCTTCAGAAAGTACTCAGACACCTTGACTTTTTAACATTTTGTTGTGTTCCAGCCTGAATTTAAAATGGCTTGAACTGAGATTGTTATCCTGCCAAAACGAAGTTTTTGCAAGATATGTTAGTCAGCTTGTATGTTTTTTTTTTTTTGTTTTTTGTTCGTTATCTTGCCAAAACGAAGTTTTGCAAGATATGTTAAGGCCCGGTCACACCTTGACGTTTTAGCCAACGTATGCCGATTTTTGATTTTTTTTTTTTCTAAAACGCTGGCACACGTTGAATACGTTATGGGTAAGTTTTGATAACATTGAGAGCACGCTGAAAAACACTGCCATACGTCGTTGTACGTTGGCTTTAAACGTTGTACTTTTCGGTTGTCCTCAAATTTTTTCATGCTTGAAATTTCACGACGTATGCCGGCGTATGACTCACACGTTCCGCTATGCTGGCCACAAGTTGTATGCACGGTCTGTGATCGTTGACAGACGTCAACACATGCTACTTGTAAGTTAATCATAAGTTGAGACACGCCGAGGTAATGTTTAGCATACCCGAAACTTATTTCTAACCTATGATTAACGTGTTGTTGGCACGTTACGCGATCGTTGCCACACATCGACAGACGTTACTTTTAAGTTACTCATAGGCTGAAAGACGTCGGTATAATGGATCGTCCTTCCGTCAGCGTCCACGGCCACGGCCAGGACACTTATTTGCAGCATTCTTCAAACTTTTCTTCGGCATGACGAGGATGTTCACACTTCGATGTCTAGCTTGGCTATGATTCCAATTGTCCATCGGCAGCGTCTATTTAAAATAGTCGAGTTTGAGCGTTTTAACACGTTCAGAAGAAACGCTTCAAATTTCAAAACCCCAGCGTCAAAAAACAAAGGCGAGTGACAGCAATTTAAATCGTTCATTGGAAACAATGAAAATACCTGAGTGGTACCGTTTAAAAGTCGTTGAGTGTAAAAAAAATCCAATTGTTGAGCGCAAGCGTCTACTTTCAATAGTGGAGATGTAGCCATTTAAATCGTTGAGTGGCAGCCTATGAATAGCAAACCCTACGTCACCGGCAAAGATAAACTGCCGCACGATATGGATAAGTTAGGCTATCGTTAGGCATAGTTTGTGAACGCCGGCTTCACGATAATTATTCGTTGGTATATCGTATCTATAAGTAATCAAAGCGCTCTATGCACATTATTAGTTCATTGTGCATTTGTCCAACCCGTTATGAATAGACCTAAATCGTAAAAACAAGCTATAGCTCATTGTTGAAAAAGCCCCATAAAAAATTAGCCGCGAAGAACTTCGAACAATGGTGAAAAGATGTCTCCTACACGCGGACGCAAGGACGATCCATCATAACCCACACCCTCCCCCTCACACTCACCTACTACTGCCAACATGAACAAACTAATACTAATACTAATACTGATACTGATACTGTTACTGTTACTGCTGACATGGACATCGACTCAAAAAGGACTCGAAAACACTGTTGGGTTCCCCTTTTATGAGCAGCATTTATATATACCAATTCCCAAAACCGCTGGGAACACGTCTTTATATGGCAGTTGTAAGCTAGAAACACGTTCATTTATTTTTTTTTTGTCGACCGGAAGACGTCATTGGAATACGTCTACATACGTCGATGTGTGTTGTGACTACATAAAGAATTGGTTCAAAGCACGTCAAACATAAGTTAGAAATAAGTTTCGCGTAAAAAAGACATTACCGCGACGTGTTTCGACTTATGAGTAGCTTATAAGTAGCGTTTGTGGACGTGTGTAAGCGTCCACATATCGTGTGTAAAACTTATCCCCATCGCATGCGGAACGTGTCATACGCCGAGTACGTCCAAAAATTTTGAACATGTTTAAAATTTCTTGACGTACTCTACTTACTATGACATATGATAGCATACTTTAGCGTTCTACTCACGTATACCAAACTTACTCATACCGTATTTGACGTGCCCCAACGTTTTAGACACATTTTTCTTAGGTTGGCATACGCTGGCAAGATCGCCAAGGTGTGACCGCGATGTTGTCACTTCCATTTCTACGGCAGTTATGATTCGAATCGTTGTACGTCAGCCTTTTAATAGGCTACGTCACGACATCGTCGGCGATGCGTGCAACGTCGGCAATGCCTAAGTTAGACTATCGTTGGGCATCGGTTGTGTAGGCCGACAACAGGTTCAGCATTCGTTGGTATAAGTTATCTATAACACAACGAAACGTTCTGTGTCCATTACCAATGCGTTATACATAAGACCAAGTCGCTATGAATATGTCCGAATCTTAAAAAAAAACATCAAAAGTTCAACGTAAGCCAGTGTTTTACATACATTTTAATACGTTGCCATCGCTGGCTAAAACGTCAAGGTGTGACCGGGCCTTTAGTCAGCTTGTATGTTTTTTGTTTTTTTTATCTTGCCAAAACGAAGTTTTGCAAGATATTTTAGTCAGCTTGTATGCTTTTTTTTAATTTTTTTTTTATTTTTATTTTTGTCTGTAATCACGTATAAAAAAATTCTGCAGAGCACAGTTATCGGAAATTTTTGTAACTTCGCATATCAGAGGCCTATAGAGATCCCTTTCAGTGCACAAAATTTTGAAGGTCAAGGTCACTTTGACGCAAATCAGGGGAGTCGACGAAACCCTTATTTTTTGAGTAATTTTGATCGGATCGTCTTCAAACTTCATGGGAATATAGTTCATGGTCTGGCGCTCAGCTGATTAATTTTTCGTAGCGATTGGCCTTGACCTTCATATGTTTTTTTTTTTTTGGTCTGTCATCACGTATAAATCACTCTGCAGAGCACAGTTATCATTGGAAATTTTTGTAACTTCGCATATCAGAGGCCTGTTGAGGTCCCTGCATAAAATTTTGACTGTCAAGGTCAAAGGTCAAGGTCACTTTGTCGCAAATCAGGGGAGTCGACGAAACCCTTTTTTTTGAGTAATTTTGATGGGATCGTCTTCAAACTTCATGGGAATATAGTTCATGGTCTGGCGCTCAGCTGATTAATTTTTGTTGGCGATTGGCCTTCACCTTCATATGTTTTTTTTGTTATCTTGCCAAAACGAAGTTTTTGCAAGATATGTTAGTCAGCTTGTATGTTTTTTTTTTTGTTTGTTTGTTTGTCTGTAATCAAGTATAAAAAATTCTGCAGAGCACAGTTATCATCGTAAATTTTTGTAACTTCGCAAATCAGAGGCCTATAGAGGTCCCTTTCAGTGCACAAAATTTTGAAGGTCAAGGTCAAAGGTCAAGGTCACTTTGGCGCAAATCAGGGGAGTCGACGAAACCCTTATTTTTTGAATAATTTTGATCGGATCTTCTTCAAACTTCATGGGAATATAGTTCATGGTCTGGCGCTCAGCTGATTAATTTTTGGTGGCGATTGGCCTTGACCTTCATGGTTAGCGCCTCAGGTCAAACATATTTGACCCCACGGTCAAATTTTCAAGTTTTAGGAACCATATCGTGTAGTACCTCAAATCGAACACCTCGATGATTGCTTTCTAGATATGTCAAGCTTGAGACATTATGACGTCATTTGGTGACGTTATGAGGCAACCGCATATTTTTCATGGTTACGCTGAAGAACGATTCTCATTGGAATCTCTCGTAGGCAGATATTCCTCAAGGAGTCGCTCCTGGTGGATAGCAGCTCTGTTCACCTCAGCGTGACCTTAAAGAAGTCGCACGTGGTCACCTTTTGGCAAGATACGGGTCACCCTGCGGGTGACATTGGTTTATTTTTTTTTTGTCACTGATCTACATCTTATACTACAAAATGTCAAAGTGGAATTTTTTTTGTACACCGCTCCTTCACAATGCCATTTCCAGGCGATGCATGACATCATTGCTGAGCAGCAATGGGAGGACTCAGTTTACACTCCGTTTGTTTGTGTTTGTTAATTGCCTGAATCCTTCGGATTTCGGCAATTATGTTGATCGGTTGTGTGTGTCATTCTGTGTCTGTCTGTTTGTGTGTTTGTTTACCCTGTAGCAGCCACACTGTTTCAGTGATCATGACCAAACTGAGTACAGACGCCGGCCATGGTCCAACTTAGACACTTGTCGTTTTTGGTGAATCCAGGTAAAAGGTCAAGGTCACCGAAAAACCGAAATTCTTATTTTCGCAATAACGTCCGCTAAAATGGATGTATCGACTTCAAACCAAATCCAAAATGTGCATCTTCCAATTCTGCATCCAACCATATGTCTCATTGGGGTGTCACACTAACACCCTTCTTTGCGGTCAAGTGTCGAATGTCGGGGGGGGGGGGGTCAGGTCAAAAATTTCAAATTCCGATAAAAACGCCATTTCAAGTCCGATTGACTACCAAGTTATGATCATGACCAAACTAAGTGCTGTAACTCATTAAACAGTAGCACTATCGACTATGACAAAGTTATTCCGGCAATTCATTGCTCGACGAGCAATTTCATTTTCTTCTTTGTCTGTCGAGGCGAATCTCACCTATCCTTTGATCTAGGAAACTGAAATTTGGGGACAAAAGTGAAGATGTGCTTTAGCAAAAACGATATTTTTTGATTAATCAATGAATTGCTTAATTACTTCATTATTTTCGTTTTATTAATTCCTTATTTATTTTGTTTCTCATCTGGGCAATATCTCAGGCATAGTTTGAGCTAGGAAACTGGTATTTGGACGACAGTGAACAAGTGATTTGCTTGTAAAGGGTATTTTTGATTTATTGGTTAATTAATTAATCAATTGATTCATTTTTTGGTGAATTAATTTTTAAATTGTTACAAATTCAGATGAAACAGTGGTAGTTTAGTTATGCTATTAGGAAAGTGATTGAGAAATCAATTCTTTTACGACTATTATTTATTTTAATTATGCGATTAATCACTGAATCGATCAATTATTGCACACCGCTCACTCCAAATCCATCTCCAGATGCTGCATGGTGAGTGAGTATTATTTGTACATATTTAACTCAGAAGTAGACCACTCCCTCCCAATTCCGTCTCCATGTGCTGCAAGGCGGCAATGTCGCCAGCTGGAGGATTTGTTATTTATTTATTTATTTATTTGGCATGGGGGTACTTTGTCTCTAGCCGTTTATAAGCATTGCCATGTACCCAGCAATTCGTAACTGTGATGAACAGGCATTCCATAATATAAGTGAGGAAAATGACAAAAAAAAAATGTATCGTTAAGAAATCGTTGAGGCCTGTTCCAAGTCGAAGCATGGTTGAGCAGGCCAAAAAACATGGCAGCTTCAGACCCCAGCAAGGTTACCCAG
Source organism: Eptatretus burgeri (assembly GCF_056783735.1). Classification (NCBI taxonomy): domain Eukaryota; kingdom Metazoa; phylum Chordata; class Myxini; order Myxiniformes; family Myxinidae; genus Eptatretus; species Eptatretus burgeri. The sequence continues at coordinate 44,522,509 of NC_140961.1, forward strand.
GAAACGCCTTTAGACCCCAGGCAGTGAGGTGGCCAAGGATCGCTTGATGAAGGATATATTTAAATAAAGCCGTTAATTATCTTCAAAAGGGGTGTTTCAATTAACCCAAACATCCAATTTTCACTTCTGCACTTCCTTGGAGTTCCCTTAGTGTGCATACAGTTTCAGGCTGCTATGTTTCATGGTTTTGAGTTATGGAGGAGACACACACACCCATTTGTTAGTACAGTATAGATAAACGAAAAGCACAGTCCGTGAAGCCGTCCGGGAAGCCGTGAAGACGATATGCCCATTGATCATGTTCTGTTTGAACGTTAGTTGCAGACGACACAAACATCTATAAATTACGTACTATGGAATGTTCCTTTCGCAGTGAAGCTGTGAATATATGTCTTAATTACGTACTGTTTGAACGTCGGTTGCAGACTGCACATACGTCTATTAATTACCTCCGCCACCGAAGGTGAAGATAGGTTTTCACCCCTTTCTGTCTGTTTATTACTTGCGAAATGGAAGGTTTTTAAGTACAGGTGCGTGCTCGTAGGTGTGTGGCCGTATGTGTGTGGCTGTACGTGCAAAAAAAAAAAATAATAGTGACGTCATAGCACCGTGTCCTGTCATTGGTTGATAAATAAATGGCCGTAACTTGGAATCCGCTTGTCTGATTAATATCAAACCTTGAAAAGGCACATCCTCAAGTCCCCAGCGATATTCCTGGCAAGTTTCAATTAGATCAGACCAAGGGTTGTCGAGAAACGGTGGTCGCAGACACACACACACACACACACACACACACACACACACACACACACACATACAGACAGATACACACACACATACACACAGACACACAGAGATTGGTGAAATTATTTGGATTCGCTAGATATCCATTATTGTCGGGTTTTCCGTGTGTGTGTGTGTGTGTGTGTGTGTGTGTGTGTGTGTGTGTGTGTGTGTGTGTGTGTGTGTGTGTGTGTGTGTGTGTGCAAGCAACGTGAGGCTCCACAGCACAAACCGATTTCGATGAAACTTGGCGAACATGTGCCATATGGTGTGAGAGTGTGCGCGTTTGACTTTCGTTGCTAAGCAACCACCCGTTGCTATGCAGCGGCCGAAAAACCTCGTTTTAAGAACCCAAACGGTAAC
>NC_140961.1:44536654-44546654 GCF_056783735.1 Eptatretus burgeri
GAACACGCTACTCGGTGCGCGCCCCGCACGAGTCCAGCATCGGTGCCCACGAGTGGCGCGAGATGACGGTGATGCGATGGTGGCGAGTTGTGATGGTAAAGGTCGTGGCGGTTGTGGTGAAGCGGCGTTGTGGTTGGTGGTTGTTGTTGTGAAGTGGCGTTGTGGTTGGTGGTTGTTGTGATGGCTGTTGAGACGTGGTTGGTGGTGGTAATAATGGCGGCTGGTCCAAAATAAAGATAGTAAAAGAAAAACGGCTATCCTGAAGAGTCGCAGCCCTCATGAATGACATTTATTCCCTCTAGACAACGGGTTTGGGCCTAACTACACATATACTTACAGAGATACCTCACCTACGGGACCTGAATGGTGGATTGCGAATTTCCTCAACCACAACACTACCCCTCCCCTTTTTACAGACTCGTCCCGAGTCGTCAAATTTTTGTGTGCCATCATGTGTAGTTCTCCCCTAGTACGTTTTACCTACGGATCCCTGAGTGCGACATTCATGGTATTCGTGTCGCCAAAATAAATAACCTGAGGGCTGAGTAACTAACTAAACAAACCCACTCACACGGACGACTTAAATAAAATTGCCGGCGCCAAGACAGACATGCCGGGGGCGCACTCATATTTACAGTACATCTTAACCTTAACTTACAAATCTTACACTAAACCATGGCCCAGGATCAATGGACTCTGCAAAAAGAAAGCAGTTAGCAGGGAGCCAGGCTGCTCGCATGCAGTCTCTGGCTCAAACAATGTAGGTGACAGGGAACGTGGCCGGCTGCTCACACGCAGTCCAAGGCCTCCCCTTTTGAACTGAACGCAGTGAACTACAACGGTGCATGGGCTGCACAAACGCAGTCTCCGTGCCAGCTCAAGTGGCACACGCAATGAACACAACGGATGGATGGATGGATGGATGAATGGATGAATGCAAACACGGTGCACGGGCCGCCACTGCAGGCCCGTGTTGTAGCTGCCAACAGGGCAGTTCTCGCAGCTTGCAAACTGTTGCCTTGATCCTGGCGCACATGGAAATGAACAGGTAGGGGGGGGGGGCAAAGCAAAAATTGAACGGGGCTGGTGAACAGGGGCAGTGGGCATGGCATGGCAAAGACAGCAGGCAAACACAGCCTGCAGAACAGGGCCGCTGCAGGCAAACAGGCCGGCACAGGCCTTGAAGCACAGTAGGTGCAGACGATCCGGCCGGCACAGGCCTTGCAGCAAATAGCTGCAGACGATCCGGCCGGCACAGGCCTTGCAGCAAATAGCTGCAGACGATCCAGCCGGCACAGGCCTTGCAGCAAAACAAGAGCTGCCGATGAAGTGGGCCGGCCTTTGCCTTGCAGTGGAGGTTGGTGGAGGGAGTGCGGTGGTGCTGGCCACTCGGAAGGCGGGCTCGGACCTACCCTACGGTCTCCCTCCCAACCTATCGCCTTTGCCTGTCACTGTCCATACCCACTCCCTTAATTTGTAAAACCCAATTTAGCCCCAACTTATTTTCTGGTTGTTTTTATTTTTACTTCCCCACTATAATTCGTCCCCTAACCCCCTTTACTGTCCTTGTTCGGATAACCTATCGTCTACGAGCCTACTCCCAACCCCTACGTTCCCTTCCCGGAGGGGAATAAGGGAGAGCTCGCGTCCTGTGTCGAGGCACAATTCAAGCCTCAGGATGGCCTCCCCAGACTTCAGCAATCTAACCCAAAGTGGGTCCAGCGGCCCACAACGAGAGCGAAGGGATGGATGGTGCGGAGGGGTACACTTCCTAATCTACCCTAACCATTTTACTGTTAAACTACCCCGGGGCTTTCAACAAGCGCCTAGCGCTTAACTATTGGTTCTAACAACCCAGATTCCCATCGCCTGTGTTGCTGTCCTCACAATTTCGGGCCTCGCCCCCCAATTTTCTCTCCGTGCCCTCACACGGTCTCATTGCTGGGATGCGTGGCTCCCTTTGGCAGGCACGACCCTCTGCCGATTCCACTACGATGGCACCCCCGGGCACGACACTGCCTCCGAGCCTACCAGCTCCCTAAACACCGGGGAGTGCCCCCCATGGCACCTCCCCTGAAACGCACACGTGGCAGGCTGGCTTCCCGGGCCCCTTTCCGAGGATCACCCGTGCCCACAACACTGCCCACGCGGCTCATGGCGCCCCGGGCCCCCGCACCAAGCGGACGCACCCGTGCCCACTGCGCTCTCTCGGCCCCCCATGGGCCCTTGGCCTACTACGGCCGACTAGCCTGGTGCCCAGGGTACCCACTCAGCGATACTCACCTTTCGCAGCCACGCTCCCAAGCCCGTCAACAGGGCTCCTGCACCCCTCCAAATGGGTTTCGAGCCTACACTCCCACCAACAACAAAACAACCTCCATTTTTCAATTTGACTAACCCCCTAACTCACTCTACACTGACCCCGGGGTCCCTTGGGCGGGAGTCACTCCTCCCCCCCAATCACTCATCGCACCATGCATTCCCCATTTGCTCCATACACACAGACCCGCTGACCTCACCAAGCACAACACAACTCACCAACTCAACACACACCGCTGAACTCTGCCATCCTGCTCACTAAATCCCCTGACTAACTCGTGCTCCCACGTCGTCCCTTAAACTACAGCACGCTCCTTTTAACACTACGTAGCTAAACTACGTCCCCACTACACATTCACAAGTCTGTCATTGTCTCCAAAATGTCATTTCCCATTTCCCTTCCTAAATCTGGCTAAAATCCCTCAACCTCATCCATTCCACGGGCCCCATGAGGACTTACCCCTGCCCCATGGAGCCGGTCTAACTAAGCTAACCCTTCCCCCTAACTCGTTTCATCCTGTGCCCAGGAAGGGGGTCTTCCACCCCTTGCCCGGGAATCCTGTTCAACCGAAAGCGAGGCTTGCTGTGTTTTTTTTTTTTCCATCTGCGCAGCACCAGCGCAGCAACTCAGCTCACGCACTTTGCACCTGCCCGTGACGTCATGCAGCTGCACGTGTACCTCGTCCCTCCTTGGACGGTACCATCCGGCAGGGATACCCCTCCTGCCGGATTCCAACCCCACGTGCAGCCATGACGTCACCCGGTGCATAAAAAAAACACCAGCCTCACGTCTCGAGGGGTTCCCCACGCGACCACATGTGCTTTGCCCGTTGGAGCTTAACACACCCGCTCGCGTGGAGACCCCGTCCGGTCCAAATTCGTAATCCTACCTAAACTTTGTCCGTCCGCGGGATCGGCAAATCCAATGCGTGCGTTTCCGGACCGGGACTTCACTCCCGCAAGCGAGCACGTGGGGGCCTCGTGCGTTGCACAGCACGGACCTCGCGCTCGCTGCTGGGTGAACCCGGCACGGTGCGCAAAACATCTACAGCCGCTACCCGGCTTTCTTTCCTCTGTCGCCGTCGTCGTCTCCATTCCAACCACGCACACCTGCGCGTCACGACACTTTTACACCACTCCATCACATTCGCACCGGGAGACGCGGCTGCGTGCTCCCGCATGCCAACCGACATCTCCCTTTCACACAGCGACCTTGTGCACGCTGTCTCTCTCACACTCGGCCGCTCACTCACTCGTGCCATTTCCCTCACACAAACCATACAACTCACACCCGTGGAGGCACTCGCCCGCGGTGCCTCATCCACACACGGCTTGCTGGGAATCACGCCCTCCGGCACACTCGCCACCACACCACTCACACACGGGGTCGCTTCCACACACGGGGACGCACTCACACCTTGCACCCCACACACCGGGACAACCACACTGGGGATTCGTGTCCCCACAAGGGTCTCCGGGGCCTCTATACCCCCCAAGCTCGGCGTGCACCCGTCCACAGCACTCCTCCCCTCGACCTCGCTCGACACGACCGAACTCAACTGGTCGTGACTCGCCTCAAGGGGGCATACTCCCTCCCCTCGTTCCTGGAGGAGGCCATCCAGCTGCTCGCACCGGGTCCCTACACGTTCCGCGTGCTCACCCTCACTATCCTCCACTACCTCTGTGTGTGTGTGTGTGTGTGTGTGTGTGTGTGTGTGTGTGTGTGTGTGTGTGTGTGTGTGTGTGTGTGTGTGTGTGTGTGTGTGTGTGTGTGTGTGTGTGTGTGTGTGTGTGTGTGTGTGTGTGTGTGTGTGTCTCTAACCCCGTCCAATTCACCCTCTATCTCCCGTGTCTCTTTACATTTATTAGTTTCTGTTGGCTCCTCGTGTCTATTAGTCTCTGCTTCTTTCCCTAATGTTTACGTAGGTCAACCTTGCTTTCTCCTTAAGTCGCTCCCGTCCTTCCCTCTGTTTCACTCCTTGCTCTTTCACGATCTCCGCGTACCTCATCCTTGCTTTCCATCTTAAGTGTTCTTTTCTCTCCCTCCCAATTCCTTTCACCTCGTCTCTTGTCTCCCTCGTGTACGTCTCCGTCACCCCAATTAGTTTTTCCTTCTTTGTCACCGTCACTGTTGCTCTCTCAGTCACCTTCACACTTCTCGCCCAACACGTCCCCCCAATTAGTTTGTCCTTACCCGCCTCCACTGCGGGCCTGAGAGCCGTTGCACCCCCTCCCAGCTCGTTCGCCCCCACACGTGGCGTCGCCATTTTGAGCTCCGCTGCCATTGCCTTCATGCCCGCCTGCAGGCTTCGGCCGATTCGCTGCATCTCACCCCGCAGTTCTTTCATTTCTTCCTTCATTTTGAGTGCGTTTGTTTCCATATTCGTTTTCACTTCGTTCCTTTGCTTGTTCATGCCTTTTATTTCGTTTGTGTTTGTATCCATTTTTGTTTTCATTTCGTGCATGTCCCCACTGATTCCTGCCAGCATGGCGCATAGCTGGGCCATGTCGGGCGCACTCAGCTGAGCCGATTCGGCAAGGATCGGGGGTTTTGGCGTAGAGGGGGAGGGGGAGGTGTCATACACCGCGGCCGCCGCCGCACCTATTTCGGGCTCTGGGTTAAGTTGGGGGAATTCCGTGTTCCTGCACAACCAACATTTCCTGCACGGGGATTTCATCCTGGACCATGGATTCTATACATTCTAAATCCATTTCTAATACCCCCGGCTCCCGCTCGCCTTGAGACGCCATCTTATTTCTCGTGAAGGGTTCATTTAAATCACTCGTAATTTGGAGGGAATCGGGGGTCGCTCCTCTCACCCCTGGACCGATTCCCGTGAATTTAGCTGGAGAAAGGAGAGCCCGTTTTCCCGCTCTCCGACACCAGTGCCGCGAGGAGGGGGATGAGTTTGTGTCCCACGACCTGACACCAGTGTTGCGAATTCGCGCCCACCGGCGTGCGAGCGGCCACGTAACTCGAATCGCGGCACGTCGCCCACCGGACGGACAATTCCGTCGTGACCCTCTCGGACTAACGCCGGGAACTAGTTAAGGGTGGGCTTTTCGGCCGAACCAGGATCGTGCCAATCGGCCCCCCGCTTGGGATAGGGTTGTTCGCCAAATTCGACCTGCCTAAGTACCCACACGGAGGGTAGACCAGGCGATCGCACCTCGCCGCAGGTCGACCCCGGACACGGGCCACTTAAGCGACCCGTACTATCGGGATAACCGAGCGGTGTTATCGTCAACCTCGACGGTTCCGATTATTTATCGGGCGTACTTAGCGATTACTTAGCGTAAAGGCGATAGGTTGGGAGGGAGACCGTAGGGTAGGTCCAAGCCCGCCTTCCGAGTGGCCAGCACCACCGCACTCCCTCCACCAACCTCCACTGCAAGGCAAAGGCCGGCCCACTTCATCGGCAGCTGTTGTTTTGCTGCAAAGCCTGTGCCGGCCCACTTCATCTGCCGGCTGGCTGTTTTTCTTCAAGGCCTGTGCCGGCCAGTTCATCTGCCGGCTGTGTTTGCCTGCAGCGGCCTGGTTCTCCAGGCTGCGTTTGCCTGCTGCCTTTGCCATGTCATGCCAACTGCCCATGTTCACCAGCCCCGTTCAATTTTGCTTTGCCCCCCCCCTGTTCATTTCCATGTGCGCCAGGATCAAGGCAACAGTTTGCAAGCTGCAAGAACTGCCCTGTTGGCAGCTACAACACGGGCCTGCAGTGGTGGCCCGTGTACCGTGTTTGCGTCCAACCATCCATCCGTTGTATTCATTGCGTGTGCCACTTGAGCTGGCACGGAGACTGCGTTTGTGCAGCCCATGCACCGTTGTGGTTCACTGCGTTCAGTTCAAAAAGGGAAGGCCTTGGACTGCGTGTGAGCAGCCGGCCACGTTCCCTGTCACCTGCATTGTTTGAGCCAGAGACTGCATGCGAGCAGCCTGGCTCCCTGCTAACTGCTTTCTTTTTGCAGAGTTCATTGATCCTGGGCCATGGTTTAGTGTAAAATTTGTAAGTTAAGGTTAAGATGTACTGCAAATATGAGTGCGCCCCCGGCATGTCTGTCTTAGCGCCGGCAATTTTATTTAAGTCGTCCGTGTGAGTGGGTTTGTTTAGTTAGTTACTCAGCCCTCAGGTTATTTATTTTGGGGACACGAATACCATGAATGTCGCACTCAGGGATCCGTAGGTAAAACGTACTAGGGGAGAACTACACATGATGGCACACGAAAATTTTGACGACTCGGGACGAGTCTGTAAAAAGGGGAGGGGGTAGTGTGGTTGAGGAAATTCGCAAACCACCATTCAGGTCCCGTAGGTGAGATATCTCTGTAAGTACATGCGTAGTTAGCCCCAAACCCGTTGTTTAGAGGGAATAAATGTCATTCATTCGGGCTGCGACCCTTTAAGATAGCCGTTTTTCTGTTCTATCTTTATTTTGAACCAACCACGTCTCATCCGCCATCACACAACAACCACCAACCGCAACGCCGCTTCACAACAACAACAACAACAACAACAACAACAACGCCAACAGCCACGGCCTTTACCTTCACAACTCGCTCTCGCAACCATCGCATCACCGCCATTCCAAGCGTCGCCATGGCCATCACCGCCACAATAAACCCTCCACCACCTTCACCTCTCCTCCTTCTGCCGCCATTCCCGCACCGCTTGTGGGCACCGATCCTGGACTCGTACAGGGCGCGCGCCGAGCAGCGGGTGCAAAAAGTGGCCTTTCCGAGAAGTCGGATCAAGAATGATACACGCCCACTTCTGATCCGTCCAATCATTAAGCGCGGGGCGATTTGGCCCCGCCTCCAAGCGAGTCGGAGTAGAATCGGTATATGCAGATTCGAGGATCAGGGGATGTTCACGCCCACTTTTCCTCCGTCCAATAGGTGAGTGTGGCTCCGCCCCCGAGCCCATCCTGATCCGGAAATCTGCATATGGGTTCTCCTGTCGCACTATAAAGCGCCGAGCGCGGGGCGAATTCAGTCAGAGTTTCTGTTTCGGGCTCGGGCAAGTTGGAGAGGTGTGGCGGCGGTGGCGAAGTGTGGCAGCAGCAGTCAAGACGGGTCTGGAGGAGAGTTGGTCTGTCTGGGAGCTGCAGAGAGGGGAAGCCGGGAACGCGGTCGAGGACGCAGTGGAGTCGCTCGTCGCGGGACCCAAGCAAGCCAGCTATCCTCTTTCCCCAGAGCATTAACAACCCCCCCGTTTCCCCCCCCACGCTGAGATAGTGCGAAAAGGGGGGCCCGTTCCCACCCCATTCCAAGCAGTGCCAACGAAACCCGCGGAGGAGCGTGGAGTCGGGGCACCGCCGCCATTTTGCGGCTCATCACAAGACGGGTAGGCTCCACGCGGTCTCGGCCCCAGGCCCGTCTGCCCCCTTTTCTTTTGATTTTGAGTATATGTGTTGTCGGCGCCATCTGTAAAGTAAAACTGTGTAAGTGTTGCCGTGTGCTCGTGTAGTCGGTAGTAGATCTGCATTGTGTTTCTTTTGTTGCAATTGCTTTTGGTGCATAATTATTGTGTTTCTTTTACATTTGCTTTTGGTGCATAATTGTTGTAATTGTATATGTGTGCTTTCCGTTTGCCGCGGAATAAATGTAAATTATGTTGAACTGTTTTTCCCGTTTCGCTTCGTCTTTTCTTTAATTGAATCCCCATCTTACTTCACGTAAAGGGTTGGTAGGGGCTAAATACGCCCGATAATTAATCGGAACCGTCGAGGTTGACGATAACACCGCTCGGTTATCCCGATAGTACGGAACGGGTCGCTTAAAGTGGCCCGAGTCCGGAGTCGACCTGCGATCGCCCGGTCTGCCCTCCGTGTGGGTACTTAGGTAGGTCGAATTTGGCGAACAACCCTATACCATGCTGGGGTCCGATTGGCACGATCGTGGTGAGGCCGAAAGGCCCACCTGTGACTAGTTCCCGGCGTTAGTCCGAGAGGGTCACGACGGAATTGTCCATCCGGTGGGCGACGTGCCGCGATTCGAGTTACGTGGCCGCTCGCACGCCGGTGGGCGCGAATCCGCAACACTATTATGTACATTTTTTTCACCTTTATTTGCTTTTAAATTCGTTTTCTCCGTAACCGCTTAAGCGATTGACATGAAACTTTCAACAAAGGAGCGCCTACCCATGTATATTTTTTTTTAATGAAGTTGCATTATAGCTGATGGGAAAATGCAGCTGGCGCTCCAAAAAGTCCGTTTTCTGTAGGCATGCAGGTTGCAGGGTGTTTAATGTAGAGAATAAATGACCTCGCTTCGCTTGGCCTCTGCCGTATTAAACAAAAGGAGCAAGATTAACCCTAAATGTGACACGACACAGCATGTGCATTATATATATATATATATATATATATATATATATATATATATATATATATATATATATATATATATATATATATATATATATATATATATATATTGTTACGAATTCGCGCCCGCCGGCATGCGATCGGCCGCTTTCCACTAATATAATAGCAACCGCATCGCCCACCGGACGGACAATTCAGTCGTGACTTTCTGGAGCTAACGCCGGAACCCTATCACGGGTGGGTCTTCAACCTCACCACGGCCATGCCAATTGTCTACCCGTGCAAGACAGGGTCACTCGCCGAACTCGATATACCTAAGTACCTGCATGGGCAGTCGACCGGGCGACCGTACCTCGATGCAGGTCGGCTTGGGACACGAACCGCTGAAGCGGTCCGTTCCATTCTGCAGTGATAACCGAGCGGGTATTATCGCCGACCTCGCCGGATCCGATTATATTTAACGGGTGTTTAAAACCCAGCTATTTATTCCGCGATGCAAGATGGCATTTCAATGGGGTGAAAGGAGGACGCGACGAATGGGGTACCTTTAGACCAGCACATTTATTATACAACACGTAAGCAGGCAAATAGAAACAGGCAAATAGAAACAAAAGCAAGGGAAAGCACTATGACCGACTATAATTAATAAATGTACAGTCACTTAGGCAGTTTTACTTGACAGACGGCGCCACGACAACATTCATTCAACCAGAGTTAGTGTCAAAGCCACCCAATGCTCGCCTGTTTATACATTTATCGTTTTTAAAAGACGAGTCTAATAATTAATATTTTTTATAAAACATTGCAGTGAAGTATAATTATAAAGCAATATATGTATTTGTATATTGTAATCAGTAACAAGAGCACAAGTGAGCACAATATACACCCTAACAAGAAGGTATATACAGAATTGTGCTACTACATGGGAAACAGCATCCTGGTTGCCATGGCAACCACTTTAAATGATGAACGTATGTCGCGACACACCGTCTCCACAGTCTGTACCTATGTACCAAATATGAAACGTGAAAGTTGAAAACTTTGGGAGTTAGAGTGCGGACAGGAACGGATGGAAAACAGCATCCCGGTTGCCATGGCAACCACTTTAGATGACACAACAGCTCCATAGTCTGTACCTATGTACCAAATATGAAACGTGAAAGTTGAAAACTTTGGGAGTTAGAGTGCGGACAGGAACGGACGGACAGACAGACAGACAGACAGACAGACAGAGACAGACAGACAGACGGACGACCGGTATCACATAATACACCCCGATATATTATATATATATATATATATATATATATATATATATATATATATATATATATATATATACATATACATATACATG
>NC_140961.1:44554154-44564154 GCF_056783735.1 Eptatretus burgeri
CAGGAACCTAACCCACATGGTTGGCAAGGGATCTTGTCCTGTCAGAATGCTCTGGGCTGGATGGTCTAAGACCGAATCTTTGGCTAAATAAGACCGATGGCTGAACGAATCTTTGTCAAACTTTCAGAGGTTCATCAGTGAGTACCGGCGAGTGTTTCAGGGGAAAATTTTGAAAATTTTGAGAGAAAAAGTTGGATATTTCTTGATTTTTTTTTTTAATCACTCTATATTGCCCTAAGCCTTTGTTGCTATGTGAAAGGTAATATTAAATGATCGATGACCGCATTCCTTAGTGGGTGTAGGGAAGTGTTTTAGACCCCCACAAAAAAACCAAATTTATTTCTTCAAAATGCCAACACGATAAGAACAGTGCCTGCTACCCCTGCTAGTATTAAATAAGGCAATTCCCTGTGTGTATGTATGTACATATGAAAATCATAGGCAAAAAGAAAAACAGCGCTGTCCCAATCTCAACCAAATTTTGCATACTTGTTGCACGTTAGTCATATCCAGTGTCAGGTCGTCGTTACAAGAAAAACTAGAATGGCACTCGGTAGAACGCATACCTCTACCAGGCTGAACAGTTTACATTTTGTATCCCACTGATAGGCCAGATCTGGCTCATGACCAGAACCAAAATAGAATCGGCTTGCTCTTGTCACAAAACCAACTTATCCACCTCGATTTGTCATAACTCGTCCATAACATTTTGAAACTGGTGCTATACTGTATTTCGTTTTTTGTTCCATCACTCAATGGTGAAGAATCACAAAAAATTATCGGAACCGGATTCAGATTTTCACCAAATAAAATCTATTCGTCCTTGTCACACACTCAACCTATCCACCAAATTTTGTCCGAATCGGTCCACAACTTTTTGAGATATCCCACTCACAGCCAGACAGGGTTGAAGAAAACATCACCACTGCATCCATCTTCGCTGGTGGAGGTTAACCCCCACCACCTCCCGTGAGCGGGGAGGAGGAAGGGTGCGAGTTCACTAACGATTTTCACCCAATTTAGAACCAAATTTTATGTACGTGTTGGTAGTTTCATTTTACAGGTATGAGAAACACAGGTAGACAGTTAAAATACATGTAATTTAAAGTAAAATCTATACATAAAGAGAAAATTACATATACAAACGAGAGGGGCACTTGGTAGAGTACATACCTCTGCCACACAATCCCTGATCCAGTAGAACACATCGGGCCAAATACATTTTTTTAGATATCCTGAAAGACAATATATCGTATTTGGCCCAATCTCTCAATGATGAAAAATCACTTAAATATTTTTTTTATAGTTTCCGGATCTTCACCAAAATCTAACCGATTCGTAAAAGGGCATTGGGGTTCATAAAGAGTCTTGGGGGTCTTTGGGGTCTTAAATGGTGTTTGAGTTCTTGAGGGTCTTGGGGGTCCTTCAGGGTGTTCGGGTTCTAAAGGCTCCAAAGGGTTTTGGGTGTCTTTAGGGTCTTCATAGTTTTAGGGGTCTTCATGGTCGAAATGGGGCTTAGTTGGAAAGGGTCTAAACTCTAAAGGGTCTTTATGGTCTTAAAATGTCTTGGGGTTCTGAAGGGTCCAATGTAATTAATGCACATACTCTCATTTTGTGCGGACAAACAGACAGACAAACAAACCAGACCCAAATGCACTTCCCGCTCCTCTGGTGAGGGTAACAAAAATAACTAGAACTGCCACTTTATAACTGCTGGCAGTGATGACTGGGTATCAAGATGTCTGGCTTTGATACAAATACCACCCTGCTTTGATACAACGTGGGACTGACTAGTGACAGACTTTGTAACACGAAGTGTTCGATCTACCTTTTACATATGCAGTTGGCCCTTTTTCCTGAGGACATTGTTGGTGTAAATTGAATTGGCATTTAAATTACCTTAACACGAAGTAATAAATGTGTGGGAAATATCACCACGTGTCCACAGGATAAACCGGAACTCCACCGAGCAATACAAAGCACCTCCCCCCCCCCCCCCCGCAAGTCTCTCTACTATATATTTGGGATTGATGAGTTAGGGACCCAGTAACATGCCACATTCATTCTATTTATTATGTTAGCAGTTAGCCCTTTTTCCAAAATACAGAGTCAGGTATCAATTGCATTGGTGTTTAAATAACTTGAACACAAAGTAATAAATGTGGACACCATCAGTGCAGAGCATAAAGCAGGATTCCCTTGAGTCTAATGAGTCTCCACACGTTTCTCTACGACGCGGGATTCACAAGTTATGGACCGAGGAACAGGCCACGTTCCATCCATTTATTTTGTACACAGTTGACCATTTTGTGATGTTAAAGATGTGAAAGGGACAGAAAGGGTGCAATGAACCAGAACCATAACAATCCATTTAATGTAACCACAGGCCCACCTGACCACCCACCTGCATGTATGCTTATTGGTATGTCAGGGGTTTCTATTGGATAAACAACTTGAGCCTGTTGAACCAAGGTGAACAAAAACAACATTGCAATGTACAATGTATAACAATTGTGGAATGTCACACATGCCCTGGACAGAAATATATTTTTTTTAAATCGAATGATTTAAAATATAAATTTGCTATATTTACATAAAATAATTTGCTATAATAAATTTGCTATATTTACATAAAATATGGCAAATGTGACTTTCCCCCCCCCCCTTATCTACCCTAATATGCCCCTCCCTTTTTCCCTATCATCCTCCACCCTTCTTTACCTTTTTCAGTTATTTCCCAACTTCATGCACTCTCTCCCTCCACCCCTCCCCCCTCCCGGGTGTGCGTAATATGTAGATAGCCGTTAAACGTTCGTTGCCTCGAATGAGCAGTGTTTGAACATTTTGAAACTTCCAAGTGAAACCATTTTCAAAGTAATCCATCCCAAAAGTTCATGGTTCATTAGTTTAAAAAATAATAATAACAAGTGGTGCCAGGCACAACAAATCACACCCATTTAAGGCATAAAGTTATTCTGGGGATCAAATTTAAATTTGATACATCCTTAACCTGAATGTTTATAAGGAATAGAATAAGGAATATTTTAGTCTTAGTTTGAAGTCCATTAAACCATTTTTGACAAAGTTATGAGCGTAAAATGATTTTGACCTTTCAAGGCCATGTAAGGTCAAAGGTCACGGTGTCAAATGAAAGCCAATAAAGGACTTGATATATGTCTTCCATAGTAAACACGCATATTCCTAACCTTTTTTGATTTATAATGGAAAATTTGTAATTTTGACCGATGACCATGACCCCCAAAACTTTGGACCTTACCGATCTTCACAAATATGCATTTTTCACTATAGGAATGGGTAGGATTATAAGTGACAAATAGAATAAGGTTCACTATAAGCTTAGTTTGAAGTAAATCAGATCAGTTTTGACGAAGTTATGAGCGAAAAACGATTTTGATCTTTTCGTGACCTTGACCTTTGATCCAATTGGACCCAAAAGTTAATGGGGTCGTCCAAGGTTCATTGCCCACCTGTGGATTAAATTTGATAGTGTTTGCTAAAGCCGTTTTGCCGTAAAGTTGCTAACAGACAGACAGACAAACAAACAGACAGACAAACAAACTGGACGATTACAATATCCCGCTCCCTCCCTCCAGGGGGGGGGGGGAAGGATAATAATTGCATTCATGGCACGAGGCCTGAGGGCTTCCAATAAATGACAGCTGCAACTTGTAAAATGACGTCTTCTTCTTCTTTATTGAATTTTAATGGTGCTTTCAGAGCCAGTCGGCTCTTTTCACGCCACGCACCTGAACATGATCAAAATCGTTTATTAGCCCATCGAGTGTAAAGAAATTTTAATGGATTTCCCACACTCCTTCAGGAATTTTAGTACCATCCTACAGAGTTGAGGGTGCTTCTGGTTCATCAGCCTCAACACTCCCGGTAGATCCAACACCTTGATCCCAATTACTCCTACATTGTGCACAAGATGCTGCCTGGGAACCTCATAAAGAGGGCAATTTAGGAATAAATGATTCAGATCTTTGGGTTTCCTACACGTTTCACAAAACCCCGGAGGGTGGCACCCATTTTTATACAGGTATGAATTTAGGTGGCAGTGCCTGAGTCTTAGCCTACCAAGAGTCACCTGGTCTCTCCAGTAAAGCATGGGAAGTTTAACTAGAGGTACCACATCCAGATGCACCATGTGACAGAATCTTCCCTTCATACTGGAGTCCCACTGAAGTTGCCATTTTTTCTCAATCTGGTCCTTGGCCAGATTAATAATTTCTGATGGTCCCAGGGGGATTTGGGTGATATTTTCCAGTTTAAGGACATGCTTAGCCGCAAAATCACAGGCCTCATTTCCACCAATGCCGACATGAGCAGGGATCTAACACGGATCGACCACTAGACCCCTCCACTTCGTGATATTAACCAAATGCCAAACTTCCAGCACCAAGTCATTCCTACAACCATCCTGTAAGGATTCCAATGCCTTTAACGTGGAAAGTGAATCAGAGAGGATAACCACACTGACGGGGTTAAACTCAGTTATCCATTCTAGAGCCAGAACTATGGCAAATAGTTCAGTCGAGAAGACCGAGAGATTATTTGTTAGCCGAAATGCCCTGACCACCCTGAAATCAGGGATGCATATTGCAGCAGCTGTCCTTCCAAGAGAAGGTTCTTTGGAGCCATCTGTATCTACGTGCAATGATAGACTCCAATTTGAATTGATAAACTCAATAGCCTGAAGGCAGGATTAACCGTGTCGGATTTTCCGCAGAGATCCACATGGATGAAGGGTGAAATGTGCGCGGAGAATTCGGCGGGTGAAGTACCAACCGAGTAGGAAGGTGTGGAGGTTGAAAGAGGTGACAGTGAAGGAAGCCTTAAGAGAGAGGCTGAGTATGGTTGAAGATGATGTGGTTGAGCTTGAAAGTGGTTGGATGTCAATGAAAGATAGTCTATTGGGAGCCGTTGGTGAGGTATGTGGATGGACAAAAGGACCACCGAGGCACTCGGAAACATGGTGGTGGGGTGATGAAGTTGGAAAGACGATTGAAGAGAAGAGGAAGAAGTTCAAGGAATGGCAAAAGGCAAAGGATACGGTGGAAGAAGAGGCAGCACATGAAAGTTATAAGGAAGCCAAGAAGGCTGCAAAGAAAGAGGTTGCAAAGGCGCAGGAGGCCCATAGGAAAATGTTTGGAGAACGCTTGGATTCGGAGGAGGGTAAGAGAGCGGTATTCAGGATTGCAAAGCAGATAGCGAGAGAGAGATTTGATGTGACGGGGGTGAGTTGCTTGAAGGATGAAGTGGGACAAATCGTTGTGGATTCAGATGGAATTAAAGGAAGATGGAAGAGATATATGGAAAGGCTGTTGAATGTAGAAAACGAATGGGATAGCAACAGAGAGTAACCCGGTTTTAGGACCAGCAGAGAAGATAACTGAGAAGGAAGTTGAGGAAGCGAAAGAGCAATGAAGAGTAGAAGAGCAGGAGGGCCGACGGGAGTTGTGGGAGATATGTTGAAGGCAGCGGGAAGTTGGGGTGTGAAGAGAATGACAGAGATCTGTAATCTGGTGGTGAAAGAAGGCCGCATTCCAGTGGATTGGGAGCTGAGTACCCTCGTCCCTCTGTACAAGGGGAAAGGTGACCCTCTGGACTGTGGCTCCTATAGAGCAATAAGGTTATTGGAGCATGGAATGAAGGTATTGGAAAGGGTGTTGGAGAAGAGGATAAGGAAGAAGGTAAAGATTGATGAAATGCAGTTTGGATTTATGCCAGGAAGAGGAACGACAGATGCAATTTTTATTGTCAGGCAGTTGCAGGAGAAGTACATGGAGAAGAGGAAGAAGTTGTTTTTTTGGGTTCGTTGATCTGGAGAAAGCATTTGATAGGGTTCCACGTGAAGTTATGACATGGGCATTGAGGAAGTTAGGAGTGGAGGAATGGTTGATCAGAGTGGTGATGGCCATGTACAAGAGAGCACGCAAGCTGTAAGGACGAAGGATGGGAACAGTGGTGAGTTTGAGGTGAGGGTAAGAGTGCACCAGGGGTCGGTACGAAGTCCACTTCTATTTGTAGTTGTGATGGAGGTGCTGGCTCGGAGGGTAAAGGAGGGTTTACCGTGGGAGCTGCTGTATGCAGATGATCTGGTGTTGATTGCAGAGAGTATGGATAGACTGAAAGACAAGATGAACAAGTGGAAGGAATGTATGGAGGCAAAAGGTTTGAAGGTGAATATCGGAAAGACGAAGGTGATGGCAAGTGGTAAAGCATGTGGTGAGGTGGAAAGGACTGGGAAGTGGCCGTGTGCTGTGTGCAGGAAGGGTGTCGGAGTGAACTCCATTCAGTGTACAATGTGTGCTGAATGGGTTCATCGAAAATGTAGTGGGGTGAGAGGGTCATTAACCAGTGTGGCAGCTACATTCAAGTGTAAGGTGTGCATCGAGGGAGCAGCAGATGAAGGAATTGTTGAGTTGGATCTTGGAGATGGTGTGAAGCTGGAAGGGGTGAAAACATTTTGCTATCTCGGAGACATGCTGAATGGAGAAGGTGGATCAGACTCTTCGACGGTTGCTAGAGTGAGATGTGTATGGAAGAAGTTTCGGGAACTGAGTGGCGTGCTGACGAAGAGGGGAGTGTCGTTGAAGCTGAAGGGAAAGGTGTATGCTACATGTGTGAGGAGTACGATGATTTATGGGAGTGAGACATGGGTACTGAACATGGAGCAGCAACAAAGGCTGGAAAGGGTGGAAATGCGAATGGTTCGGTGGATGTGTGGAGTATCCTTGAGAGAGAGGAAGACAAATGATGACTTTCGGAAGATGATGGGAATAGGGTCTGTGATGGAGGTTGTGAAGAGAAACAGGTTGAGATGGTTGGGTCATGTGTTGAGGAAGGATGAAAGTGACTGGGTGAGAGGAGTGTTGGAAATGAGTGTAGTCGGAAGTAGAGGACGGGGAAGACCGAGAAAAACTTGGCTAAATGTGGTGGAAGAGGAAATGTGGGCAAGGGGATTAAGAAGAGGAGATGCAGAAAACAGGGTAAAGTGGAGAAGATTGTCATGGGGCCCACAAGGCTAACCCCTGCTTTAGCAGGGAAAATGGCCTTTAAATGCTTGTGTGTGTGTGTGATCCACATGAAGGCGAGGGGATTCAAGGGTCCAGGGGGCCCAAAATAGAAATTTTATGATGGGGGTTGACCGGAAGGGAATCCAACCCCATTTCCTCAGCAGTTGTTTACATGCAAGGCCAAAAGGCGGGGAAGTGGGGTTCCCGTTAAGCTTAAGATATTCCCAGCAGTTTGCAAATAAGGCTTACCAGGATGGTTATCCCCAGATGAGGTGGTTCTAACCCAATATTTCATTTTCAAAAATTCCCAATGGAGAGACAAGGGCATCTCACCCACTTCCACCAGAAGGGCAGAAACAGGAATGCTGGTAAAAGCCCCTAAACAGATACGGATGGCTTTAGCCTGGACAATCTCCAGTTTTTTTCCGATTGCTCATGGACATATCCCCAAGGACCAGGCCACCATAATCCAGATGAGAACGAATAATAGCTTTACAAGCCGGTAGGCAGCGATGGGTCGCCGAGCATGGAAACGATAAGATAAAGAGCAAAATCGATGTCATATCGCGGATAGGGAATCACCTTAAAATTATGCATATCAAATCTCATCCAGTTCCATCCACTGATAACTACTCGGTATCCATTTGAATGAAAAGTACCGAAAATGCGGTTTGAAATAGGAAATCCCCAAAGTTCGAGGGGGTGCTGTGGGTGAACAAAGATCTAAATCGAAAATCTGGCTCGATCATTTGTGCACAATGTATTCCAGACGATTAGTGTGAATTTTCATGACCATCCGACCATAACCCTAGGAGGAGTAGCATTTGGCACGAAGGCACCTCCAGCTCTTGCATATTATCGATTTTTGCACTAATTGACCTTTGACCCCTGACCTAAGCGAAATCGGTCAATATGTCCTGAGGCAAAGTTGTAGTACTCATTGAGTACCATGAACCTGCAAAGTTTCATTCGTATCGATGCACTCACCTGGTCGCTAGGGGGCCTTCAATTTTCACGCATACCCTAATTGTAGGGGGCGCTACGGGTAAAGTATTCCATACATCACAAAAACCGGAATATATTTGATAGAGCATCACCTGTAGATCATTCGTGCCAAATTTCATAACCCTACGTGGGATAATGGCTTTCCGAATTGATTTCACGTGAACGGTACCGATTTTGAAGGTTTTCGGTTGTTGCAAGGGAACCAAAGCATCCCGAGCAACCATCACAATTTCCAAAGCACAAGGTCATAAGTTGTACCTACCACCCAAGTTTGGTCAAAATCCACCCACGTTTACTCCCAATTATGCTGATGACAAACGAACAAACATCCAAACAAACAGACAGAATTACTGACAATAAGGGTCACCTATTTCGGCGACCCAATATAACAGAAGACTATCACAATGTGCTCCCCACTCAGTACCAGCAAGACAACGTAATAAATTGATGCCTTTAGCACATTTGCCAGTCAGCATCTTAACATGGGGAGTCCAGGTTAACCCCTTATCAAAGATGACTCCTAAGAATGATACTTGATACTCCTAAGAATGATGACTCCTAAGAATGATACTAAGATGGTTTGAGGGAAGTACCATTAACAACCATCACTATGTCCTCAATCCTTTTCTTGTGGGAAAATATGATGAACTTGGACTTGTTGCCTGATAGCTTAAATCTCCAGTCTATGGCCCATTGCTCCACAAGATGGATATCATTCTGGAGTTTTTTTAACCCCAAAGGACTAAACTCTTACAACGGATCCACATGGCAATGTCATCAGCGAACAAAAATATCTTGCTGTGGAGCTTGGAATGGGAAGCTCCATCATTAATCATAATATTAAAGAGAGTTGGGCTTTGGCTGCTACCCTGGTGGATGCCCTTATCTGTATAGAAAATGGAGGAGACGTTCTGACCGACCCTCACCGGAAAGGATCTATTAGATTTTTTTTGTTTTAAAAAGTCCCTAATCCACTCAAACATTCTTCCATTAATCCCGAGGTTGGTTATCTTATTAAGGAGGCCATATTTCCAAACTGAATCATATGCCTTATGGATATCAAGGAACACTCCCAGGAGAGACTGGTTATTTAGGGACTTCCCAGCCTCATTTGCCAGTGCTGTAATGTGGTCCATAACAGACCGCCCCTTTCCGAACCCGCTCTGGAATTTATACAGGAGGTTGTTCTTTTCCAGGAAGAAAACCAAGCGATTGTTCACCATCTTCTTCATTAATTTGCAGACAACTGAAATAAGAGAAATCAGACGATATGAAGATGGGACTGTACTATCTTTCCCATCTTTAAAGATAGAGATTACAATTGAGTGTTTCCAATCACAGGGAAGTTTCCCTAAAGCCTAAACCTTGTTGAATATTCTCAGGATCACACCCAACACCCTATCATCCAAGTGCTTGAACATGAGAAATGATAACCGATCTGGGCCTGGGGCGCTATTCCTAGCCTTCTGGATTGCCTGTTTAAGCTCCCGAAGGGTGAAGTCGAGATTAAGTGAAGAATTTAGAGGCTGAACTGCGTTGGTGGTCACCAGGAATTGATTTGCGAGTTGGGGAGTATGAGCTTCCAACTCATCATACTTTATGATACCAGCCCCACTTCCCGAAAAGAATTGGCCCAGGGCCTCTGCCTTGTCTATATTTCAACAAAAGGTTTTGTTCTGGAAAATAATCACCAGAATAGACTTCCATCCAGATTTAACACCCTGCATACTTTTTACTCTTTTCCATATGGTTTTAAGTGGGGTGTCTGAATTAATCAAAGAACAGAATAATTTCCAAGAAGCAGTCTTTGGTTCTTTTATAGTCCTTTGAGCATAGGCCATTTTCCTTTTATATTCCATGACATCCTCCAACCTAAGGGTTCTCCTTAACCTTTTAAAAGCTACCCTGCTTTCCTGGATCACTTGTTTGCAACCCTCATTCCACCAAGGGACTTT
>NC_140961.1:44569154-44581654 GCF_056783735.1 Eptatretus burgeri
GGGAGATGCAGTCATCATTGATGGCTCAGCACTTATCAATGCCCTACCTCCACGCACTTCAAAGATATTTGATAACTATGCAAAAGAAGACATCATCCCAAAGGTGGAATCCTATGGTGCCAGGTACGAGAAGGTGGACGTAGTGTTTGATGTGTACAAGAAGTCAAGTCTGAAGTCCGAGGCAAGGTCGAAAAGGGGGCAAGGAATCAGAAGAAGTGACAGGAACCAGTAAGACCCCAAGTAACTGGAGAAGCTTTCTTCGAGATGACAGCAACAAGGCTGAGCTGTTTCACTTCCTTGCCAAAAAGATGTGTGAAGCACAGACGACAAGCACAGTCATTGTCACAAAAGGAGAAGATTCCATTAGCAACACAAGGAAGTCACTGGATGCTGTGTCTCCATGTTGTCATGAAGAAGATGACACTCGAATATTTGTACACGCCAGGGATGCAACGACGGATGGTAGCAAGTCCATTATCATTAAGGCGAATGACATGGACGTACAAGTCATAGCAATATCTGTACTGCCATCCTTACAGGAACTAGGTCTTGAGAACATGGGAATTGCCTTTGGCCAAGGAGCCAAGGCACGATGGATTCCAGTCCATGAGGTCGTTTCTGCAAGAGAGCCTGAGAAAGCTAGAGGGATCCCATACTTCCATGCGTTCACTGGATGTGACATCGTGTATGCCTTCCACGCTAAAGGGAAGAAAACTGCATGGCAGACTTGGAACGTCTTTGATGATGTTTCTGAAACATTCACCAATCTCAGCCAGCATCCAACATTAATTCGTGATTTTGACTTTTTTGAAGTTTTATTGTTTTTTCAGATTTTTCAAAATTTGGATTTTCAAATGGCCAATCAGGCAGATTTGATTAGAATCCCCTGGAGAAAAAATGTGCCAAATTTGATGCTTGTATCATCATTTGCACGATTCCTCTCAAAAAATGCTGTTATCTGCCCCACAAGCACAAACAAGTGGGAACACTACCTACGATGCAATATGGCAGCATATCAATTATTCATGAACACCCTAGTATGCCCAAGGTTTGCGAAACGTGTGTGAAGTTTCCCCTCAATCTGTCCAGCGGTTCTAACGTTTTGTAAGGGTTGAAGTGTAAATCCAATAATGGCTACCAAACCATGTGACCAATGATGTTTAAGGTGCGGAACATTTTGTTCCTCGTGGATAGGCGGTCATACCTCTAAAGATTCTCCTCGATCTGTTCAGCTGTTTCTGAGATTTTTAAAGGTCTAAATATATATATATATATATATATATATATATATATATATATATATATATATATATATATATATATATATATATACAGTAGACGAGGCGCAAGTCGGAAGCGTGTAACTCGTCACTTCGCCTAAGTCGGCAGCGTCAAAAAGTCCCGAATTTATCTCATGTTACGTCCCTATGAATAAAGGGTCATCCCTCTGTAAGTCGTCATCTCGAAGTAGTCACTTCGTCTAAGTCGTCAGATGTTGTCCGTTCCCACGTAATGGAAACTCAAGTAAATTACCACTCCTAACTCATCACACGGAACTGCTGCCTCGTGAGAAGCCCGATTTCATGGAATCGGGATGCTCGCTCATTGTTTTACACCGCCAGTGATAGGCTATTTATAACTGCGTACACACGTTGATCGCACTGCAGGCAGGACAATGGCGACTAAGCGTAAGCTTACAACTAAAACCTACCAAGAAAAATACGACATTATCCAGTTTTGCGAGGCAAACCCACTGATGAAGAAAACAGCCATAGCTGAGAAGTTGGACATCAAACGGCAGACATTGAACGATATCTTGAAGAATAAGGGCACGATGTTTGGACAAGTGGAGAAGATCGCGAGGCCGGTGGTAAGTGTGAAATGTGTGTCCTTTGAAGATGTCGATGACGCGCTCATCATCTGGTTTCGGCAAATGTCGGCTCAGCCAAATATTCGGTTGGACGGTGAAATGTTGCTGCTGAAGGTACGTAAATTCGCTGCGGACCTAGGGAATGATGATGCCGAGACCTTGCCGATGCATTGGATAGACAGATTCAAAGTGAGGTGGGGAAATCGGCAAGATCAAGAAGTGCGGCGAATCAGGCAGCGTGGATTCCGCAGTGGTGCACGACTGGAAGGATGGCAAATTGAAAGACATCTTGGAAAGGTATCATCCTCGGGACGTGTACAATGCCGATGAGACTGGGCTTTTCTGGCAGATGCTGCCAGAAAAGTCTCTGGGGTTCGTTGGTCAATCCCATCATGGTGATAAGCAGGCGAAGTTGTTGTCTTACAGTTGTTCATTATCTTTACTTTTGATAAACTGATTCATGAATTCCATCTTTGCTTGATCACTTTCCAACTCACCAATGAACCACCACCTATGCCCCGAGGATTGTGTTTTCCTCTTGGTGCAATAGCTGGCTCTCACACATACGTGTCCAGGCCACGCGTGACTTCATCCTTCACCCCACAGTCATCATGAATGTTTGCATACGCGCAAGTCGTCACATTTCGAAGTCGTCACATTTCGAAGTCGTCACTTTTTTCTTGGTCCCGATGGTGACGACTTACGCCTAGTCTACTGTATATACACATATATATATATATATATATATATATATATATATATATATATATATATATATATATATATATATATATAAATAAATATGAGGCGCCGCGAGGTGGAGTGATGTAAGGGACACATCAGCGATTTTGGAGTTAATGCCATATAGCACTATTTTAACCCTTACCCTATCATCCGAGCCTATCATCATCATATCATTAAAAAAATGTCGCTTACATCACTCCTCCTCGCCCGGGCTTTATATATACATATATATATATATATATATATATATATATATATATATATATATATATATATATATATATAATTCCAGGTGTGTGTGTGTGTGTGTGTGTGTGTGTGTGTGTGTGTGTGTGTGTGTGTGTGTGTGTGTGTGTGTGTGTGTGTGTGTGTGTGTGTGTGTGTGTGTGTGTGTGTGTGTGTGTGTGTGTGTGTGTGTGTGTGTGTGTGGTTTCTCGCCAACCACTGGTCCGATCTAATTGAAACTTGCCAGGGACCTGAGTATATGTAATGCCTTTTCAAGGTTTGATATGGGACATTTTCACAAAAGCGGGTCAGGTAACGGTAAAGGCTGTCCGATAATTTTTATCAAGCATATATTGCCCAGTCAGTGCAGAGGCCTTATGGTGATCCTGCGTTGCTGACATCATTTGAACATTTTTCTAGGCCTTTTAAGGGGTTCAAGCACTATTTCGAGAATATCAAAGAAAGTTGATTTTTGAGTTTCTTCTTTACCGTTATCTTACCTGCTTTTGTGAAAATGTCCCATATTAATCGGACAAGTGCTTCCCAAGTTATGGACATTTATTTACCAACCAATGACAGGACACGTTGCTGCGTAGGCGTAGCCAATGGGGAAGAGATCCTCAGCCGCGTTGCCCATTATGGGTTAAAACGTACGGACTTCCGGATAGTGATGACTTACTGTATTCTAATAATTTCTCGATTTCTTATGTGCATTTCTAGATAAACACAATGCCCCAATCCAGTCATCATTTACGAGAGCGAAGGAACGGTCTCCGTGTGGTTGTTTGAAAGTTTTTTGGGGGGGGTTTGCACGTACTAGTACATATACATACATATATATATATATATATATATATATATATATATATATATATATATAT
Organism: Eptatretus burgeri; assembly: GCF_056783735.1. Classification (NCBI taxonomy): domain Eukaryota; kingdom Metazoa; phylum Chordata; class Myxini; order Myxiniformes; family Myxinidae; genus Eptatretus; species Eptatretus burgeri. The sequence goes on from NC_140961.1 coordinate 44,572,875, forward strand.
ATATATATATATATATATATATATATATATATATATAGTTACAGATTCGCGCCCGCCGGCGTGCGAACGGCCACGTAACTCGAATCGCGGCACGTCGCCCACCGGACGGACAATCCAGTCGTGACCCTCTCGGACTAACACCGGGAACCAGTCACGGGTGGACCTTTCGGTCTCACCGCGATCGAGCCAATCGGCCCCCGCGTGGGATAGGGTTGCTCGCCAAATTCGACCTACCTAAGTACCCACACGGAGGGTAGACCGGGCGATCGCACCTCGCCGCAGGTCGACTTCGGACACGGGCCACTTAAGCGACCCGTTCCGTACTATCGGGATAACCGAGCGGTGTTATCGTCGGCCTCGACGGTTCGATTAATTATCGGGCGTATTCAGCCCACTACCAACCCTTTACGTGAAGCAAGATGAGGATTCAATGAGAGAAATGACGAAGCGAAGCGGGAAACAGTTCAACATAAAGCACATTTATTCGCGATGAACGGAAAGCACACATATACAATTCCACCAAAAGCACATAGAAAAGAAGAGAAACACAATGCAATTTTACACAAAAAGCAAATGCGACAATGCAGATCTAATACCGATTACGCGAGCACACGGCAACACTTATACAATTTTACTTCACAGACGGCGCCGACAACACATATCCAAAACCAAGAAAAAGAACACCCTCAAGGATGAGGCGGGCCTGAGGCCGAGACCGGGTCGGGCCTACCCGTCTGGTGATGAGACGTGGAGCGGCGATGGTGCCTCAACTCCGCGGGCCTCGCGGACAGTGTCTGGTAGGGGGTGGGAAAGGGGCCCCCTTGGTCGCACTATCTCAGCACGGGGGGAAACAGGAGGGGGTTGCTGATGCTCGGGGGAAAGGAGGATTTTTACTCTGCCTTGAGTCCCGCGACGAGCGTCTCCACCTCGGCCAGGTCGCGCCGTCGGCCTCCCTGGTGTGTAGCTCCCGGCACGACGCGAGCACCCCCTCGTCTGCCCTCGCCGCCTCTCCACAGCTCCGTCCTCTTCGCTCCGACTCCAACGCACACGACGACGACGACGACGACCAACTCCTTCTTGCTTCTTCTTCCCAACTCCACCGACTGCGAAGTCTTAACTCTCTCGACTGACGAACGCGGTCGCTTATATAAGCCCCGTGGCTTCGCTCTCTCATCTTTGACCCCCTGCCTTCGACCTTTCACCTCGCTCCCCATTGGCCCGAGAAAAAGTGGGCGTGAATGCATTTTGATCCATGAATTTGCATATAGCGACCGCCCTCCAACGCCCTGGAGGCGGGGCCAAATCGCCCCTCGCTCACCGATTGGACGGAACAAAAGTGGGCGTGTGTCGTTTTTGATCCGTTTTTGGAGCGGAAAATCCGTGGTTTTGTACACGCTGTTCGGCGCGCGCCCTGCACGAGTCCAACACCGGTACCCACAAGCGGCGCAAGAACGGTGGCGATGCGACGGTTGCGAGGTGTGACGTGAAGCGGCGCCGCGGTGGGTGGTTGATGTTGTAGTTGGTGGTGGTAACAATGGCGGTTGGTCCAAAATAAAGATAGTAAAAGAAAAACGGCTATCCTGAAGAGTCGCAGCACGCATGAATGACATTTATTCCCTCTAGACAACGGGTTTGGGCCTAACTACACATATACTTACCGAGATATCTCACCTAAGGGACCTGAATGGTGGTTTGCGAATTTGGTAACCACAACACTACCCCCTCCCCTTTTTACAGACTCGTCCCGAGTCGTCAAATTTTCGTGTGCCATCATGTGTAGTTTTCCCCTAGTACATTTTATCTCCGGATCCCTGAGTGCGACATTCATGGTATTCGTGTCCCCAAAATAAATAACCTGAGGGCTGCGTAACTACCTAAACAAACTCACTCACACGGACGACTTAAATAAAATTGCCGGCGCTAAGACATACATGCCGGGGGCGCACTCATATGTACAGTACATCTTAACCTTAACTTACAAATTTTACACTAAACCATGGCCCAGGATCACTGAACTCTGCAAAAGAAAAGCAGTTAGCAGGGAGCCAGGCTGCTCGCATGCAGTCTCTGGCTCAAAACAATGCAGGTGACAGGGAACGTGGCTGGCTGCTCACACGCAGTCCACGGCCTTCCCTTTTGAACTGAACGTAGTGAACCACAACGGTGCATGGGCTGCACAAATGCAGTCTCCGTGCCAGCTCAAGTGGCACACGCAATGAACACAACGAATGGATGGATGAATGGTTTGAATTGAACTCAGTGAACCACAACGGTGCATGGGCTGCACAAATGCAGTCTCCGTGCCAGCTCAAGTGGCACACGCAATGAACACAACGAATGGATGGATGAACACAAACACGGTGCACGGGCCGCCACTGCAGGCCCGTGTTGTAGCTGCCAACGGGGCAGTTCTTGCAGCTTGCAAACTGTTGCCTTGATCCTGGCGCACATGGCAATGAACAGGGGGGTGGGGCAAAGCAAGAATTGAACGGGGCTGGTGAACATGGGCAGTGGGCATGGCATGGCAAAGGCAAGCAGGCAAACACAGCCCGCAGAAGAAGGCCGTTGCAGGCAAACACAGCCGGCAGATGAACTGGCCGGCACAGGCCTTGAAGTACCACAGCTGCAGATGATCCGGCCGGCACAGGCCTTGCAGCAACACAACAGCTGCCGATGAAGTGGGCCGGCACAGGCCTTGCAGCACAGCAGCTGCAGACGATCCAGCCGGCACAGGCCTTGAAGCAAAACACGGCCAGCCGATGGCACAGGCCTTGCAGCAAAACAACAGCTGCCGATGAAGTTGGCCGGCCTCCGCCTTGAAGCAAAACACGGCCAGCCGATGAAGTTGGCCAGCCTTTGCCGTTCCGTGGAGGTTGGTGGAGGGAGTGCGGTGGTGCTGGCCACTTGGAAGGCGGGCTCGGACCTACCTACCTGTCTCCCTCCCAACCTATCGCCTTTGCCTGTCACTGTACATACCCACTCCCTTAATTTGTCAAACACCAATTTAGCCCCAACTTATTTATTATTATTATAATTTTTTTTTTTTTTTTTTACTTCCCCACTATAAATCGTCCCCTAACCCCCTTTATCGTCTTTGTTCGGCTAACCTATCCTGTCACCTAGCCTACTCCCAACCCCTACGTTCCCTTCCCGGAGGGGAACAAGGGAGAGCTAACGTCCTGTGTCGAGGCCCAACGAAGCCTCAGAATGGCCTCCCCAGAGTTCGGCGATCTATAACCCAAGTGGGTCCAGCGGCCCACAACGACAGCGAGGGGATGGATGGTGCGGAGGGGTACATCTCCTAATCTACCCTAACCATTTAACTGTTAAACTACCCCGGGGCTTTCAACAAGCGCCTCTCGCTTAAACTATTGGTTCTTACAACCCAGATTCCCGTCGCCTGTGTTGGTGTCCTCACAATTTCGGGCCTCGCCCCCCAATTTTCTCTCCGTGCCCTCACACGGTCTCCTGGCCAGGACACGTGGCTCCCTTTGGCAGGCACGACCCTCTGCCGAATCTCCGACGATGGCACCCCCGGGCACTACACTGCCTCCGAGCCTACCAGCTCCCGAACACCGGGGAGTGCCCCCCATGGCACCTCCCCTGAAACGCACACGTGGCAGGCTGGCTTCCCAGGCCCCTGTCCGAGGGTCACCCTTGCCCACAACACTGCCCACGCGGCTAATGGCGCCCCGGGCCCCCGCACCAAGCAGGCGCACCCGTGCCCACTACTCTATCCCGGCCCCCCATGGGCCCATGGCCTACCGCGGCCGACTAGCCTGGTGCCCGGGGTACCCACTCAGCGATACTCACCTTTCGCAGCCACGCTCCCAAGCCCGTCAACAGGGCTCCTGCACCCCTCCAAATGGGTTTCGAGCCTACACTCCCACCAACAGCAAAACGACCTCCATTTTTCAATTTGACTAACCCAGCTAACTCACTTTACTCTGACCCCGGGGTCCCTTGGGCGGGAGTCACTCCCCCCCCCCAATCACTCATCGCACCATGCATCCCCATTCGCTCCACTCACACAGACCCGCTGGCCTCACTCACAACTCCAAGCACATGCTTCCACTTCACTCACCAACTCTTCAACACACTCACCGCTGAACTCTGCCATCCTCCTAACTACATCCCCTAACGAACTCGTGCTCCCAGGTCGTCCCTTACACTAAAGCACGTTCCATTTAACACTACGTAGCTAAACTACGTCCCCGCTACACATTCACAAGTCTGTCACTGTCTTCAAATAAATCATTTTATTTCCCAACCTAAATCTGGCTACAATCCCTCTAACTAATCCATTCCACGGACTCCATGAGGACTTACCCCTGCCCCATGAAGTCGGTCTAGCTAAGCTAACCCTTCCCCCCAACTAGTTTCCATCCTGTGCCCAGGTAAGGGGGTCTTCCACCCCTTGCCCAGGAATCCTGTGCACCCGAAAGTGAGGCTTGCTTTTTTTTTTTTTTTTTTCTACATGCGCAGCACCAGCGCGGAAACTCAGAGCTCGCGCACTTTACACCTGCCCGTGACGTCATGCAGCTGCACGTGTACCTCGTCCCTCCTTGGACGGTACCATCCGGCAGAGATACCCCTCCTGCCGGATTCCAACCCCACGTGCAGCCATGGCGTCACCGTGCGCATAAAAAAACCACAAGCCCCACGTCTCGAGGGGTTCCCCACGCGAACACATGTGCTTTGCCCGTTGGAGCTTAACACACACGATCGCGTGGAGAACCCGTCCGGTCAAAATCCGTAATCCTGCCTAAACTTTGTCCGTCCGCGGGATCGGCAAATCCACCGCGTGCGTTTCCGGACCGGGACTTCACTCTCGCAAGCGAGCACGTGGTGGTCTCATGCGTTGCACAGCACGGGCCTCGTGCTCACTGCTGGGTGAACCCGGCACGGTCCTCGAAACAACTACAGCCGCTACTCGGCTTTCTTTCTTCTGTCGCCTTCGTCGTCGCCATTCAACCCACGCACACCTGCGTGTTACGACGCTCACACTCCATTCCATCACATTCACCCCGGGAGACGCGGCTGCGTGCTCCCGCATGCCAACCGACATCTCCCTCACATACCGCTCTCTCACACACACGGTCTCCCTTGCATAACCCATACTACTCACACGTGGTGCTCCATTCATACAAACCACTCCACTCACACCCGCGGGGGCACTCACCCGCGGTGCCTCACTCACACTCACGGCGACACTCACACACGGTGCCTCACCCACACACGCGAGGGCACTCACCCGCGGTTCCTCACTCACACACGCGGGGGCACTCACCCGCGGTTCCTCACTCACACACGCGGGGGCACTCACCCGCGGTGCCTCATCCACACTGGCCGTTTCATCCACACACACGGCCTCTTCCACACACACGGCCTCACTCACACACGGTGCCTCACCCACACACGGCGTGCTGGGAAGCACGTACCCTGGCACCATCGCCACCACACCACTCACACACGGGGTCGCTTCCACACACGGGGACGCACTCACACCTTGCACCACACACACAGGGACAACCACACTGGGGATTTGTGTCCCCACAAGGGTCTCCGGGGCCTCTATACCCCCAAGCTCTCCGTGCACCTGTCCACAGCACCCGTCCCCTCAACCTCGCAAAGCACGACCGAACTCACCTGGTCGTGACTCACCTCAAGGGGGCAGACTCCCTCCCCTCGTTCCTGGAGGAGGCCATCCAGGTGCTCGCACTGGGTCTCCACCCAGTCCGCCAGCTCCCCCTCATGGTCCTCCACTACCTCTGTGTGTGTGTGTGTGCGTCACTTACCCCGTCTTCATCGTGCAGTCTCTCCTCTATTTTTTCTATCTCCCGTGTCTCTGCCAACTCTTCACCCTTTACCTCCCTTGTCAACTATTTTTATTTCCTTTGTCGTCACCTCGTGTCTCGTCTCACACGTTTTGGTCTCCCCATTTAATTTTTCCCTTTTGGTCACCGTCGATTCTTCTGTCACGACCCTCGCCCAACACGCCCCCCGAATTATTTTTTTACCCGCCTCCACCGCGGGCCTGTCAGCCGTTGCACCCCCTTCCAGCTCGTTTGCTCCCACACGTGGTCGCCATTCCCAGCTCCCTGGTCACGGCCTTCATGCCCGCCTGCAGGCATCGGCCCAAGTTCTGCGTCTCACCCCGTAGCTTTTTCGTTTCTTCCTTCATTTGCTTGTTCATGCCTTTCATTTCGTTTATAAATTCATTTGCGTTTGTATCCATCCTCTCGTTTATTTGTTGTGTATACGCATCCATCTTTTCGTTCATGTTCGCATTTATCTTCGCTGTCATTTCCGCCAGCATGGTGAATAGCTGGGCCATGTCGGGTGCGCTTGGGTGAGCCGTTTCGGCAAGGGTCGGGGGGGGGGGTTTTGGTGGAGAGGGGGAGGGGAGGTGTCATACACCGCGGCCGCTGCCGCACCCATTTCGGGCTCTGGGTTCAGTTGGACGAGTTCGTTTTCCTGTACAATCAACATTTCCTGCACGGGGATTCCATCCTGGACCATGGACTCTACATTACTACACATATACATTTCTAATACCCCCGGCTCCCGCTCGCCTTGAGACGCCATCTTGCTTCTCTTAAAGGGTTAATTTAGCTTGCTCGTAATTTGGAGGGAATCGGGGGTCGCTCCTCTCACCCCTGGACCGATTCCCGTGAATTTCGCTGGAGACAGGAGAGCCCGTTGTCCCGTTCTCCAATACCAGTGCCGCGAGGAGGGCGATGGATTTGTATCGCACGACCTGACACCAGTGTTACAGATTCGCGCCCGCCGGCGTGCGAACGGCCACGTAACTCGAATCGCGGCACGTCGCCCACCGGACGGACAATCCAGTCGTGACCCTCTCGGACTAACGCCGGGAACCAGTCACGGGTGGACCTTTCGGTCTCACCGCGATCGAGCCAATCGGCCCCCGCGTGGGATAGGGTTGCTCGCCAAATTCGACCTACCTAAGTACCCACGCGGAGGGTAGACCGGGCGATCGCACCTCGCCGCAGGTCGACTTCGGACACGGGCCACTTAAGCGACCCGTTCCGTACTATCAGAATAACCGAGCGGTGTTATCGTCGACCTCGACGGTTCGATTAATTATCGGGCGTATTCAGCCCACTACCAACCCTTTACGTGAAGCAAGATGAGGATTCAATGGGAGAAAAAGACGAAGCGAAGCGGGAGAACAGTTCAATAATAAAGCACATTTATTCGCGGCACACGGGAAGCACACATATTCAATTCCACCAAAAGCACACAAAAAAAAGAAAACACAATTCCATTTACACAAAAAGCAAATATAAAAGCGAAGACAATGCAGAGCTAATACCGACTACCGAGCACACGGCAACACTTATACAATTCTACCTCACAGACGGCGCCGACAACACATACCCAAAACCAAGGAAAAGAAATACCCCCAAGAATGAGGCGGGCCTGAGGCCGAGACCGGGTCGCGCCTACCCGTCTGGTGAAGAGACGCGGAGCGGCGATGGCGCCTCACTCCGCGGGCCTCGCGGACAGTGTCTGGCAGGGGGTGGGAAAGGGGCCCCCTTGGTCGCACTATCTCAGCGCGGGGGGAAACAGGAGGGGGTTGCTGATGCTCGGGGTATAGAGGATCTTTATTATGTGCGACGGGCGTCTCCACCTCGGCCAGGTCGCGCTGTCGGCCTCCCTCGGGTGTGCAGCTCCCTGCACCGACGCGAGCACCCCCTCGTCTGCCTTCGCCGCTGCCGCCTCTGGACTCTCCGACTCTGGACTCTTCTTTGGACTCTTCCCTTCTCTCCACCCTGGACTTTTCCGACTCTCCACTTCTTGACTCTCCGACCGACCCTCCTGACTGACGAACACGGTCCTTTTATCCCCCCCGTAGCTTCGCCTTTGACCCCCTCCCTTTGACCTTTCACCTCGCTCCCCATTGGCCCGAGAAAAAGTGGGCGTGAAGGCTTTTTGATCCACAAATTTGCATATATCGATCGTCCTGGAGGCGGGGCCAAATCGTCCCTCGCTCACCGATTGGACGGCAAAAAGTGGGCGTGTGTCGTTTTTGATCCGTTTTTGAAGCACAAAATCCGTGATTTTGTACACGCTGTTCGACGCGCGCCCTGCACGAGTCCAACACCGGTACCCACAGCGGGGCAAGAACGGTGGCGATGCTACGGTTGCGAGGTGTGACGTGAAGGTCGTGGCGGTTGTGGTGAAGCGGCGTTGTGGTTGGTGGTTGATGTTGTGGTTGTGGTGGTAATCATGGCGGTTGGTCCAAAATAAAGATAGTAAAAGAAAAACGGCTATCCTGAAGAGTCGCAGCTCGCATAAATGACATGTATTCCCACTAGACAACGGGTTTGGACCTAACTACACATGTACTTACCGAGATACCTCACCTAAGGGACCTGAATGGTGGTTTGCGAATTTGGTAACCACAACAATATATATATATATATATATATATATATATATATATATATATATATATATATATATATATATATATATATATATATATATATATATATATATATGTGTAAAGTTTCATTAAGACCGGTTCACTGGTCTAGGAGCTTATTCGTCACAAAAAAAAAAACAGACAGACAGACACGGACAGAAGGACTGCCATTTATATAGTAGATTAGCGCGATTAAAAATACCGTTTTTTCCTCGCATCTTCATGTCTGTCAAAAAACCAGTGTCAAGGTGCACACCTACAGCTCATAACCTATCCATTGAGGTGTGTTTCGCCCCCCCCCCCCTGCTTTCCCATTTTCACACCA
>NC_140961.1:44584154-44609154 GCF_056783735.1 Eptatretus burgeri
TTAATTCAACAGCCAGCGAGGCTAGAACTCAGGACGCTATGATCCCAAGCCACCACCTGAACCGCGAAGCCAATGCCAAGCTATCCTCTCGCTTACCCACCCACGCCTTTCCCTTTGCGAGCGCGAACTAACGAGTCCGGCACGCGGTAGAGCGCATCCCTCTGACAGGCTGAACAGTTTACGTGTTGTATCCCCACTGCATTGATAGGCCGGATCTGGATCCAGACCTGAACCAAAATCGAATTGGCATGTTTGTGTCACCTGACCAACCCATCCCTCCACAACTTTTTGAAATGTCCTTTTCACAGACAAGGGTGAAAACAATTCCATCCACCTTGGGTGATGGAGGTAAAAACAGTGGATTCGGTAAGGGAGACCCTTCTTTAAACAGTCCATTGTGTTTCTTGTTTTTTAATCACCACAGCGTCCTGATGGGTCCAGTTTTAATTGACTTGGATTTGCATTCAGAATGTAAGAAAAAGGTTGAAAAGCACCGCGGGACGAATGCCACGACGTCGCTGAATAAGACGACACCGAACACCCCCACTGCGCCTGCGTGGCGTCGCTTTGAGTCAGTGACTGTGTCAATCGTTTCAATGGAGATTTGTAGTGAGCAACACATGTCATGTTTTGATCGGGGATACTCCAGTAATTCCACCTTCATTGTGATTATTACCTATTATAGCCATAGATTTATTACATTGGCAAATATTTTGCGTATGTAATTAATTGATGACCCATTATTTATCGTTCTCGTTTGTTTATTAATTTGATTTACATGAACTTGTCTTTTTCAACCATATTAAATATCTGAGAGGGTGAAACAGCGAACTTGGATGTCTATGGACAGCCGGCCGAGCGTGAGGTCACACTGGACCGAGTGCTTGTTTGAGGCAGTAATGGGGTGAAAGGTCAACATTATAAAGACAACGAGACAGGCACTAACAGGTGGGTACACGAACTACGATGCACGCTTGTCATATTTGAACACACATCAGGGATATTTCAGCACAAAGAGTATCGGGATGGAGCGTTATAGCAACAGATTTACGATGGGATGATGGATAGTGGGGTTGTCGGAGGGTGAGGAGGGGTGGAGGAAGGGAGGGGTGGTGAGTTATGGAGGGAGGGTGGAGGAAGGGAGGGGTGGTGAGTTATGGGGGGAGGGAGAGGTGGGCTAGGGAGGAACGACGAGGGTAGACACGCCAGACAGCCCTCACAAGACGCTCCACTCACAAAATTTTTATGTGTTCGTGATTGGTTCGTTTATTTAGTATGCTTTAAAAGTCTGTACATGTACAGACATCTGTCTTCTATTGATTACGAAAATATATGCATTACGTCTAATAACATATTACGCCTCGACCATACACTTCATAAAACAACCAAAGTTAAAAAGAAAGTCAATAAGAAATGTTTGAAGTCAAATATAAACAAAATATGCATTACTATATTTGGAATATTAAAAGTCTGTATATCTCTCAAGTAAACTTCCTCAAACTGTCTCAGCCTTAAAAAAAAAGTTAAAAAGTCAAACATTGTCCAACACAAGAGCATTTAAGGAGATACCAATGTAGTAGGGAATAATATGAACATTAGCAGATATCAATGTAGTATCGAATAATATGGACATTAGGAGATACCAATGTAGTATCAAATAATATGGATATTAGGAGATGCCAATGTTGTATCGAATAATACGGAGATTAGGAGATATCAATGTAGTATCGAATAATATGGACATTAGGAGATGCCAATGTTGTATCGAATAATACGGAGATTAGGAGATACCAATGTAGTATCAAATAATATGGACATTAGGAGATGCCAATGTTGTATCGAATAATACGGAGATTAGGAGATATCAATGTAGTATCGAATAATACGGACATTAGAAGATATCAATGTAGTATCGAATAGGAGTATAGGAGATATCAATGTAGTATCGAATAATACGGACATTAGGAGATATCAATGTAGTCTCGAATAATATGGACATTAGGAGATATCAATGTAGTATCGAATAATATGGACATTAGGAGATACCAATGTAGTATCGAAAAATATGGACATTCGGAGATACCATTGTAGTATCGAATAATATGGACATTAGGAGATATTAATGTAATGTCGAAAAATATGGACATTCGGAGATACCATTGTAGTATCGAATAATATGGACATTAGGAGATATTAATGTAATATCGAAAAATATGGACATTCGGAGATACCATTGTAGTATCGAATAATATGGACATTAGGAGATATTAATGTAATATCGAATAATATGGACATTAGGAGATACCATTGTAGTATCGAATAATATGGACATTAGGAGATATTAATGTAATATCGAATAATATGGACATTAGGAGATATCAATACACGTTATGCGACTTAGGGAGAATATATTGTCCGTGTTATTCGTAAAAAGTACAATATATTCTCCCAAAGTCCCAAAAAGTGCATTGATATCTCGTAATGTCCATGTTATTTGTAAAAAGTACAATATATTCTCCCAAAGTCCCTGAAAGTACCTAATGTCAATGTTATTTGTAAAAAGTACATGAGGTACTTTTAGGGACTTTGGGAGAATATACTGATTTGTACTTTTTACGGATAACATGGACATTAGGAGATATCAATGCACTTTTAGGGACTTTGGGAGAATATAATGTACTTTTTACGAATAACATGAACCTTGGGAGTAGTCAATGTATATTTACATGAAAAACCAAATTCAATGAATATCAATGTACCTTTATAGGAAAAGCAAGGATATGAGGAGCCATTACTGTACTTTTATACAAATAATTACATTATGAGATATCAATGTACTGTGATACAACAATTAAGGACATTAGCAGTCAGTTGTCGAATCAAAATAGGATATGGGATTTGAAACCATGACCACATACTTGGTGAATCATAACACAAAACAAGAACACCAAACAGGTTGACTGCGACAAAAGGACAAATTGCAATCAAGACTGACAGTGTTGGGGAAGACAAGAAAGTCAGGTAAAGACAAAGTAACATTACGTCTGACCTCTACAGACGCGTCCGCACAGAGCGGGTCTGTATCTCCGTGTAATTTACACATCAAAACCAATTTGTCTGAGACGCTGTCTGTGTGTGTTAGGACTCGCTGTCCGTCTGTACAAGGCGCAGACAAGCTGCTTCCAATTAACAGCAGGTGCGGTAGAGACAATGGGCACTTGTTCCATGCCTTAATTGCCCTCATAATTGGGAAGCATGTGATACCATTTAGTGCAACTCGCATCGATAGCAGGTCTGCAAGTTCGGGTGCTGAGCGATCGGAATCGCTGCCAGGTTCAAGAAAATGCTTTTTGACATGGCCGTGTGGGAAAGACAAGGTATAGCTCGCCATATAGTGACATGGCGGTGGTGGTTATTACTTACGATATTTATTTATGTATTTATTTACACACACACACACACACACACACACACACACACACACACACCAAACAAAAATTATTCTTCTGACCCTGACGTCATACACATAGGTAAAACCTGATGCGTGTATATATATATATATATATATATATATATATATATATATATATATATATATATATATATGTATATATATATATATATATATATATATATATATATATATATATGTGTGTGTGTGTGTGTGTGTGTGTGGAGTATCAATACACTTTTAGAGACGAATGCCACAATTTAGCTGAAAAACACGACACACAACACCCCCACTGCGCCTACGTTTTCGTGACCTTCGAAATGGCGACACACGCAGATTCGTATTGTTAATATATAACCGATATACACTCTGTGTATATACATATATAGGTATATAGATAGATTTGTATATATTATATGGATATACAAGTGTATGTATATATACGTATACAATGTATGTATATATATATATATATATATATATATATACAGGGGGCTGCAAAAGTAGGTATACAGTAAGGACTGTACTTTTATTCATTACTGTGTACCTACTTTTGCAGCCCCCTGTATGTATATATATATATATATATATATATATATATATATATATATATATATATATATATATATATATATATATATATATATATATATATATATATATATAGTTATTGTTATGGATCTGGAAACCATTTGCATTCAACATACAGGTCCCAAAAGTCAGTTATCCAGTTAAGTCCATGTGGAGTCAGATTCCCTTCCTTTTGTCTCATGGGAGAATCAAAAACGTGCATTGCGACTTCTTTTTAGTTCGGTTATTAAATCTTTACATCCAACGAACAACCAACAACCATTCCATTCCCCATCACGACCCACCATCAACCTGCTCCTAAACGAGCGACGCTTCACTCACCCAACTCGAAAGGCTATTGAGGTACATCCCTCTGAGGCAGAATCTCGAGGATGTTCAAGGCAGTTTCATCACCACCACCTTTCTCGAACACTTGTGGAGTGGGCGGGCTTCCTGGTATGGCCGAAACTCCGCCCAGAAAGGGCGGACCCATGGAAGCCCCATCCAATCGGGCGAACAGTGAGGCCAGTTTCACCAAGGCCCCTCCCCGCTGAGGGAGGTCCATAAAAGTTATGACGCCATCCTCAGTGGAGGGTTCTGTAGAGAGGAGTGTGTCGAGAGTTCTGAGGGGGTTCGGTCGTGTTTTTTTGGGTTGCGCTGGAGTTCGAGTGGTTAACGAGCAGTGGTTACGAGGGGCTGTTACAAGTTCTTAGTTGGTTTTTGCTGTCACGAGGGTTGAGCAGAGGGTCATGGAGGTGGCGAACGCGTCTCTGCTGGGCCTCCACAAGGAAGGGCAGAACGACCCCGACCTCCCTCCGTGGCCCCCGACTATTCACCACCCGAGCTCCGCCACGAACCACGAGTCCCCCACGTACGACTGGGACCAGGCTGACAACCATTGGAGTATATATATATATATATATATATATATATATATATATATATATATATATATATATATATATATATATATATATATATATATATACACACATACATATGGAATTATAAACATGACAAAAACCTTCAAAAATCTTAAGGCCCAGTCACACCTTGACGTTTTAGCCAACGTATGCCGATTTTTGAAAATTTTTTCTAAAACGCTGGCACATGTTGAATACGTTATGGGTAAGTTTTGATAACATTGAGAGCACGCTGAAAAACACTGCCATACGTCGTTGTACGCTGGCTTTAAACGTTGTACTTTTCGGTTGTCCTCAAATTTTTGCATGCTTGAAATTTCACGACGTATGCCGGCGTATGACTCACACGTTCCGCTACGCTGGCCACAAGTTGTATGCACGGTCTGCGACCGTTGACAGACGTCAACACATGCTACTTGTAAGTTAATCATAAGTTGAGACATGCCGAGGTAATGTTTAGCGTACCCGAAACTTATTTCTAACCTATGATTAACGTGTTGGCACGTAACGCGATCGTTGCCACATGTCGACAGACGTTACTTTTAAGTTACTCATAGGCTGAAAGACGTCGGTATAATGGATCGTCCTTGCGTCAGCGTCCACGGCCACGGCCAGGACACTTATTTGCAGCATTCTTCAAACTTTTCTTCGGCATGACGAGGATGTTCACACTTCGATGTCTAGCTTGGCTATGATTCCAATTGTCCATCGGCAGCGTCTATTTAAAATAGTCGAGTTTGAGCGTTTTAACACGTTCAGAAGAAACGCTTCAAATTTCCAAATCCCAGCGTCAAAAAACAAAGGCGAGTGACAGCAATTTAAATCGTTCATTGTAAACAATGAAAATAGTTGAGTGGTACCGTTTAAAAGTCGTTGAGTGTAAAAAAAATCCAATTGTTGAGCGCAAACGTCTACTTTCAATAGTGGAGTTTGAGCGATTTAGCACGTTCAATAGAAACGATTAAAATTTCCGAGCGCCAGCGTCAAAAAACAAAGGCGAGTGACAGCAATTTAAATCGTTCATTGTAAACAATGAAAATAGCTGAGTGGTACCGTTTAAAAGTCGTTGAGTGTAAAAAAAAAAATCCAATTGTTGAGCGCAAGTGTCTACTTTCAATAGTGGAGATGCAGCCATTTAAATCGTTGAGTGGCAGCCTATGAATAGCAAACCCTACGTCACCGGCAAAGATAAACTGCCGCACGATATGGATAAGTTAGGCTATCGTTGGGCAGAGTTTTTGAACGCCGGCTACACGATAATTATTCATTGGTATACCGTATCTATGTTATCGAAGCGCTCTATGCACATTATTAGTTCATTGTGCATTTGTCCAACCCGTTATGAATAGACCTAAATCGTAAAAACAAGCCATAGCTCATTGTTGAAAAAGCCCCATAAAAAATTTGCCGCGAAGAACTTCGAACAATGGTGCAAAGATGTCTCCTACCCGTGGACACGCGGACGCAAGGAGGATCCATCATAACCCACACCCTCCCCCTCACCTACTACTGCCAACATGAACAAACTACTACTAATACTAATACTGATACTGATACTGATACTGATACTGTTCCTGCTGACATAGACATCGACTCAAAAAAGGACTCGAAAACACTGTTGGGTTCTCCTTTTATGAACACCATTTTTATATACCAATTCTCAAAATCGCTGGGAACACGTCTTTATATGGCAGTTGTAAGTTAGAAACAGGTTCATTTATTTATTTTGTCAACCGCAAGACGTCATTGGAATACGTCTACATACGTCAATGTGTGTTGGAATTACGTAAATAATTGGTTCAAAGCACGTCAAACATAAGTTAGAAATAAGTTTCGCGTAAAAAAGACATTACCGCGACGTGTTTCGACTTATGAGTAGCTTATAAGTAGCCTTTGTGGACGTGTGTAAGCGTCCGCATATCGTGTGTACAACTTATCCCCATCGCATGCGGAACATGTATCATACACCAAGTACGTCATAAAATTTTGAACACGTTTAAAATTTCTTGACGTACTCTACTTACTACGACGTATGATAGCGTACTTTAGCGTTCTACTCACGTATACCAAACTTACTCATACCGTATTTGATGTGCCCCAACGTTTTAGACACATTTTTCTTAGGTCGGCATATGCTGGCAAGATCGCCAAGGTGTGACCGCGATGTTGACACTTCCATTTCTATGGCAGTTATGATTCGAATCGTTGTGCGTCAGCCTTTTAATAGGCTACGTCACGACATCGTCGGCGATGCGTGCAACGAGCTATGCCTAAGTTAGACTATCGTTGGGCATAGGTTGTGTAGGCCGACAACAGGTTCAGCATTCGTTGGTATAAGTTATCTATAACACAACGAAACGTTCTGTGTCCGTTACTAATGCGTTATACATAAGACCAAGTCGCTATGAATACGTCCGAATCTTTAAAAAAAACATCAAAAGTTCAACGTAAGCCAGCGTTTTACATAAATTTTAATGCGTTGCCATCGCTGGCTAAATCGTCAAGGTGTGACTGGGCCTTTATCTGAAACGGTTGAACAGATCGAGGCAAGAAATTGCAGGTGTGATAATTCATGAAATTGCTCCAACAAAAAGTTATCCACTTATGACATCATAGGTCACATGGTTTGGCAGCGATGTTTTTTTTTTGAAGAAGAAACCTTAAAAAAAATCTTTTTCTCCACAACAGCTTGACAGATCGAGGGGAAACTTCACCCACGTGTTCCCCAAGCCTTGTGGATTTCAGGAATAATTAATATGCAGCCATATTGGTTTGAACGAAAATCTTCAAAAAAGTCTCTCTTGAACCGCTTCATCAATCGAAGTGAAACATGGCAGTTATGATCTAGTTGTCATGGAGAATATATGTTTTAAATTTCAAGCTGATCGGACGCACAGTCTGGCAGGCAGAAATATTTAATATTCTGAAAATGGGTTCAGGGATTTAAATTTAAATCAAACTTGGTATAAGTATGTATAATGATGTAATAATGTGGGTGGAGGCATATCTGGTGATGTCACAACATCAAAGAGTGCCTTTCTAGCTTTTTTATATTTTTGTGCAGGCCTAAAACACTTCCATACACCCACCAAGGAATGGGGTTGGGGATCATTTAATATTACCTTTCACCTAGCTCAAAAGGCTTTGGCTCTACATACCATTTTTTTTTTTTGGAAAATATCAAAAAATACAACTTTTTTTAAAAAATTGCCTAACACACTCCCCGACACTGATGAACCTCTGAAAATTTGTAGAAGATCCATTCACTATGTGAGAAAAATGGCGACACACACACACACACACACACACACACACACACACACACACACACACACACACACACACACACACACACACACACACACCTCTTGTATTTATAGATAAGATTGGGTGGTTGAGATTAAACATTTTTAAAAAGTAGAATAAGCATGTCCAACCAAAAAAGCAACTGGATATACTCTGTTAATTTAAGTAACTCATACACCCCTTCCCTATGGGAATGGTAATGTTACAGTATTATGCTATCTGGAGTACAGTAGATCTCGGGTCAGATCTGTAGAGTACGTGATACGCATGTAATGCCTCAAAATGTCGGGTTTCTTTCCTTTCAGTTTAGTGTTAAACAGCAGTAGCGACTGTTTAAAAATGTAATCATACATGGTTTTAATTTTGTTTTTGTGTTTTTAGACTTCCACTTGTTGTGGTGGCATGATTTCATGCTTTCAACTGGCTATGAACAACAGTGCATCACCACTGCTACTGAGTATAGGGGCACCACTGATGCAATGCCCCAATTACCAGTTTCTTGGTACTCATTTCACTGACCTCAGAAGGATGACACAGGCTGAATCAACCCCACCTGGTGTTAATTCAGCAGCTCACAGGGCTCCAACTCAGGACCTTAAGATCACAAGCCCACCCCCCCTAAAAACTAAGCCAATACCAGGCTTCATATGTGTTTGTGATTTATAATATTTTCTACTTCCGGTAGGGGTGCCCGTTGAAATGCCACGAAACACTGTTTATACACGTTTACACAGCGTTTGTCCAAGGAGGAAAAACCCCTTGGGGAGAGAGGATATTATTAACATTGTTTTGTAATAACATTCATATTATGCTATTATCATTCGTGTTGTTAATACTTTTGTTATTTGAAGTGGCCCGAGAAAAGTCGCTGTCTATATACCTCAACACTGATTTCGTCTAAGCCCGAAGGTGAGAACCCCCCACCCCCTTGGGGAAGGGGGCAAATAACGTCGCTTCAACCTCCATCGTGTGACCCTTAGTCCTCCTGTCAAGTTTTGTTGAGATTGGATAAGTAAAAATATGGATAATGTATAACGATCAGACACACAGACACCAAATTGTGTATTTTAGTATGATAAGCAAAAGCAGACCCGATCTCAGGCAACATTTCACCCGCTTGCCAGCAAGCTTCCTTCGATCAATAGCTCGCTGGGAAGTGGGTGAAACATCACATGAGACCAGGTATGCTCTTACTTATTACTTAAATTATTAGCAGAGTAGATAGTTAGTTTTTGGTTGGATGCACATTTTTCTTCTTAACTTCTTCAAAAGGATATACTGTATATATGAATGAAAAACAAGGATCCATCACATCTCTACTTGTGATGCAGCAACCTACTTGTGAAGTACCAAAGTCGCGTGCCATCCTTATGGCCGTTAAGCTGCATGGATGTCCTGTCTCATTTGTGGACATTGAAGATACCTCAGTGTTCTTCATGGAGAATAGGTGAGTTTGTGGCCAGATTACAATTTCTTGCCACCTGTCAAACATCAGACCTGGACAGCCAGTTCGTGAAAAACGGTCCAAAAACGTTCCCCAGCTAACACGAGATGAAGGTGGGAATAATTTGGGCATGTTAAAGAAGTAGTCGATTAAAGTCAGATTATTTAGATAGTTATATGAGGGTGTACAAGGAATTTTAACAGAGGAGGGGAGGAAGTTTGGTCCATCATGCCAACACGACATTAATCAATTTGTCCACTTCACTTCACTTGCGGGGAGGGGGGGGGAAGCAGCATAGCCATAAGGGATATCACAATAATGGTGTCTCTTTCTCATTCTCTCTCTCTGTCACACACACACACACACCTAATTTAAGCAGACAGTCAGAATGAACATCACGAATCATGTTACAAGTAGCATCTGACAGTTTGAGTTTGACACCGGACTTAGGAATGACTGAGATTCACAGCTGCTCAGATCATGGTAATGGGACACACGTCACTTGAAATCACTCTGTTATACCAATAGAGCATCAGGAATACACTAACATACACTCTCTTAGTCTCTCAATTCACTGCTTCAAATCTCATGCATGAAGCTATCTTCAGCTGATGTGTATGTGTATATATGTATGTGTGTATATGTGTATATGTGTATATGTGTATATGTGTATATGTGTATATGTGTATATGTGTATATGTGTATATATACATATATATATATATATATATATGTGTATATCTATATATATATATATATATATATATATATATATATATATATATATATATATATATATATATATATATATGTATATATATATATATATATATATATATATACATATATATAGATATACACATATATATATATATATATATATATATATATATATATATATATATATATATATATATATCCGGGCGTCGTGGCGTGCGCCTGTAATCCGGCTACTCGGAGGCTTGGGTTGGAGGATCGCTTGAGGACGGGAGCTCTGCGCTGGGCCGCACGATGAGAGTGTGTAGGGCAGCCCGGAATCATGGCGAAACCCAATCCTTATCCCTGTGTCGTAAGAGGCGACCAGGGTTGCGTCAGGAAGGGCATCCGGCGTAAAACCTGTGCCAAATCAGTATGCGGATCATAACGGATGATCCGCTGTGGCGACCCCTAACGGGAGCAGCCGAAAGACGAACAACATATATATATATATATATATATATATATATATATATATATATATATATATATATATATATATATATATATATATATAAAATGACCGTTTTTACAGCCATTTTTCACACACAGCCAGGGGCTTTGGCCAGGGGTTTGGCTTTTTTTTTTTCTTGAGGCAATGTTTTATGGCCGGATGCCCTTCCTGACGCCAACCCTGGTCGCCTCTTACGACACACAGGGATATGGTACACCTATTCTAACCGGGGCATACACCGGGACCAGTACACTGGCACTCATTTCGCCGACCTCGGAAGGATGACAGGCTGAGTCAACCCCCTGGTGTTAATTCAGCAGCCAACGGGGCTTGAACTCAGGATCCTGGGATCCCAAGCCGCCACCCTAACCACTAAGCCAACACCAGGCTTCATATATATATATATATATATATATATATATATATATATATATATATATATATATGACCTGCTATGGCAAAACCCAACACTTGGTGGCAAAAATCAAAATTGAGCTTTTGTTATCTCTGGATTAAGTGAAGAATTTCCTTTTAAATGAAACCTTATTCAAAGGAATTGGTTGAAATTTGACGAAGTTATGGCTATTTTACTTACTCCATCCACTGAAAGTCAATATCGAGATAATGCCACTTAAACTTTCACCTACAATTCAAATTTCACACACAAATCATCCACACATTCACTCCATAGCAACGGCAATAACCAGATTAGCTGCAGACTTGAAATTTCACAGGCATAATGGACACATATCAGATGGTAATTTCTCTAAAAATGATGAAGTTTGAATAATTTTTAATAAAGTTATGGTAATTCAAAAAACAATAAAAAAAACAAACAAAAGAATTTCGATGGTTCCAGTTTCAGGACATGCATGTTTGAAATACAAAAATCAATCAGTCAATATCAATCAGAAATACAAAATCAATCAATCAGGTATCTCACAATACATTGTACCAACACTAAAATATGTACTACATGTACCATATCAAAACACTGTAGTGAAATATAAATCTGCAACAATCTAATACTGCAAGAGAATAGAACAGTGAATAGAACATTTGCTACCGAAAAAGGTCACAAGCACCGTCTACGGTTACACTTGCTATGCCCTTATTTGATGGAAATGTTGACTTGGCTGTCTAATGCAGATTGGATATGAAACAGGGCAACAGTTCCACGATCATGAATGATTCACAAAACAAGTGTAGAGAGTTAACCTACTTTTAGGCACTTTTCATTCAAAGTAGAATGTAAAAATCATCAATTTGTGCTGTTCTGACGTATGATACTGAAGAATACATGTCAATAAATATCTGACATCACAGTTTAAAGAATACACAACTCAAACCATTCTAGTAGTATAGCGGATAAGCTCTCATATTTTAACATATTGTGCATTTTATGAGAAAAGCATGAAATTTCTAGCATAGTTAGGTCATACCATAATGTTTATTTTTGGATGTGGAAGGAAGTCAGATTTGACCTGTGAGGAGACAGTGAGAGGTCAAATCCAAGATGACCGCTAGTCACCTGGGTCTAATATTCAAATGTCCTTAATTTTGGAACCAGACTGCGCAGAAAAACATTTATGGTGTCATTTTCAACTAAATTGGGGATGCCCATTCATTTGGTGATACCCTTGAGAATGTCAGAATTCAAGGAAATGAATTTAGGTCAAGGTCAAGGAAAAAATTTATCAAAAATTAAGCAATCAGTTAAAATTCGCAAATGAATACCGAGTGGTGTCATTGTGGCGAATTTAGTTATTTAGCCCCTCAGCGGGTGTGCTTGAGGCGGATGTGGTGCAGTTATGTATTGTGTATATCAATGCTTAGACGAGCTGGGTATAGATGCATTATCTGTAGCGTTCTATGTTTTGTTGACCCTTACCAATAAATAAATCCTGGATATTGACATGTATCCAAGAAGATAGCCTAGATGTAAAATGTGGTATGGTAGTTGGTGCTTTCATTGTGTTTTTTTCTAAACCCAACCCTAACAGATAAAGGAGGGGGGAGAGGAGAGGAGAGTCGAGGGGAGTGGTCAAAAAAAACCCCTAACCCTAACAGATGGAAGTGGAGTCCTTTGCTCTCTGGCTGAGTAATACTTGGCCTGCCTTGCCCCATGTTAGCAGGAGGAGGCCGACACTCATCTACTTCTGCATGTGGCAGATGCTGTGCAAAAGGGGTGTAAGAAGGTGACTATGCGTACCGTTGATACTGATGTGGTAGTACTGGCTGTAGCTTCATTCAGCAAGACAGCTCCTAATGAGCTGTGGGTTGCCTTTGGTGTCGGGTCAAGCTTTCGTTACATAGCTGTTCACGAAATGGTTGCCACAATGAATCCAACACAGTGTCTGACTCTCCCAGTCATTCACGATTTTACCGGGTGTGACACTGTATCTGCATTCGCTGGCAGAGGAAAGAAGACTGCCTGAAAAACTTGGAAGTCTTTCCCAGAGGTGAATGATGCTTTCAATGAACTCCTATGCATGCCAAGTGAGGTCAGTGAAGGATCAATGTTACTGCTAGAGCGATTTGTGGTGCTAACGTACGACCGAACCAGTGAGAGCACGGAAGTGAATCATGCCAGGAAACAGCTCTTCACACAGAAGTCTAGAACTCGAGAACATTCCTCCAACCAAGGCAGCACTCAAACAGCACATCAAGCGCACTTGCTACCAGGCCAACTGTTGGAACCAGGCATTGGTCCTGGATCCAGAGATGACAGAGCCATCTGACTGGGGCTGGACAAAGGAAACAACTGGGTGGCAGCCGCTTTGGACCACTCTCCCCGAAGCATCAAAATCGTGCCATGAATTGATCCGCTGTCGCTGTGAGAAAGGATGCACTGGACGGTGCAACTGTGCCAAAGCTGCGCTCAAGTGCACTGCACTGTGCTTCTGTTCTGGAGGCTGTTAGATTTTGATCACTACCCTTACCATCATCATCATTGCTATTAATAAAGTATTAAATAGACTAGCAGCATGGGACTATTCTGTATTATCCGTATAGTGTCAAAATGGAAGTGAAGTTTCGCTATATTGCATAGGTCCAATCCATTGTCTTTACCAAAAGAATGGCCAAAAGTTATTTAACGTAATTTGACCTTGACCTTGATTGAAATGCATTTCCTTGGCTCCTGGTGATCTCATAAGTATCACCAAACAAATGGCCATTCCAAACTTAGTTGGAAATGACACCTTAAATGTTTTTTTTAACACCGTTTAGTTCCAAAATTAAACGCGTTTGAACATTAGACCCGGTGGACTTGCAGCCATCTTGGATTTGACCTCTCATGGTCCTCAGAGGTCAAATCTGACTTCCCTCCACATCTGAAAATAAACCTTATGGTATTCACTGACTATGTCAAAAAATTCATGCTTTTCTCATAAAACGCACAATTATTGTGCTTATCCGCTGTACTAGAGCTTCTAGAATCTAGTGTAATACATCTTGGTCTATCACATCGAAATCGGGCAGAAGAATTTCAACGACAAAACATCATCTTTCTACATTGGCTTTTGGCCCGTGTGACGCGTCTACACAACATTTATAACTGTTCCTCCATGAACACGATCTACAACTAGAAACCTCACTCAGTTCACAGTTTATTTCACGTATTGCACGTAAAAGAACCTACCTGAATCCGAGTCTGAACCATGGGCATCAGCAGCTCCTTCTCCTGCGCCGGAGGTTTCGGCCCTTGTGGTCGTAGCAAAGTAGTCCGCTAAACATCGAAGTAGTCCGCTAAACATCGAAGTAGTCCGCTAAACATCGAAGTAGTCCGCTAAACCCGCCATGTTCATGCCACATTCCAACGCTTCATTCAGCACAGCAGTTTCCCCGACATCGTGATAACTAACAGGCTTTTATATCCAAAAGTCGCGATAAAATGATGAAAAACGCTACCAGGTTCGAGCGGAATGCGATCGTCGAAACAACCAAAACAACATGGGTATGACGTCATATGCACCGATTGGCAAATGAAATGCCACGTGATTTGGATCACGTGGGTAGCAATAGCATTTTGTTTACGACATGACTGACAGATTTCAGAAACGATGTCATCTTTGAGGGCAACTTTCATTGGTTGCTTAATGGAGGACAGCCCCCAAACCGCCATGTTTGGGGATGAGCTCGACAGCGGAAAATTGTGGAGCCAAAACAACAAGCGATATTTCTGCAATTTTCTTCATTTCAACCCAATTGTTTCAACTAATGTCGATCGATTGGAAAATGCATTCATGATTTGAAAACTTGATTAAAAATACTTCCTGAGCAGCTTTTGGAGTTGATTTTTTTTTTCTTCAGAATAATCTGGAATTAAATGCCCCCATCCGATCGTGCGAAAATCTCGAGTTGGTCCCTGAGGTAGAAATTTCGTGTTCGGAGGCTGCTACAGCGAAATGGGATTTGCCGAGAAGCGTCGGTTTTTGCCATAGGAGGTCACATTATATATACTAGTACGTGCCCATAAAAAAAAAATTAAAAAAAATTTATTTTAATAAATAGATATTCAAACCGCGAGCAAGAAACAACAACCACACAGGCCGTTTCGTCGCTCTTGCGTGCCCGTACGTGCGTTGCCCGGAAGTTCGTGAAGTGAATGCGAGGGAAAAACCTTCGGAGTGTAGGCTTTATTTCACTTGATTGAAGCCGATTCTACAGACACATAAAGGAATACATGTGCAGTCGATCACCGCAAAATAAATCAGCAATTAGCCAGCATAAGCACGGAGTCCGGTATACTCTCAATTCCCACCATTCAACGAGCACCAAGTGAACCATCGCCGTAAATGGCAATACCCCAGGGACAATCCCACCGACCGCGCGGCATCACGGTTTTTATCTGATGCGCGACACGTGATCGCGCGTCACATCCTTTAATTCATCACAGTTCGCATATCGCAGTTATGATTATTCGCAATTTAGTTTTAATGGCCCATTATTCAATTAGCGCCAACGTATTTTGCCTTTTCGCAATGTCGTCGCAAGGAAAAACAAAAAGAGAAGAGAAGAGAGGAACAAAAAAAATTTACTTCCTGCTTCGGAGCGCACCAGCTCACTCTGATGTTACCGAAATTTATGCACCGTCTAATATGAAAACTATCATAACTTGGGGCATAGTGTTTATAAATGCGCATAAGAAATCGAGAAATTATTAGAATACACAAAGTCATCACTCTCTGGAAGCCCGTATGTTGTAATCTGTAATGGGGAACGCGACTCAGCTTCCCTTCCCCCATCGGCCACGCCCACGCAACAACGTGTCTTGTCATTGGTTTGGTAAATAAATGGCCATAACTTGGGAACCACTTGTCCGATTAATATCAAACCTTGAAAAGGCACATCCACAGGGCCCCAGCAATATACCTGGCAAGTTTCAATCAGATCGGACCAGTGGTTGTCGAGAATCGGCGGTGACAGACACACAGAGGCACACACACACACACACACACACACACACACACACACACACACACACACACACACACACACACACACACACACACTGCTGGAATTATAGATAGATATATGTGTACTTTTTTTTTTTTAAGAAGAAGAAGGTGCTTCCAACCAAAAGTAAAAACTTCATCGACTCTGCGAATTTGAGCAAAAAAAACGAGAGCAGACCCGCTCTCAGGGCAACGTTTCGCCGGCTTCACCAGGCACAATTGACCCCGGGCTTCGGCACGTGTCCGGTTTTTATTTCGATACGACCGCTCATTTCCGGTCACGTGCCGGTGCTCGAGGTCAAATGGAGGAGTGCTTTTTATTTAAATTTTATTTTGCAAAAGCAAAAACAAACATCAAATCACATCATTGAAGGGTTGCTCTGCTCTTTTTTTGTTTTTATTTACATGATCTGGTGATCTGGTGTTGTATGTGTGTGGGGTGAACACGTGTGTGCTCTGGTTGTTGTTTTTGTGTTTCTGTTTCCGGGGCACGAACACGGCTGGTTTTGTGTCCGGGTTGAGCATGATGAGGTGTTGGTTGTGTGGGTGTTGGGGGCTCTCGTTGGGTGTTGTGCGCATGTGGATGTGGTGTTTGGGATTGGGTGTTTGTCGCTCACCTTATCCAGTCGTTTGCACCATCCAGTTTTCGCCATTTGCATGAAAGGTGTGTACTGTGTGGGTTTGTCCATTGTCTCCCCAGTTGGGCCACCCTCCCGGCTCTTCACGTGCCGTGCTTCCGAAATCAACCTGTGTCATTTGTTAGATGTAGTGTCGAAGACACGGGTCCCATCAAAGTCAAAGTTATGGCCAGACTGCAGGCAATGACCTGCTATTGCTGACTGGGTCATTTTTCCAAGTCTAATTGCTCTATCATGTTCATCTCGTCGTTGTTTAAAATTCCTTCCAGCTTCACCAATGTAGAATTTGTCACAGTCTTTGCATGACGAATGGTAAACGACTCCAGATTTATCACCATTTGGAATTGGGTCCTTTAGTTTTGAGATGAGATTGCAGATGGTGCGTCGAGGATGGTAGGCTACGCCAATCTGTGCACCATGTACTATCCTGCCAATCCTTCCTGAAAGGCCCGGGTAGTATGGCAGTACACAGTGCCCAAGTGTGTCTGGCTCCTTCCGTTCTGTCCTATTTGGTTCTTCCAATGTGGGGAGTATCTCCTTGTTGTACCCATTTTTGAGCAGGACTCCTCTAACTGATCTGATTTCTTTAATTGACTCGGCTTTGGAAGATGACACCGTCCATGCCCGAACTGCTAAGGTCCATGCTACGCTGCGTTTATGGGAGATTGGGTTGCAGGAGTTAAAATCCAGTAATCTGCTGGTGTGGGTTGGTTTCCTGTAACCTGAAGTCTTCAGGGAGCCATCAGGCTAACGGTGAACCTCCACATCCAAAAATACCAATTTGCTTTCTTTTTCAATTTCCATTGTGAATTTAAAGCTGGGGAATACCCGGCCAAGTTGTCCCAGTCGGTGGTCTACCATGTTTGCGCACACAATGACAAAGGTGTCATCTACATATCTGTTCCCGTAACGCAGGAGCCAATTCTCATGAGACTCAAATATCCTTCGTTCGAGTTCCTCCATCACCAAATTAGCTACAACAGCAGAGACCGGTGACCCCATAGCTGTGCCAAATATTTGTCGGTAGTGTGCACCATCATAGATGAAGGTCGTGCTGTTCAGACATCTCCAGCAAGTTCGCTGTTTTGACAAGCCATTTGCCAATTGTTTTAATGTTTCAACCTGTCAAGTGTGATGCTCACCGCAAGATCGACTGGGATGTTGGTGAAAAGGGAAACCACATCGAAAGATACCATCGTCTCATCATCTTGAATGATGCCACCATCATCTTTTCCGCCTGTTCCCGAAGTCCCACAAGCGACATGCCTTGGAGTACCTGCATCTGCAATTCAACCACATCTGCCTCAAAGAAAACCTGCTACCTCGCTCACTGAGATTTCGACCCCCGGTGGAGAGCGTCGAGGCAAACAGCATAATGTGAGCCATGGGTTTTCGTTTTCTGAGACTCATAATTAAGGAGGGACATCACAGGCTTCGACACCTCATCGAGGATGGAGAAGTTTTACAGGAGAAACTTTGTAAAATCCAAGATGATGAGACGGTGGTGAAGAGCTGCGAGGGTGGCCTAACTGGGGAGATGGTGGATATACCCACACAATACACACCTTCAATGCAAATGGTGAAAACTGAATGGTGCAAACGACTGGATAAGGTGAGCAACAAGCACCCATTCCCAAACACCACATCCACATGTGCACAACACCCAACGAGAACCTCAACACCCACACAACCAACACCTCATCATGCCCAACCCAGACATGAAACCAGCTATGTTCGTGCTTCAGAAACACAAAGACAACAACAAGCGCACACATGTGTTCACCCACACACATACAACATCAGATCACGTGTAAATAAAACCAAAAAAGAGCAGAGCACCCCTTCAATGATGTGATTTGACGTTCGTTTTTGCTTTTGCAAAATTTAAAGCACTCCTCCATTTGACCTCGAGCACCAGCACGTGACCGGAAATGAGCGATCGTATCAAAATAAAAACCGGACACACGCAGAGGTCTATTGTGCCTAATGAAGCCGGCTGTGAAGCCGGCGAAACGTTGCCTGAGACCGGGTTTGCTCTCGCATTTTTGCTCAAAATTCGCGGAGTCGATCGAGTTTTTACTTTTGGTTGGAAGCGCCTTCTTCTTTGAAATATGTGTAATGCCAACCACCCCAATCTTATACAAAATATATATATATATATATATATATATATATATATATATATATATATATATATATATATATATACATACGTAGACAGCCAGTCCCCGACTTAGGATGGGGTTACATCCCGATAAACCCATCATAACTTGAAAATATCGTAAGTTGAAACATGGACAGTGACATCATCGACCACTCAAACTTCGACACGGCCCGTGACATCATCGACCACTCAAACTTCGACACAGCCCGTGACATCATCGACCACTCAAACTTCGACACGGCCCGTGACATCATCGACCACTCAAACTTCGACACAGCCCGTGACATCATCGATCACTCAAACTTCGACACGGCCCGTGACATCATCGACTGCTCACGCTTCGACACAGCCCGTGACATCATCGACCACTCAAACTTCGGCACAGCCCGTGACATCATCGACCACTCAAACTTCGACACGGCCCGTGACATCATCGACCACTCAAACTTCGACACGGCCCGTGACATCATCGACCACTCAAACTTCGACACGGCCCGTGACATCATCGACTGCTCACGCTTCGACACAGCCCGTGACATCATCGACCACTCAAACTTCGGCACAGCCCGTGACATCATCGACCACTCAAACTTCGACACGGCCCGTGACATCATCGACCGCTCACACTTCGACACGGCCCGTGACATCATCGACCACTCAAACTTCGACACGGCCCGTGACATCATCGACCACTCAAACTTCGGCACAGCCCGTGACATCATCGACCACTCAAACTTCGACACGGCCCGTGACATCATCGACCGCTCACACTTCGACACGGCCCGTGACATCATCGACTGCTCACGCTTCGACACGGCCCGTGACATCATCGACCACTCAAACTTCGGCACGGCCCGTGACATCATCGACCACTCAAACTTCGGCACAGCCCGTGACATCATCGACCACTCAAACTTCGGCACGGCTCGTGACATCATCGACTGCTCACGCTTCGACACGGCCCGTGACATCATCGACCACTCAAACTTCGGCACGGCCCGTGACATCATCGACCACTCAAACTTCGGCACAGCCCGTGACATCATCGACCACTCAAACTTCGGCACAGCCCGTGACATCATCGACCACTCAAACTTCGGCACGGCCCGTGACATCATCGACCGCTCACACTTCGACACGGCCCGTGACATCATCGACTGCTCACGCTTCGACACGGCCTGTGACATCATCGACCGCTCACGCTTCGGCACGGCCCGTGACATCATCGACCACTCACACTTCGGCACGGCCTGTGACATCATCGACCGCTCACGCTTCAGCACGGCCCGTGACATCATCGACCACTCACACTTCGGCACGGCTCGTGACATCATCGACCACTCACACTTCGGCACGGCCCGTGACATCATCGACCACTCACGCTTCAGCACGGCTCGTGACATCATCAACCGCTCACACTTCGACACGGCCCATGACATCATCGACCACTCACACTTCGGCACGGCCCGTGACATCATCGACCACTCACACTTCGGCACGGCTCGTGACGCCTCCACCAGAATGTAAAAACCTTTCCAAAACTCTCGGAGCATTCGGCCAGATTCAGTCGCTTCAACAGCCTGCGCAAACGTTTGGCGTAAATAGTATGCTTTAAACTCAGCTAATGCGCCTTGATCCATTGGTTGAATGAGTGCGGTTGTGTTTGGCGGCAAATACACAACCTTACACAGTACACTGTACTGTACACTGTAGAGTATCGGTTGTTTACCCTCATGATCACGTGACTGACTGGAATCTGCGGCTCGCTGCCCCTGCCCAGCATCGTGAGAGAGTATCGTACCGCATATCGCTAGCCTGAGAAAAGATCAACATTCGAAGTACGGTTTCTACTGAATGCGTATCGCTGTCGCACCATCGTAAAGTCAAAAATCATAAGTCGGGGACCGGGTGTGTGTGTGTGTGTGTGTGTGTGTGTGTGTGTGTGTGTGTGTGTGTGTGTGTGTGTGTGTGTGTGTGTGTGTGTGTGTGTGTGTGTGTGTGTGTGTGTGTGTGTGTGTGTGTGTGTGTGTGTGTGTGTGTTCATTTATTTATGTTCACTTTTATTCATTTCTCCCTCCATTTCCGTTTTAGTCTCATCCATTTTATCCATGATTTTTTTTTTAAACATAGCCTGGATCGACATCGCTCCCGCCTCTTGGCTTGATGGCTCAGGAATGGTGGAGATTCATACCCTTATCTCCTCAGCAGTCCCCAAGCGCTGGCTCACTTCCATCATCATCGCTACTTCCTCCGACTGCAAAATCCTGCGCATCTGCAAATTTTGTGCAATGGTCTTCTTCTCACATGTGCCAAGTAAATTTTTTTTTAATGTATTTTTAAATTTGTAATGCAATCCCCTTAACTCTCCCGACACCAATTAACTATAAATTTAGAATGTTCAAAAATCTGCACTTCTGACACCAATTGTAGGAGTCAGGGGGTTCAAAAAATCCCACTCCTGACACCAACTGCAACATCAACGCCTCAACTCATGTTGAGCTCATTACAGTGGGAGGTTAAAACCCCATGATGTACTGAACAGTTTAACCTCCTGTGGAGACATTCTAAATTATGGTGGACTACGCTCGCATGGTTCTTGAGGAGAAACACAAGAACCTTCAAGCTTTTGTTAAAACCAACAGGTTTATTTCTCAAAACCAAAGAAGATGACCAGGGGATGGCGATCGCGACGGAGGAGATGATGGCGGCTTGGGAGGGAAGGAAGGGAATACAATCAATAAATAACGAATTTTATACAGTGAGGTAAAAATGAATCAAAAGAAACTAAGGCACCTCTCTCCAGACTCAATCACAGATGGGAAAGGGACAAAACCGGGGTACTCAGCTGCTGATGGGCAAGCAGGCAATTATGAGGCGAGCAGACGATGGGGAGATGAACAGGCGGTGATGGCACACGGCAGGATCCACGGACGATGAACGGAGCAAGTCATTTTGAGACCCTTTCGAATTGACTTTGTTGTCTACTCATGGGAGAGCTCATGCATGTACCATCCAGGCAGAACAAAGACATTATTCGACATCAGTGTACTTTTTTCATGTATTACCATGAAATATGAGTAGACAATGGACAGACGGTATATGGGATTTTTCACCAGGGTCTCCACATCATGAGCCAAAGTTTCAGATGGGATTGGGAACACGAACAGGCCAACACAATTTTGCAGATATTATGTATAAAGATGGTTCACTTTGGCACCGGTGATGTGTGTTCTGCATATAATTTGGAATACATGACGATTCTGGTTAATATACTTGGTTTAGTTCCTCATTAATATCGAGCTTTGGGCCGAAAATTATAATTATGATAAATTATATATTCATTATATACTCAGTTGATATTCAACCTATGAATACTTTCTACGTCAAAGCTTTACTTTTCGACAACCGAAATGTTATGGTTTATGAATTTATTTAATTTACAACAGGAGCAGGAACGTGACCAACAGGGATTTTTTTAAGAGGGGGGGAGGGAGGATTGGGGGTGGGTTTTGATAATATGACGTTTATGACGTTGTGACATTTGTGCAATTATTTTGCTCGCTTATCCGCAGTGAACAATTGCTAAGCTGCACACCTCCGACTCCCACCCTTCAGCTTACCCCTCTCCCCGCCCCAACCATTGCTCATCCCATCCTGCACTCCCCCTCCTGCCTCCGCCCCCCCCCCCAGCGACCCCACCTTGCCCCTTGCTGACGCCCTGGTGGTGATTCCGTGCCGGCTCGGCTGGCCTGATTCATTTGGCACAAGACGACAGGGAATCGACGGGGGTTGTTCGGGAGATGCGGAGCCGAATCCCGGACCTAATTGGCGCCTTCTCTGTGGAGTCATGGCCAGCGAGCCGGTGCGATGATTAGAGCCTGCGCCATCAGACCCTCGGACTATTAGGCGCTTCCCGCGGTCGATGCATTAAGGAACACCCCACCAACTTGGTCTCTCTGACTCCATGGAGACCCATCCATCGGATTTGTCCAAATAAAACTTTCAGGGAGGCAGCTTCTCTCGCTCCTGCCTAACTCCTCATCATCGAATGAAACCGAAAGGGACTTAGAGAGTCATTTTTAAAATAATTCGGTATCCTTTCATATCACAGGTCTAACAGTCAGTGATTTACACTGATCACTTTACATGATAAACTAGAAAGGCCCTCGGTAGAGCGCATACCTCCGCCAGGCTCAACAGTTTACGTTTTGTATACCATTGGTCGACCGGATCTGGATCTAGATAGACCTCAACCAAAATCGAATTGGCTTGTTCTTGTCACCTAGTCAACTCATCCACCTTGTTTTGTCATAATTCTTCAACAACTTTTTGAGATATCGGGATAGATATCGTTTTTGGCCCTGTCTCTCAATGGTGAAGAATCACTTTAAAAGTTTTTTTTTAATACTCATATCCAGATCCAGATCTTCCCCAAAATCGAATCAATTTTTCCTTGTCACACACCCAACCTGTCCATCAGGTTTCATGACTCCTTGAGTTTTATGCTCACAGACAGGCAATCAGACACAGACGTGTGTGTGTGTGTGTGTGTGTGTGTGTGTGTGTGTGTGTGTGTGTGTGTGTGTGTGTGTGTGTGTGTGTGTGTGTGTGTGTGTGTGTGTGTGTGTGTGTGTGTATATATACATATATATGAAAAAATATATATATATATGAAAAAAAAAATATATATATATATATATATATATATGAAAATATATACAGTGGGGAGAACAAGTATTTGATACATTGCCGATTTTGCAGGTTTTCCCACTTACAAAGCACGTAGAGGTCTGTAATTTTTATCATAGGTACACTTCAACTGTGAAAGATGGAATCTAAAACAAAAATCCTGAAAATCACATTGTATGATTTTTAAATAATTAATTTGCATTATATTACATGAAATAAGTATTTGATCACCGACCAACCAGTAAGAATTCCGGCTCTCACAGACCTGTTAGTTTTCTCTTTAAGAAGCCCTCCCATTCTCCACTCATTACCTGCATTAACTGCACCTGTTTGAACTCGTTATCTGCATAAAAGACAGCTGTCCACACTCAATCAATCAGACTCCAACCTCTCCACAATGGCCAAGACTAGAGAGCTGTCTAAGGACATCAGGGACAAAATTGTAGACTTGCACAAGGCTGGGATGGGCTACAGAACAATAGGCAAGCAGCTTGCTGAGAAGGCAACAACTGTTGGCGCAATTATTAGAAAATGGAAGAAGTTCAAGATCACAGTCAATCTCCCTCGGTCTGGGGCTCCATGCAAGATCTCACCTCGTGGAGCCTCAATGATCATGAGAAAGGTGAGGGATCAGCCAATAACTACATGGCAGGACCTGGTCAATGACCTGAAGCGAGCTGGGACCACAGTATCAAAGAAAACCAGAAGTAACACACTACGCCGTCATGGATTAAAATCCTGCAGCGCATGAACGGTCCCTCTGCTCAAGCCAGCGCATGTCCACGCCCGTCTGAAGTTTGCAAATGACCATCTGGATGATTCAGAGGAGGAATTGGAGAAGGTCATGTGGTCTGATGAGACCAAAATAGAGCTTTTTGGTTTAAACTCCACTCGCCGTGTTTGGAGGAAGAAGAAGGATGAGCACAACCCCAAGAACACCATAACAACCGTGAAGCATGGAGGTGGAAACATCATTCTTTGGGGATGCTTTTCTGCAAAGGGGACAGGACGACTGCACCGTATTGAGGGGAGGATGGATGGGGCCATGTATCGTGAGATCTTGGCCAACAACCTCCTTCCCTCAACAAGAGCATTGAAGATGGGGCGTGGCTGGGTCTTCCAGCATGACAATGACCCGAAACACAC
>NC_140961.1:44611654-44631654 GCF_056783735.1 Eptatretus burgeri
TTCAATAAAAGAAAAGACGAAGCGAAACGGGAAAAACAGTTCAACATAAAGCACATTTATTCCGCGGCAAACGGAAAGCACACATATACAATTACCACAATTATGCACCAAAAGCAAATGTAACAAAAGAAGAAACAACAATTACGCACCAAAAGCAATTGCAACAAAAGAGACACAATGCAGATCTACTACCGACTACCGAGCACACGGCAACACTTATACAGTTTTACTTCACAGACGGCGCCGACAACACATATACTCCAAAGCAAAAGAAAAAGGAAGGGGCCACCCTCAACGATGAGGGGGCAGAATGGGCCTGGGGCCGAGACCGCGTCGAGCCTACCCATCTGGTGCTGAGCGGCAAAATGGCGGCGGCGCCCCGACTCCGCGGGCCTCGCTGGGACTGCCTGGAATGGGGTGGGAACGGGGCCCCCTTCTCACACTATCTCAGCGCGGGGGGAAACAGGAGGGGGTTGTTGATGCTCGGGGGAATGAGGATATCTGGCTGGCTTGGGTCCCGCGACGAGCGACTCCACTGCGACCTCGGTCGCGTTACCGGCCTCCCCTCTCCGCAGCTCCCCGACTCTGACACGAGCGCAGACCTCCACAAAGATTCTTGGCTTCTCCAGCCTCTCCGGACCCCGACAGACACTCTCTCGACTGATTTCGCCGCCGCCACAACTCTCCAACTCTCTTCTCTTCTCAACTCTCGACTCTCCCCAACTGCTTCCTCTGAATTCGCCGCCGCCACAACTCTCCAACTCTTCCCTCTCCTCAACTCCGTCCAACTGCCCTGATTCGCTCCGCGCTCGGCGCTTTATAGTGCGACAGGAGAAATCATATGCAGATTTTTGGATCAGGAACGGCTCGGGGGCGGAGCCACGCTCCCCATTGGACAGAGGAAAAGTGGACGTGAATCATTCTTGATCCGCGAATCTGCATATAGCGATTATACTCCGACGCGCCTGGAGGCGGGGCCAAATCGCCCCACGCTCGCTGATAGGAAGGAACAGAAGTGGGCGTGAATCATTCTTGATCCGATTTCTCGGAAAGGCTGGTGTTTTTGCACCCGCTGCTCGGTGCGCGCCCTGTACGAGTCCAGGATCGGTGCCCACAAGCGGCGCGGGAATGGCGGTGATGCGATGGTTGCGAGAGCGAGATGTGACGGTAAAGGTCGTGGCTGTTGGAGTTGTTGTTGTTGTGAAGCGGCGTTGCGGTTGGTGGTTGTTGTGTGATGGCTGTTGAGACGTGGTTGGTGGTGGTTGTGGTGGTAGTAATGGCGGCTGGTCCAAAATAAAGATAGTAAAAGAAAAACGGCTATCTAAAAGGGTCGCAGCCCGAATGAATGACATTTATTCCCTCTAAACAACGGGTTTGGGCTAACTACACATATACTTACAGAGATCTCACCTACGGGACCTGAATGGTGGTTTGCGAATTTCATCAACCACAACAATATATATAAAAATATATATGAAAATATATATATGAAAAAAAAAATATATATATATATATATATACATGAAAAAAAAAATATATATATATATATATATATATGAATGAAAATATATATATATATATATATATATATATGAAAATATATATATATATATATATATATATATATATATATATATATATATATATATATATATATATATATATATATATATATATATATATATATATATATATGAAGACCACAAGGGGAAAACCAGAGATGTCAGGATGTCAATTTTGAAGAAACTGAAAAACAAAGTTTCAAGACTTTGGTGGACTGTTGAATAAGTGTCATATAGATTTATTTTCCAGTAAAAGGAAGAGTGATCATTGGCCAATCAAATTAAGCATGTATACATGATAAATATATATATATATATATATATATATATATATATATATATATATATATATATATATATATATATATATATATACATGAAAATATATATATTTTTACATATATATATATATATATATATATATATATATATATATATATATATATATATATATATAGATATATATATATATATATGAAGACCACAAGAGGAAAACCAGAGATGTCAGGATGTCAATTTTGAAGAAATGTGTGTGTGTGTGTGTGTGTGTGTGTGTGTGTGTGTGTGTGTGTGTGTGTGTGTGTGTGTGTGTGTGTGTGTGTGTGTGTGTGTGTGT
This sequence comes from Eptatretus burgeri, assembly GCF_056783735.1. Taxonomy (NCBI): domain Eukaryota; kingdom Metazoa; phylum Chordata; class Myxini; order Myxiniformes; family Myxinidae; genus Eptatretus; species Eptatretus burgeri. The sequence continues at coordinate 44,613,833 of NC_140961.1, forward strand.
GTGTGTGTGTGTGTGTGTGTGTGTGTGTGTGTGTGTATATATGTATACATATATATATATATATATATGTATATATATATATATATATACATATATATATATATATATATGTATATATATATATATATATATGAAAATATATATATATATGAAAATATATATATATATATATCTTCTTCTTCTTCTTTCAGCTGCTCCCGTTCGGGGTCGCCACAGCGGATCATCCGTATGATCCGCATAATGATTTGGCACATGTTTTACGCCGGATGCCCTTCCTGACGCAACCCTGGTCGCCTCTTACGACACAGGGATATGGTACACCTATTTTAACCGGGGTATACACTGGCCCAGTACACTGGTACTCATCTCGCCGACCTCAGAAGGATGACAGGCTGAGTCAACCCTCTGGTGTATTAATTCAGTGGTCCAACGGGGCTTGAACTCAGAACCTTTTGGATCCCAAGCCGCTGCCCTAACCACTGCGCCAACACCAGGATTGTGTATGTATGTATGTATGTATGTATGTATGTATGTATGTATGTATGTATGTATGTATGTATGTATGTATGTATGTATGTATGTATGTATGTATGTATGTATGTATGTATGTATGTATGTATGTATATATATATATATATATATATATATATATATATATATATATATATATATATATATATATATATATATATATATGAAAATTATTTAATTTAAGATCAAAGAACGAATCAATGTTGCAAACTGACATCACTGGTTATTCCCTTGTTTAATAAATGCCATGCAATTTTAACCCAGGATGTGAAGCAAATTCATGCTTGTTGGTTATTAGCATACATTACATGACTTTGGTGATCACAGATTATTTTTTTTCAACATTAAACGATCATTGTTTTTTTGTTTGATTGGTGTTCAACGCCATACTCAAGGGTATTTTCTTTTTATGACGATAGATTCTCCATTTCTTACTCTCTACGACTTAATATGATGGAAAACCGGGAGAAAACCAAGGATAAACCACCCCCGCAATAGCCGAAGTCACCTCATGAGACTCCCTCATATACCTTAGCAGGTTGATTGGGTGGTGGGTACATCGAATAAGGATGGGTACTCAAACGCGCGAACCATTAAGCCACGGCGTGGGTCCCATAAAAGTCATAATGAAGGTTTGACCAGGCTTGAACCACGATATGCACCAACTACGGACCATTGGTTATGCCCATGATATAACCAAATAGGCCATTGTAGTGCTCAGAGTTTATGCTGTGAAAGTTTTACAACCTTTCATTTTTTAGTTTCTCAACTCTGAATATTATGGTGGAACAGTTAACATGAATGAAAGGGAGCTAACCAGGAGTAAAGTACTGACAACTCTGGGTTTCTACTTGTTCAGCTTTGACAACACTTGTTTTTTCATTGCACGGCTAAACTTTATACCATATTGTTGCTGATTCGCGCCCGCCGGCGTGCGAACGACCACGTAACTCGAATCGCGGCACGTCGCCCACCGGACGGACAATCCCGTCGTGACCCTCTCGGACTAACGCCGGGAACTAGTCACGGGTGGGCCTTTCGGCCTCACCACGATCGTGCCAATCGGCCCCCCGTGTGGTATAGGGTTGCTCGCCAAATTCGACCTACCTAAGTACCCACACGGAGGGTAGACCGGGCGATCGCACCTCGCCGCAGGTCGACTTCGGACACGGGCCACTTTAAGCGACCCGTTCCGTACTATCGGGATAACCGAGCGGTGTTATTGTCAACCTCGACGGTTCGATTAATTATCGGGCGTTTTAGCCCACGACCAACCCTTTACGTGAAGTAAGATGGAGATTCAATAAAAGAAAAGACGAAGCAAAACGGGAGAAACAGTTCAACATAAAGCACATTTATTCTGCGCAAACGGAAAGCACACATATACAATTATACACCAAAAGCAAATATAAAAGTCGAAGAAACACAACAATTCTGCACAAAAAGCAAATGCAACAATGCAGATCTACTACCGACTACCGAGCACACGGCAACACTTATACAGTTTTACTTCACAGACGGCGCCGACAACACATATACTCAAAGCAAAAGAAAAAGGGACCACCCTCAACGATGAGGGGGGCAGACGGGCCTGGGGCCGAGACCACGTCGAGCCTACCCGTCTGGTGATGAGCCGCAAAATGGCGGTGGCGCCCCGACTCCACGGGCCTCGCTGGCACTGCCTGGAAATGGGGTGGGAACGGGTCGCTATCACACTATCTCAGCGCAGGGGGAAACAGGAGGGGGTTGTTGATGCTCGGGGGAATGAGGATATCTCGCTGGCTCGGGTCCCGCGACGAGCGTCTCCACCGCGACCTCGGTCGCGTTACCGGCCTCCCCTCTCCGCAGCTCCCCGACTCTGACACGGGCGCCCTCTCGACTGCCTTCGCCGCCGCCACCTCTCCAACTCTCCACTCTTCTCAGCTCCGTCCAACTGCTTTCTCCGACTCTTCTCTTCTCAACTCTCCTTGACTGACTGCCTTTTCGGCGAGCGAACGTGGCCCTTTATAGCCCCCGGGGCTTCGCTCCTTCACCTTCGACCCTTCACCTCTGGCTGGCTCCCCATTGGACAGAGGAAAAGTGGGCGTGAATGATTTTTGATCCGCAAATCTGCATGTTGCGATTATACTCCGACGCACCTGGAGGCGGGGCCAAATCGCCCCACGCTCGCTGATAGGACGGAACAGAAGTGGGCGTGAATCGTTTTTGATCCGATTTCTTCGGAAAGGCTGGTGTTTTTGCACCCGCTGCTCGGTGCGCGCCCTGCACGAGTCCAGGATCGGCGCCCACAAGCGGCGCGGGAATGGCGGTGATGCGATGGTTGCGAGAGCGAGATGTGACGGCAAGGGTCGTGGCTGTTGTTGTGAAGCGGCGTTGCGGTTGGTGGTTGTTGTGTGATGGCTGTTGAGACGTGGTTGGTGGTGGTTGTGGTGGTAGTAATGGCGGCTGGTCCAAAATAAAGATAGTAAAGGAAAAACGGCTATCCTGAAGGGTCGCAGCCCGAATGAATGACATTTATTCCCTCTAAACAACGGGTTTGGGCCTAACTACACATATACTTACAGAGATATCTCACCTACGGGACCTGAATGGTGGTTTGCGAATTTCGTCAACCACAACACTACCCCCTCCCCTTTTTACAGACTCGTCCCGAGTCGTCAAATTTTCCTGTGCCATCATGTGTAGTTCTCCCCTAGTACATTTTACCTACGGATCCCTGAGTGCGACATTCATGGTATTCGTGTCCCCAAAATAAATAACCTGAGGGCTGAGTAACTACCTAAACAAACTCACTCACACGGACGACTTAAATAAAATTGCCGGCGCTAAGACAGACATGCCGGGGGCGCACTCATATTTACAGTACATCTTAACCTTAACTTACAAATTTTACACTAAACCATGGCCCAAGATCACTGAACTCTGCAAAAAGAAAGCAGTTAGCAGGGAGCCAGGCTGCTCGCATGCAGTCTCTGGCTCAAACAATGCAGGTGACAGGGAAACGTGGCCGACTGCTCACATGCAGTCCAAGGCCTTCCCTTTTGAACTGAACGCAGTGAACCACAACGGTGCATGGGCTGCACAAATGCAGTCTCCGTGCCAGCTCAAGTGGCACACGCAATGAGCACAACGGATGGATGGATGGATGGATGAATGGATGAACGCAAACACGGTGCACGGGCCGCCACTGCAGGCCCGTGTTGTAGCTGCCAACAGGGCAGTTCTCGCAGCTTGCAAACTGTTGCCTTCTGATCCTGGCGCACATGGCAATGAACAGGGGGGCAAGCAAAAATTGAACGGGGCTGGTGAACAGGGGCAGTGGGCATGGCATGACAAAGGTGATCAGGCAAACACAGCCCGCAGAAGAAGGCCGCTGCAGGCAAACACAGCCGGCAGATGAACTGGCCGGCACAGGCCTTGAAGCACAGCAGCTGCAGACAATCCGACCGGCACAGGCCTTGCAGCACAGCAGCTGCAAACAATCCGACCGGCACAGGCCTTGCAGCACAACAGCTGCAGACGATCCAGCCGGCACAGGCCTTGCAGCAAAACAACAGCTGCCGATGAAGTGGGCCGGCCTTTGCCTTGCAGCAACGCAGCCAGCAGATGAAGCTGGCCAGCCTTTGCCGTTCAGTGGAGGTTGGTGGAGGGAGTGCAGTGGTGCTGGCCACTCGGAAGGCGGGCTCGGACCTACCCTAAGGTCTCCCTCCCAACCTATCGCCTTTGCCTGTCACTGTCTATACCCACTCCCTTAATTTGTCAAACCCCAATTTAGCCCCAACTTTTTTTTTTTATTTCCCCACTATAAATCGTCTCCTAACCCCCTTTACTGTCCTTGTTCTGCTAACCTATCCTGTCACCTAGCCTACTCCCAACCCCTACGTTCCCTTCCCGGAGGGGAACAAGGGAGAGCTAGCGTCCTGTGTCGAGGCCCAATCCAAGCCTCAGAATGGCCTCCCCAGAGTTCAGCGATCTTAACACAAAGTGGGTCCAGCGGCCCACAACGGGAGCGAAGGGATGGATGGTGCGGAGGGGTACACTTCCTAAGCTACCCTAACCATTTTACTGTTAAACTACCCCGGGGCTTTCAACAAGCGCCTCTCGCTTAAACTATTGGTTCTAACAACCCAGATTCCCGTCGCCTGTGTTGGTGTCCTCGCATTTTCGGGCCTCGCCCCCCAATTTTCTTCCCGTGCCCTCACACGGTCTCATGGCTGGGACGCGTGGCTCCCCTTGGCAGGCATGACCCTCTGCCGAATCTCCAGCTATGGCACCCCCGGGCACTACACTGCCTCCGAGCCTACCAGCTCCCTAAACACCGGGGAGTGCCCCCATGGCACCTCCCCTGAAACGCACACGTGGCAGGCTGGCTTCCCGGGCCCCTTTCCGAGGGTCACCCGTGCCCACAACACTGCCCACGCGGCTAATGGTGCCCCGGGCCCCCGCACCAAGCAGACGCACCCGTGCCCACTACGCTATCCCGGCCCCCCATGGGCCCTTGGCCTACCACAGCCGACTAGCCTGGTGCCCGGGGTACCCACTCAGCGATACTCACCTTTCGCAGCCACGCTCCCAGCCCGTCAACAGGGCTCCTGCACCCCTCCAAACGGGTTTCGAGCCTACACACCCACCAACAACAAAACAACCTCCATTTTTGTTAATTTGACTAACCCCCTAACTCACTCTACACTGACCCCGGGGTCCCTTGGGCGGGAGTCACTCCTCCCCCCAATCACTCATCGCACAATGCATTCCCCATTCGCTCCACTCACACAGACCTGCTGGCCTCACTCACTCACCATGTACTCACCTCACAATTCTTCAACACACTCACCGCTGAACTCTGCCATCCTTCTATCTGCATCCCCTAACTAACTCGTGCTCCCACATCGTCCCTTAAACTACAGCACGTTCCTTTTAATACTACGTAGCTAAACTACGTCCCCGCTACACATCCACAAGTCTGTCACTGTCTCCAAATCTCTAAAATCATTTTATTTCCCAACCTAAATCTGGCTACAATCCCTCTAACTAATCCATTCCACGGACTCCATGAGGACTTACCCCTGCCCCATGAAGTCGGTCTAACTAAGCTAACCCTTCCCCCTAACTAGTTTCATCCTGTACCCCGGTAAGGGGGCCTTCCACCCCTTGCCCGGGAATCCTGTGCACCCGAAAGTGAGGCTTGCTGTTCTTTTTTTTTTTCTTTTTTTTTCTAATTGCGCAGCACCAGCGCGGTAACTCACAGCTCGCGCACTTTGCACCTGCCCGTGACGTCATGCAGCTGCACTGGTACCTCGTCCCTCCTTGGACGGTACCATCCGGCAGAGATACCCCTCCTGCCGGATTCCAACCCCGCGTGCAGCCATGACGTCACCGTGCGCATAAAAAAAAAAACACAAGCCCCACGTCTCGAGGGGTTCCCCACGCGAACACATGTGCTTTGCCCGTTGGAGCTTAACACACACGATCACGTGGAGAACCTGTCCGGTCCAAATCCGTAATCCTGCCTAAACTTTGTCCGTCCGCGGGATCGGCAAATCCACCGCTGGCGTTTCCGGACCGGGACTTCACTCTCGCAAGCGAGCACGTGGGGGCCTCGTGCGTTGCACAGCACGGACCTCGTGCTCGCTGCTGGGTGAACCCGGCACGGTCCCCGAAACAACTACAGCCGCTACTCGGCTTTCTTTCCTCTCATGTCGCCGTCGTCGCCATTCGACCCACGCACACCTGCGTGTCACGACGCTCACACTCCACTCCATTACATTCGCCCCGGGAGATGCGGCTGCATGTTCACACATGCCCACCGACATCTCCCTCACACACAGCGACCTTGGACACGCTGTCTCTCTCACGCATACCACCTCCCTCGCACACGTGGCTCCACTCACTCGCGGCCTTCCACTCACTCGTGCCATTTCCCTCACACAAACCATACCACTCACACACGCGGGGGAACTCGCCCGCGGTGCCTCACTCATACTGGCCGTTTCACTCACACACACGGCCTCTTCCACTTGCGGTTCCCCTTTTACACACGGCGTGCTGGGAAGCACGTACTCCGGCACAGTCGCCACCACACCACTCACACACGGGGTCTTTGTCACCCACCAGGTCGCTTTCACACACGCCCTTGAACCCACGCTATGCGTGCGTTGCAGCACGCATTTCGCCACACTCGTGAACACACACCTCGACACCACACACACCGGGACAACCACACTGGGGATTCGTGTCCCCACAAGGGTCTCCGGGGCCTCTATACTCCCCAAGCTCGGCGTACACCCGTCCACAGCACTCGTCCCCTCAACCTCGCAAAGCACGACCGAACCCACCTGGTCATGACTCGCCTCAAGGGGGCATACTCCCTCCCCTCGTTCCTGGAGGAGGCCATCCAACTGCTCGCACCGGGTCTCTACCCAGTCCGCGAGCTCACCCCCATTATCCTCCACTACCTCCGTGTGTGTGTGTGCGTCACTTACCCTGTCTTCATCGTGTAGTCTTCCCTCTGTCGTTCCCATCTCCCGTGTCTCTGCCAACCCAGTCACCTCTTCACCCTTTACCTCCCTTGTTTCAACTATTATTTCCGTCTCTTCCCTTGTTATCTCCCTCGTGCACGTCTCCGTCACCCCAATTAGTTTTTCCCTCTCGGTTACCGTCACTTTTTCCGTCACGACCCTCGCCCAACACGTCCCCCGAATTATTTTTTCCTTACCCGCCTCCACCGCGGGCCCGACAGCCGTTGCACTCCCTCCCAGCTCGTTCGCTCCCACACGTGGAGTCGCCATTTTAAGCTCCCCGGTTACTGCCTTCATGCCCGCCTGCAGGCTTCGGCCCATGCTCTGCGTCGCACCCCGCAGCTCTTTCATTTCTTCCTTCATGTTTGTTTCCATTTCATTCATTTGCTTGTTCATGCCTTTTATTTCGTTTTTCATTTCATTTGTGTTTGCATCCATCTTTTCGTTCATGCCTTTTATTTCGTTTTTCATTTCATTTGTGTTTGTATCCATCCTCGTTTTCATTTCGTGCATGTCCCCACTGATTCCTGCCAGCATGGCGCATAGCCGGGCCATGTCGGGTGCACTCAGCTGAGCCGATTCGGCAAGGATCGGGGGGGTTTTGGCGGAGAGGGGGAGGGGAGGTGTCATACACCGCGGCCGCCGTCTCACCTATTTCGGCCTCTGGGTTCAGTTGGGGGAGTTCGTGTTCCTGCACAACCAACATTTCCTGCACGGGGATTTCATCCTGGACCATGGATTCTACATTACTACACATATACATTTCTAATACCCCCGCCTCCCGCTCGCCTTGAGACGCCATCTTATTTCTCGTTAAAGGTTAATTTAAATCGCTCGTAATTTGGAGGGAATCGGGGGTCGCTCCTCTCACCCCTGGACCGATTCCCGTGAATTTAGCTGGAGACAGGAGAGCCCGTTGTCCCGTTCTCCGACACCAGTGTCGCGAGGAGGGGGATGAGTTTGTATCTCACGACCTGACACCAGTGTTGCTGATTCGCGCCCGCCGGTGTGCGAACGGCCACGTAACTCAAATCGCGGCACGTCGCCCACCGGACGGACAATCCAGTCGTGACCCTCTCGGACTAACGCCGGGAACTAGTCACGGGTGGGCCTTTCGGCCTCACCACGATCGTGCCAATCGGCCCCCCGCGTGGGATAGGGTTGCTCGCCAAATTCGACCTACCTAAGTACCCACACAGAGGGTAGACCGGGCGATCGCACCTCGCCGCAGGTCGACTTTGGACACGGGCCACTTTAAGCAACCCGGTCCGTACTATCGGGATAACCGAGCGGTGTTATCGTCAACCTCGACGGTTCGATTAATTATCGGGCGTTTTAGCCCACGACCAACCCTTTACGTGAAGTAAGATGGAGATTCAATAAAAGAAAAGACGAAGCGAAACGGGAGAAACAGTTCAACATGAAGCACATTTATTCCGCGCAAACAGAAAGCACACATATACAATTATACACCAAAAGCAAATATAAAAGTCGAAGAAACACATCAATTCTGCACAAAAAGCAAATGCAACAATACAGATCTACTACCGACCACCGAGCACACGGCAACACTTATACAGTTTTACTTCACAGATGGCGCCGACAACACATATACTCAAAGCAAAAGAAAAAGGGACCACCCTCAACGATGAGGGGGGCAGACGGGCCTGGGGCCGAGACCTCGTCGAGCCGACCCGTCTGGTGATGAGCCGCAAAATGGCGGTGGCGCCCCGACTCCGCGGGCCTCGCTGGCACTGCCTGGAAATGGGGTGGGAACGGGGCCCCCTTCTCACACTATCTCAGCGCGGGGGGAAACAGGAGGGGGTTGTTGATGCTCGGGGGGAATGAGGATATCTCGCTGGCTCGGGTCCCGCGACGAGCGTCTCCACCGCGACCTCGGTCGCGTTACCAGCCTCCCCTCTCCGCAGCTCCCCGACTCTGACACGAGCGCCCTCTCGACTGCCTTCGCCGCCGCCACCTCTCCAACTCTCCCACTCTCCACTCTTCTCAGCTCCGTCCAATTGCTTTCTCCGACTCTTCTCTTCTCAACTCTCCTTGACTGACTGCCTTTTCGGCGAGCGAACGTGGCCCTTTATAGCCCCCGGGGCTTCGCTCCTTCACCTTCGACCCTTCACCTCTGGCTGGCTCCCCATTGGACAGAGGAAAGTGGGCGTGAATGATTTTTGATCCGCGAATCTGCATATTGCGATTATACTCCGACGCACCTGGAGGCGGGGCCAAATCGCCCCACGCTCGCTGATAGGACGGAACAGAAGTGGGCGTGAATCGTTTTTGATCCGATTTCTTCGGAAAGGCTGGTGTTTTTGCACCCGCTGCTCGGTGCGCGCCCTGCACGAGTCCAGGATCGGTGCCCACAAACGGCGCGGGAATGGCGGTGATGCGATGGTTGCGAGAGCGAGATGTGACGGCAAGGGTCGTGGTTGTTGTTGTGAAGCGGCGTTGCGGTTGGTGGTTGTTGTGTGATGGCTGTTGAGACGTGGTTGGTGGTGGTTGTGGTGGTAGTAATGGCGGCTGGTCCAAAATAAAGATAGTAAAAGAAAAACGGCTATCCTGAAGGGTCGCAGCCCGAATGAATGACATTTATTCCCTCTAAACAACGGGTTTGGGCCTAACTACACATATACTTACAGAGATATCTCACCTACGGGACCTGAATGGTGGTTTGCGAATTTCGTCAACCACAACAATATAAATTATGTGACACCCCTGGTTATTTGTTGAAGTAATATTGTGAGAGGAAACCTTATGTTGCCAACTATTGGCAGGTACAATAACCCTGAAATTTATAAAAAGTGACATCACCGGTTTTCCCCTTGTGGTCTTCATATATATATAAATATATATATATATATATATATATATATATATATATATATATATATATATATATATATATATATATATATATATATATATATATATATATATAAATATATATATATATATATATATATATATATATATATATATTGTTACGAATCTGCCGCCCGCCTAGCGTGCGGATAGCCGCTTTAGCCAATGGCGGCCGTCTCGCCCACCGAACGGACAATTCAGTCGCGACTTTCCGGAACAACGCCGAAAACCAGTCACGGGTGTGCTCCAAGCGCACACCACGGCCTAGTCAATATGCTACCCGCGCGCGACAGGGTCAATCGCCGAATTATCGATAAACCTAACTATTCGCGCGGGCAGCCTACCGAGAGACCATACCTCAGCGAGGTCTGCTTGGACACGAACCGCTTAAGCGGTCCGTTCCGTTCTGGGATAAACGAGCGGTGTATTATCGCGAGACCTCGCTGGACCCAATTCTTTAATCAGCTATTAAAAAGCCCGCTATTATTCTGAGAGCAATACAGCGGTTCAATGGGGAAAGAGGACACGACGAATGGGTTAACATTCACACAAGGACATTTATTTATAAAACGACACGTATGCAGTCATGCATTCAGGTATGCAAAATACTAACATGCACGTATGCAGAAAAGCAATGGAATTGGCAGGTAGGGACAAGACACGAACAAGGCAAAGCACTACAACCATCTATTATTTATTATTCACAAGCACTTACACAGTTCTACTTGTGGACACGGCGTGTGGACACGGCGCCACAACATTCACACAAATCAAAGCAAGAAAAAGACCCCCTCAAAGACAAGGGGGTCAGACTGGACCCCATAGGGTCTTTATTTCCAAGGAGCTTGGTTGACCGAAGGAACTCCAAGAGGCCGCTGCAGGTTACCTCCACCCTCGTGGTGACTTGCTTGGGCGTCCCTCTTGGACCTCTCCAGCTCCTCACCGACTGACTTCCACTCGCCTCTCCACTTGCTTCTCCTCGACGACCCACTACTCGGTTCTTCTCGACGACACACACACACACACACACACACACACACACACACACACACACACACACACACACACACCACTGCGTTCAGCGCTCGCTTTTATCTCCACGGCCCTCACCCCGCCCTCCTTCTAGCTCCCGCGGGAAACTTCCAAAAGGAGGGTGTTTTTTTGCCTGAATCGGGGCCTTTCTCGTTGAGTACTACTGTAGGCAATCGTTGCTTCCTTTTCCGCACGTGTTTGCCGGTGGGGGGGGAGAGAAGGGTGGGGCCGTCGTCCGTTCTCCCCCGATGAGTGCCAGGCTTCTCTCAACCGTGCTGAGGTGGAAATGCGGTGGTGGTGTGGTTGGCGTTATGGTGGCGTGGCTGGCGTTTTGTGGTGGTCTTGATGGTGGTGTGGCTGGCGTTTTTGGTGGTGGTTGAGAAGGTGGTTAGGTGATTGGCGGTTGTGGGAAAAGTGGTGAGGATGGCGTGGTTGGTGAGTCGGTCCAAAATAACGATAGCAAAAGAATAAAGGCTACCTTAAACATCACAGCCCTGTCCACACGGATAATCCCCATTAAACAACGGTGGGGAAATCTAACTGAACACGGACTTATCGGCATAACTGAACTAAGGACCTATATGGTGTTCTGCAAATTTCCAGAGCTGTAACACTACCCCCTCCCCTTTTTACAGACTCGTCCCGAGTCGTCAAATTTTCGTGTGCAATCATGTGGAAGCTTCCCCTAGTACATTTTATCTTCGGATCCCTGAGTGCAACATTTAGTGTATTCGTGTCCCAAAAAGAAATAACCTACGGGCTGAGTAACTAACTAAACAAACCCACTCATACAGATGACTTAAATAAATTGACGGCGCTACGACAAACATGAAAGGGGCACAAAACCATGTTCCTTTTTAACTTAACATTATCCTTTGAATTTTACACTACACCATGGCCCAGGACTGATGGACTCTGCGGGAAAAGAAGCAGGGAGCCAGGCTGCTCACACGCAGTCTCTGGCTCGTGAAACAAATGCAGGTGACAGGGAATGTGGCCGGCTGCACCAATGCAGTCCGAGGCCTCCCCCTTGAAATGAGCGCAGTGAACACAAATGGTGCACGGGCTGCACAAATGCAGTCCCATGGTGTAGCGGCCTGCAGGGCAGTCCCTGCAGAACAGTGAATGAGCACCGACGCAAGCAAATACAAGCAACTGAGTGGATGGATGGATGGATGGATGGACAACACGGTGCACGGGCCGCCAATGCAGTCCCGTGATGCATTGGCCCGTGCACGGGCCGCCAATGCAGTTTGATCATCTTCAAACTGGCTGCCTACAGGGCAGTCCCTGCAGAACGCGCGATGATCCTGGCACACATGGTGATGGATGAATGGGGCAAATGCAAAGAACAAGGGCTAGCAGGCATGAGGTCAAGGCAAAGGCAGGCAGACAAGGCATGGCAAGGCAAGACAAGGCCATTGTAGCAAAACAGGCGGCAGATTAACTGACCGGCACAGGCCTTGTAGCAAAACAGGCGGCAGATGAACTGACCGGCACAGGCCTTGTAGCAAAAGAGCCGGCAGATGAAGCTGGCCAGCCTCTTGTCTTGTACTGGAGGTTCGTGGAGGGAGTGCGGTGGTGCTGGCCACTCGGAAAGCGGGCTCGGACCTACCCTACTGTCTCCCTCCCAACCTATCGCCTTTGCCTGTCTCTGTTCATACCCACTCCCTTAGTTTGCAAAAATTCCCCAATTTAGCCCCATCTTATTATCTTGCCAAAACGAAGTTTTTGCAAGATATGTAAGTCAGCTTGTATGTTTTTTTTTTTTGTCTGTAATCACGCATAAAAAATTCTGCAGAGCACAGTTATCATTGGAAATTTTTGTAACTTCGCATATCAGAGGCCTATAGAGGTCCCTTTCAGTGCACAAAATTTTGAAGGTCAAGGTCAAAGGTCAAGGTCACTTTGTCGCAAATCAGGGGAGTCAACGAAACCCTTATTTTTTGAGTAATTTTGATCGGATCGTCTTAAAACTTCATGGGAATATAGTTCATGGTCTGGCGCTCAGCTGATTCATTTTTGGTGGCGATTGGCCTTAACCTTCATGTTTTTTTTATTTTTTATTTTTTGTCTGTAATCACATATAAATCACTCTGCAGAGCACAGTTATCATTGGAAATTTTTGTAACTTCGCATATCAGAGGCCTATAGAGGTCCCTTTCAGCGCATAAAATTTTGAAGGTCAAAGGTCAAGGTCACTTTGTCGCAAATCAGGGGAGTCGACGAAACCCTTATTTTTTGAGTAATTTTAATCTAATCGTCTCCAAACTTTATGGGAATGTAGTATATGGTCTGGCGCTCAGCTGATTAGTTTTTGGTGGCGATTGGCATTGACCTTCATGGTTAGCGCTGGAGGTCAAACATATTTGACCCCAAAGTCAAATTTTCAAGTTTTAGGAACCATATCGTGTAGTACCTCAAATTGAAACCTCGTTGAGTGCTTTCTAGATATGTCAAGCTTAAGACACTATAACGTCATTTGGTGACGTTATGAGGCAAACATATTTTTCATGGTTACTCTGTAGAACGATTCTCATCGGAATCTCTCATAGGCAGATATTCCTCAAGGAGTCGCTCCTGGTGGATAGCAGCTCTGTTCACCTCAGTGTGACCTTAAAGAAGTCACACGTGGTCACATTTTGGCAAGATACGGGTCACCCTGCGGGTGACATTGGTTTATTTGTTTTATTTTATTTATATTTACCCCTCTATAACTCGTCTCCCTAACCCCCTTTTATAGTCTCTGTCCGGCTAACCTATCCTGTCTCCGAGCCGACTCCCAACCCCTACGTTCCCATCCTGGAGGGGAATAAGGGAGAGCTAGCATCCTGTGTCGAGGCCCAACGAAGCCTCAGAATGGCCTCCTCAGATCTCAGTGATCTACTTACCCAAGGTGGGTCCAGCGGCCCACAACGAGAGCGAAGGGATGGATGGTGCGGAGGGATACACTTACTAATCTACCCTAACATTATTGACTTTAAAATACCCCGGGGCTTTCCAAAAGTGCCTCTCGCTTTAACTGCTGGTTCTATAAACCAAGATTCCCGTCGCCTGTGTGGGTGTCCTCAAAATTTTGGTCCCCGCCCTCGAATTTTCCCTCGTGCCCTCGCATGGTTTCGGGGCTGGGACACGTGGCTCCCTTGGCAGGAACTACCCTCTGCCGATTCTCAAACTATGGCACCCCCAGGCCCTGCAACTGTCTCCGAGCCGACCAGCTCCCTAAACACTGGGGAGTGCCCTCCATGGCTACTCCCCTGGAATGCTCATGTGGCAGGCTGGCGCCCGGGGCCCCTTCCCTGGGTGCCCGTGCCCAATGCACTGCCCATGCGGCCAATGGTGCCCCGGGCACCGCATCATGCGGGCCCACCCGTGCCCACTACACTATCCCGGCCCCCCATTGACCCTTGGCCTACCGCAGCCGACTAGCCCGGTACCCGGGGTACCCACAAAGCGATACTCACCGTTCGCAGCCACGCTCCCAGCCCGTCAACAGGGCTCCTGCACCCCTCCAAATGGGTTTCGAGCCTACGTTCCCACCAACAGCAAAACGACCTCCATTTTGTAAATTTAACTAACCCCCTAACTCGCATTACACTGACACCGGGGTCCCTTGGGTGGGAATCACTCTTCCCCCCAATCACTCATCGCACCATGCATTCCACATTCACTCCATACACTCAGGCTCGCTGGCCTCACTCATTCAACATGTTTCCATTTCACTCCTCACTCACATCGCTGAATACTGTCATTCCTCTCACTAAATTCCCTAACTATCGTGCTCCCTCGTCATCCCTTACAATACAGCACATCCTTTCAACACTACGTAGCTAAGATGCGTCCCCTCTGCACACTCACAGTCGGTCCGTGTCCTCAAATCCTCAAAAATCCATTTCCCATCCTAAATCTAAACTGAATCCCTCTACCTAATCCATTCCACGGGCCCAATGAGGACTTATCCCTGCCCCATGAAGCCGGTCTGACTCAACTAACCCATCCCCCTAACTAGTTGTATCCTGTGCCCAGGGAATCCTGTTCACCCGAAGCGAGGCTTGCTTTTTTTTTATGCGCGCACCAGCGCAGCAACTCGCAACCTGCGCTCTTTCCCCGTGACGTCATGGCAGCTGCTCGCGCACCTCGTCCCTTCTCGGACGGCACCATCCGGCAGGGATTTCCCTCCTGTCGGATTCCAACCATGCAGCCACGACGTCACCCTGCGCATTTAAAACAAGCCTCGCGTTTCGAGGGGTTCCCCACACAAGCACATGTGCACTGCTCACCCGTAACCAGTGCCGGATTAAAGCCCCGGCTGGCCCTAAGGCACATTTTGAAATTTTAGAGAATGGCCTGAAAATTTTAAATTAGATCTCGGGCTCATGGAATGGACCCCAGACAAAAGATGAACTGATTCAAGAACAAAATATTTCATACAAAAAAAGACAAATATTTAATGTAAAAATAATTTTTGGCCCGAATTTTTGGCTGGACCTAAGGCACATGGCCTTGTCTGCCTAATGGTTAATCCAGCACTGCCCGTAACCCGCGCCGCGGAATCCCCGATGACGTAACCCGCATCCCGAAACCGCGCGATTTCTTGCGCAAGCCGGGGTATGCTAACGCATCGGGGAATCCGCTTCGCGCGCTCTGCGAACAAAACGCGCGGCGCAGGCCACATGGAGCTTTACACGCACGCTCACCTGGAGAACCCGTCCGATCCAAATTCACATTTCCAGCCTACCTTCTGTCCGTCCACAGGGTCGGCTTGTATCCACCGCGTGCGTTTCCAGACCGGATTTCACTCGCGTAGGCGCGCACGTGGCGGCCTCGTGCAAGGCACAGTAGGGACCCCGTGCGCGCTGCTGTGCCTATCCGGCACGGTCATCAAAACAGCTACGGCCGCTACACGGCCCTTGTCCATTGTCTGGTGCTGTCTTTGTCGCTATTCCACGCACGCACTCCCACGTACCATGACGCTTACGATCCACGCCTTGACACTCTCACTCGGACATGCAGTTGCGTGTTCCCGCATACCAACCGTCAACTCCCTTTCATACCGCGACCTCACACACGCGGTTCCTCTCACACACGGCCTTTCACACACGCATGCCATTTCACCCACGCTATGCGCACGTTTCAACATGCCCGCTGCACTCACACCTTTAACCACACACACCGGGACAATCACTCTGGGGATTCGCGCCACCACAAGCGCTCCCGGGGTCTCCATACCCCCCAAGCTCCGCGTATACCCGTTCACAGCACTCGCCCCCCATAACTCGCACGGAGCGACCGAACCCACCTGGTCGCGATCCGCTTCAAGGGGGCATAGTGTCTCCCTTCGTTCCTGAAGGAGGCTATCCTGCTGCTCGCACTGGGTCACAGGACTTTCCCCGAGCTCCCCCTCATTGTCCCTCGCTTGCTCCATGTGTGTGTGTTCGTCTTTAGTTTCTTTTAATTCACCCTCTATCTCCTCTATCTCCCGTGTCTCTGTTATTTATTTTATTATCTCCGTCATCTCTACATGTCTCGTACACGTCTCAGTCACCCCATTTAATTTTTCCCTCTCTGTCACCATCACTTTCTCCGTCACCTCCACGAGTCTCGCCCAACACGTCTCCCGAATTATTGTGACGTCGCTCGTCATGACCTCGCCCGTCTTTATCGCGGGCCGGACAGCCGTTGCACTCCCTCTCGTTGGTTCGATCGCACTGCCACGTGGTGTCGCCATTTTGTGCTCAGTCGTTCACGTTTCGTCGCGCGCAATCACCATTATGCCCGCCTGGAGGCCTCGCCCCATGCAGTGCATCTCACCCCGTTGTGTTCGCATATCGTTTATCATCTCATCCATTTTGTTTTCCATTCTGTTTCCCATCGCTTGCATCATCAGCATCAACTGTGCGATGCCCGATGGCTCTAGCTGGACTGATCCGCCATTATCGGTCGTGGTTTCACTGCGGACCGGGGAGGGAATTTGACCGAGGGGGAGGGGGGGTGTCAAAAGTCGCCGCCGCTCCCGCGCCCCCTTCGGGCTCTGGGTTCATTTGCGGGGAAAATTCAACCTGCATGGGAGTGTCCTGCACGGTGATTTCGTCCTGAGCCATAGATTCTATCATTTCTAAATCTATTTCTAATCTCTCCTGCCCCCGCTCGCCTTGAGCTGCCATTTTGCGTACCGGCAATAAAAAATTTCAACGCTCGGAATTTAATGGAACCGGAGGGTCGCCTCGCACACCCTTGATCCGGTTCCGTTAATTTAGTTTGGAGACGGGAGAGTTCTCGTCCCGCTCCTGACACCAGTGTTGTGGATTTTCGCCCGTTCGGAGTGCGGACGACCGCCTTTAGCTAAATTGCGGCCGCGCGCGCCGACCGAACGAGCAATCTAGTCCCAGCTTTTCGGATCAACGCCGAAACCCAGCTACGGGTGTTGTTAACCACACCATAAATCAGCCAACTCTTCTGTCCACGCGCTACAGGGTTGATCACCGAATTGTCGATGTACCCAATTATTCGCGCAGATACACCTCAACGGAGCCTGCACGAAAACGAGCCGCTTTAAGCAGCTCATTCCGTTTGCGTTTGCCGAGCGGTTTTATATCGCCAAGCCCCGTCGGACCAGATGTACGTTTTATCGGCTATTAATCAGCCAGCTATTTATTCCGAACGCAATAATGGCAGTCAATGGTAGGAAAGGACGCAACGAGCAGGTGAAATTTCAACATTGGGTCATTTATTTCAAATGCACATATGCAATGAATGGGGAGATGGGAGACAAGACACGAGCAAAAACCTACAGCCGATATCTATTTATTACGTACATGCACTTACAACAATTCTACTTGGTAGACAAGGTGCCACAGACTTTCATTC
>NC_140961.1:44636654-44641654 GCF_056783735.1 Eptatretus burgeri
CGCGTGGCTGTGCCCCGACTCCGTGCTCCTTGGCGGGTTTCGTTGGCACGACGTTTGGAGTGGGGTGGGAACGGGACCCCCATTGTGCACTATCTCAGCGCGGGGGAAAGGGGGAATTGTTGATGCCCTGGGGGAGGAGAAGGGCTGGCTGGCTTGGGTCCCGCGACCTCGTCGCTGACCGCCGTCCTTCTCGCCTCGGATCCGAGCTCCTTGGCCTCTTCCCACAACTCTCCTCAGACGACTGCAGAACCCAACTCGATGCCTTCGCCACCCGACTCCACTCTCTGCCACACTCTGCTGCTGCCACACTCTGCTGCTGCCATACTCTGCTCTTCCAACCAAAAACTGACACTGCCATGATTCGCCTTGCTCTCGCCGTTTTATAGGCCGGCAGGAGAAAACAATATGCAAATTTCCGGATCAGGATGACCTCGGGGGCGGAGTCGCGCTCGCCAATTGGACGGAGGAAAAGTGGGTGTGAACCTCCCCTGATCCTAGAATTTGCATATATGGATTTCACACAGACGCGCCTGGAGGCGGGGCCAAGCCGCTCCACGCTTGCTAATTGGACGGATCAGAAGTGGGCGTGTAGCATTCTTGATCCGAATTCTCCCTCGGAAAGGCCGCTATTTGCACTCGCGGCTCGGTGCGTAAATTGAACGAGCCCAAGACAGCCCGACGCTCAGTGTTCACAGGTGGTGCGGGAATGGCCGTAGAAGGAGAGAGGTGAGGGTGGTGGAGGGTTTATCGGTGGTGGTTTGATGGTTATGGTGCCGTTTGGGAATGACGGTGATGCGATGTTTGCGGGATTGAGTTGTAAAGGTAAAAGTCGTGGCTGTTGGCATTGTTGTTGTTGTCTGAGGGTTGGAGCGTGGTTGTAGTTGGTGACGATGGCTGGCGTGGTGGTTAAGGTGGTTGTTGTGTGATGGTGGTTGAGACGTGGTTGGTTCAAAATGAAGATAGAACAGAAAAACGGCTATCTCGAAGCGTCGCAGCCCGAATGAATCACATAAATTCCCGCTAAACAACGGGTTTGGGGCTAACTACACATGTACTTAGAGTTATCTCACCTACGGGCCCTGAATGGTGGTTTGTGAATTTCCACAGCCGTAACAGTATATAGATATGTATATGTATATGTATATATATATATATATATATATATATATATATATATATATATATATATATATATATATATATATTGTTGGGGGCCGGGGGTCAGGTGAGAAGACCACAAGGGGGGGAAGCTATCTTGGGTTCCTACCAGACTCCCCGGAATTGCAGGCCGTCGCACACGGATAAATCTGTGATGCGGCAGGTCGCTAACCGACCGTGAACGCCAATAACTCAACCGCGTGAACTTGGGTCCTCTCGTCTTTGGGTTAACCGGGTTACCTAATTAATCACGTGATTGAATTAGGGAACACGCCCTCAGTACGCCTTGTCCGAACCGGATCACTTTACCCGACTGGATGCAGCCGAGCGACACTGCCAAGGACGTACCAGCTAAAAGGAATGGATCATTGGGAATAAATTCCCGGCTAAGCTCGGATTTGGACCATGCTGGATTAATGAAAGAACAGACAAAAATGAGCTGCGAACATTTCTAATAATAATTTATTTACAAGCAGGCGAGGAAAGATATGTGGCACAGTGAATAGTTTTATTGTTGTGTGTAATGCAGAGATAGGAAGAAATGCGAGAGGTGTGGCAACATACAAGCAACTTACAAAAGCAGACACAGAGCAAAGTTATCCCGATATAATTATTGTACAATCTTAACTTAAATGAGGACAGGTGCCAGGACAAACACACACATATACACACACACACACACACACACACACACACACACACACACACACACACACACACACACACACACACACACACACACACACACACACAAAACCCTATGAGGAGGAGTTAATGAAGAGAAAAAGGAGGAGAGCAGACGAGGCTAACAGTCTCTTAATACCTTGCATGATTGCCCGATCGTGCCACCAATACATTTTGGGGGGATGCTCCACTGGGCAATACCTCCCTGACAGCTGGCGTGTCGTCTCTTGCTTTGTGGCACTTTGTACGGCTTGCATCGGTCCAGAGAACGAGACGCGAATGTCGGGCGTGAAGGAGAGACTTTGGGTGGAGAAGACAGATTCGGGAGCCGAATGGGTGGAGAAGGTGGACTTTAGAGCAAGTTGGTGGAGTGGTAGACAGTACCAGGTGGATGGGTGGAGTCAGCGACGTGTGGGCGGAGAATGGCGGGAGGAGGAAGCGGAGTCGCCGGCGATGATGACAGAATGGCGGGAGTAGAAAGAGGAGTCAAGAGCGAGTGGGCGAAGATGGGCGAGTGAAGGTGGAGTTAGCAGATGGGCAGATCAATCCCAGGCCGGGCAGAGAATGAGACCAGCCAACAGCAGCAATGGGCAAGACAACAAAAGCGGAACTACGGACGGCTTCGCCGCCCATCCTTGAAAGACCCTGGGGTGCAGGTTGGGGGCATTACCCCGAAGTGGTGTCTTCACCCGAAACGGCCGCTCTGATTGGGCCCGGACCACTGCGTGGCCCGGCCGTGATGGCCGGATGCAGCTCCACTCCACTTCCGGTAAGATAACTCCAAGCTGCGGAATCGTCTAGCTTCGAGCCCCATGATATGAATCACCCCGCACCGAACCGCAACATGAATTGCCTTGCACCAATCTCCTGGACGATTGCTTGGCGACTGGCCGAGGGTCGTGTCGGCCCCAGATGCCCGCCCGGGCACCCCCGATTAACACTGATCAATGCCTGCTCCGCAATGCGCCATGCGGCACGAGCGATCCGAACTGCACAGCATGCCTCTGCCTGATCGCGGCTTCGCTTGGCGGAGAGGCGAGGAGACGTCCGCCATCCGTGGGGAACAACTGCGACCACCAGTGAGGACCGACAGTGAGGTGTTAGGGTAAACTCATGCACAGACAGTGAGATGTTAGGATAAACCCATGCACAGACCAGAATACGATGTGTGCCATTCGTGCCCTGCTCTGTGTGATGATAAGGTATCACGGCTGCAAATGGGTTTGTCCGCCATCTAGCACGTTCTGTACAGTACGTGCGGACCTGCCATGGAACATGTGGCCACGTGTGCGTTCACCCGTATCTGTCATGTTTGTGGTGTTGTGTGCCATCCGTGCCCTGCTCAGTACGATAATCGGGTGTCACGAGCTAAGCATGTGTCCGCCTGCCATCGAGCATGTTTCATATAGTACGCGCGGATCCGCCCCGGCCAACGTGGTCAGCGCTCACGTTTGCCCGATTCTGCTGTCGTGTGCGCGGGGCCAACCCCAATCTGTGTCAGGAATTGAGGGGAACGATGCGGATATAATAATTAGATGGAGGTTTGGAATGAAAAAGGAATATAGGTAGAAGTATCAGATGGAGAAATGGAGGGAAAAAGAGGATGCTGATATCATTAAATCCAGAAATGGGTTGAAAAGAATGCGCCGCCCGTATCTTGCACACTTGTGTCCTGCACAACATGGCGTGGTTGTTGTTTTTCTATTATCGGCCACTGACGATGTAGTTATTGACACCAAGCTGCCAGGCACGCTCTTGCTGATATTGGGTCATTTGCTTCTGTGTTGTGAAAAACAACATCCGTGCAGCCTCTTTGAGAGATATTCGTTCGTTTGCCTTTTCAGTGCAACCAGAAATCTCATCCCAGATCATTGGAAATGTCAGACGATCATCTCGAGCTTGCGGCAGAGGATCATTCAAGGGTATCGCTGTATCCGCACAGCTGCCCAGTCAATGCTCGTGTGGTGTTGTTGCGGCTTTCCTATTCCCTCCCCCGGCCATGGCACGTGCTGCACGTGTTGGCCTCCGCGAGGACAGAAATTCGGATTTACCTCAGGAATAAGCAGAAAAGAAGAGTACAAATGAAGTTAGAGTGGTGTAAACAGACCAAGCTATGAGATTCACACAACGCACTGTCCCGTTTTCCCGCTAGACAAAAGGGAAGGGACTATCTGAACGTATATTAATGGAACAAGCCAGTAGGCGGCGATGGGTCGCTGAGCATGGAAACTATAAGATATAGAGCGAAATGGATGTCATATAGCGGATAGGGAATCACCTGAAGATTATGCATATCAAATCTCATCCAGTTCCATCTACTTATAACTACTCGGTATCCATTTGAATGAAAAGTACCGAAAATGCGGTTTGAAATAGGAAATCCCCATAGTTTGAGGGGGTGCTGTGGGTGAACAAAGATCTAAATCGAAAATCCGGCTCAATCGTTTGTGCACAATGTAGTCCAGACGATTAGTGTGAATTTTCATGACAATCCCACCATAACCCTAGGAGGACTAGCATTTGGCGCGAAGGCACCTCCAGCTCTCGCATATTATCGATTTTTGCACTAATTGACCTTTGACCCCTGACCTAAGCGAAATCGGTCAATATGTCCTGAGGCAAAGTTGTAGTAGTCATTGAGTACAATGAACCTGCAAAGTTTCATTCGTATCGATGCAATCACCTGGTCGCTAGGGGGCCTTCAATTTTCGCCAATTTTCGCGCATACCTAATTGTAGGGGCGCTTCGGGTAAAGTATTCCATACATCACAAAAACCGGAATATATTTGATAGAGCATCACCTGGAGATCATTTGTGCCAAATTTCATAACCCAACGTGGGATAATGGCTTTCGGAATTGATTTCGCTTGAATGGTACCGATTTTGAAGGTTTTCGGTTGATGCTGGGGAACCAAAGCATCCCGAGAAACCATCACAATTTCCAAAGCACAAGGTCATAAGATGTACCTACCACCCGAGTTTGGTCAAAATCGGCCCACGTTTACGACCAATTATGCTGATGACAAACGAGCAAACATCCAAACAAACATCGAAACAAACAGACAGAATTACTGACAATAAGGGTCACCTATTTCGGCGACCCAATAACTGTCTCGAGACCGCTGTATGATGGTTGCTATTGCCTTGGAGGGATGCGG
>NC_140961.1:44649154-44654154 GCF_056783735.1 Eptatretus burgeri
ATACTGTATCTCAAAAAGTCATAGACTGATTATGACAAAACTCGGTGGATTCGTTGGTTTTGGTATATTTTTCACTGGAC
Organism: Eptatretus burgeri; assembly: GCF_056783735.1. Classification (NCBI taxonomy): domain Eukaryota; kingdom Metazoa; phylum Chordata; class Myxini; order Myxiniformes; family Myxinidae; genus Eptatretus; species Eptatretus burgeri. The sequence goes on from NC_140961.1 coordinate 44,649,235, forward strand.
CTGTGACCTCAAGATGCCTTAAGTTTTTTTTTGTTTATACACATAAATTGAGGTAGTGATTGAAGGTTCATGGATAGAAAATTGATGATTGAGAAGATGAATAAACCTGCATTTTGCTTTCAGCCATTAATTACTGCAATTAAACGACAAACATCTACAAGACATTTATGAAAACAGATTCAAACCTCCGACCCACATTGCAGCTCCATCATCATCAACCTATTTTCAGTCCCCTGCAGGACGAAGGCCTCCCTAAAATCACGTTGGTGGGGTATGTATTCCCATACCTGCCACATTTGCCAAGTACGGGTTGGCCAGAGTTTTGACAGGGGTTTTTAATTCTTTCCAGGGTGCCGGAGATAACTCCCCCACTCTTCTCAAAGGACACTGTGGGATCTTTAACTTCCACCAACTGATGATAACAGACGGGTCGCCCAGTTTAAGATCCATCCAAGGGATGGCACACACACACACACACACACACACACACACACACACACACACACACACACACACACACACACACACACACACACACACACACCTTGCCATGCCTGCGAAACACCAGGATGACAGTTTATTGCTGTGTCGGGATTCGAACTCAGAGCTAAACAGTGCTCAGAGGCAAACATACACACCTCTTGGACATCCTAGCAGCCCTTCAACTCTCTCAAATTGTCTCAATGATGCTAAATTATTCAGTTCTGTTTGTATCTGGTATAAAATATCGTTTGCAACATTAATTACCTATAACTACTCCAGTTCATTGATGGGAGTTTTTGAAATCATTAGTTTATAATAGTTATTGTCTCATTTCAAATGATATTCCGTTTTTGTCTGTATTTCACCTGCTGAGGGTTCTTCGCGCATTGTTAACTTGTGACAGTAGTTTCCATAACGAACGATACCAGATGAAATCCATATAGCATCTATACCTGCCCATGTCACAAATATGAAACGAAGGTAATTTCATGAATCCAACAACCATTCGTAAGCCCTCAACCGGAGATGGACGGTTTGTTTGATTTTCTCTTTTTATCCCTGAAGTCCATCTATCCTCTGATGTCCAGTCTTTCAGCACCGAAAATCTCTCTTTCTCTGTTCTCCTCTGTCTATGATTATCAGAACCTCCTCCCCATTTACTCCACATTCCGTTTGTTCTGATCACGTGAGGAAAACATTGGTCCTGAAATCCACGCAGACACGTGTACAAACATGGCGCCTGTTTGCACTTACCGGCAGGAGGATTATGGAGGAATTTCGGGCCACCGGGGTCGTCTACACATCTTCAGTGGTGGTAATCTCTCACTTTCTCACCATTTCCCCATGTTTTTTTTTTAATGTTTTACTGTCTTTCGCCCTCTCTGGCGCTCTTAGCACCTCTCCATCAGCTTTCGCATCTCTGGCTCCATCTCTCAGTAAAAGTTTCATGGAAGTTTGTCCTTTATTTCCAAATAGTTGAAAACTCCTGACGTTCTTTCTTCCAACAAATGCTCGCTGTCCCTCATTTGCAAGACAGGGTTGAGTATACTGATGCACCCTACCCGAGGGCTCACACACATATAAAGGGCGCTTCTTAAAGCTCTACAGTCAACAAGGGGTGCTGGAGTTTCCCAATCCGGAATGCCTGGTGGTGAGTGCACTGGCGCTTAACATTCAGTGAGTTACAGCTATTATGGTTGATATTTTAGAACACATCAGAAAATTCGAATCATCAGTGTTAAAAATTAAAATCTATCATCAGTCAATCCTTTGTTTTCCACTCTCCTTCCTCACTCTATCTCCTCCTTCATCTTTATCTCCACGAGGTGCATGATGGAGCCTATAGGAGAAATCATGTTCAAGCAGTCATTAACCTCACATACATACTTGGAAACTACAACACCAGCTGATAGGGAAGCTGTAGCCAAACTATTTCCCAAAGCTCGTCATCAAAGGAAGGTTTGTAGTTGGACGTGGGAGCAGGGGTGCAGGTCGGGGGGAATTCCTCATCCAGAAGCTCATTTTGGCAAACTCAGGTTTGCCAGGAGTTCAAAGTATGCTGGAGTCCTAATCGTACACCACCTGTCATATTGATTATCCCTTGGCCAAACACCAGCAGTTTTTGTCTGAAAAGCTCATGGGCTGATGTCATCACTTTATCTTCTAAATGAACTGTGGACCACTTTTGTACACAACCATTAGCATTTGGATGGTGGGAAATGAGACTGGAAGCTGTAACACCATCACTTGGTAATTCGAGATGAACAACTTGAATATATATATATATATATATATATATATATATATATATATATATATATATATATATATATATATATATATATATATATATATACATACACACATGTTGTTACGGCCATGGGTACCGAGTGCATTATGAGGGGGTTAATCTTCATTTCTCCTCGGAAGAACCGGACCTGGGGCCACCGCTCACAATTAACTTCGTGGTACGATGGGTTGCTTAACAACCACAAACGCCAATCAGTTAACCACATGTTCCAGTGTCCACCGTCTAATTTGCCATTTAACTAAAGGTCATGTGGCCTCCTGACCGGGGAATCCGCCCTCGGCGATGCTCCAACCTTATCTTGATTAAATCTTAAGTAAGGCGGCCGAGCGTTTACCGCTGGTGCATGCCGACTACGACAGGTTAATTAGTTTGGGAATTACTTCCCAGTCTATCTCGGTTTGGGCAATGCTGGATCCATCCATCCATCCATTGGGACCATACTCTGTGCAGAGTGTTGGTGCTGCCTAAGCAGTCTCCTTGGCTATTGGACACAATCCTGGATGGGTCGCCACTCCGACGCAAGATACCAGCAAGTTGGCACTCATTTTTGCCGACCTCGGAAGGATGACAGGCAGAGTCAACCCCACCTGATATTAATTCAACAGGAAAGGGGGATTAGAACTCAGAATCCTAGGATTCCAGGCCCACCACCCTAACCATTATGCCAACACCAGGCATATAATATATTAAGATAGCAAAGGAGGAATGAACAGAAACACAAAAAGAGGTGGGATGGATAAAGGATGAATTAATGATGGAACAGAGACACAATGAGAGATGGAATGGATGAAGGATGAATTACATACAGTAAAAGAGTAGCAAACACAAATAGAAGAAAAGGTGAAAGACATGAATATTGAGCTTGTTGAATGTCTTGAGACCTGATGTAAGGGTCAGGGCAACCTCGTTCAGGAACAAAGGGAGAGGATACGCTCCCTTGAAGCAGACCATGACCAGGTGAGTCCAGTAAAGGTAAGGCTGTGTGAGGTGGAGCGGGTGCACAATGCAAATGGTACATGCCGAGTTTTTTTGGGGGGGTGAGGGGGGTAGAAGCCCCAGGGTCTCTTGAGATAACACAAGCCCTCGGTATGATTATGTACGAGTAACATGGCATGGATGAGTGCGCAAGAAGGTGCGAGGCACTTATCGACCCAGACGGGGAAGCGGTTAGTGTAACTGATGGTAGGGGCGAGCCTCCCGTGCGTGATGAAATTATTTTGGAAACCGCGCCAGCCCCACGGGACTTTGCGTGCGAGGTACGATGTGTACGAGAGTATGTGCAGTCCGTGCTGAACAAACCGCCCAAGCGCGGACCATTGCGCGAAGTGATAATGGCTTCGGAGGAGCCCGCGTCAAAACGCTCCGCCCCAAATAAATTACCGGAGTGCGGACGGCTAGAAGGAGAGTGAACACAGGAATTAAGGGAATTTGGAGAATTTTTTTCCCATGGGAGCCCATGTCCGAGGCCCGACATGCTGCGAGACGCGAGTGGTGCTCCCGGAACGCCTGGCATGAGTGGAAGTAGCTGTGGGACCACCGTCAGACGGCTTGAGTGTGTGGTCGGAGTAAGAGTGGGCGTGGCGAAGCTCGCGGGGTGACTCATATGTGAGTAACGTCTGTGGGGATACCACCGTACGAACGGTGGATGTGTCAGAGACATTGTCGATTCTCGTGGGAGATCGCCCAGAAGCCAGTGCAAGCATTTGAATCGATTAGCAGGGGACAAATGCGCTTCCGACCACCCCCGTGGAGGCGGAAGGCTCGCCGAGACTGGTCACCGGCAGACAAAGCTCAGCGAGGATGTAGTGAACATCCTCGCCCAGACAAAGGAACACTAGTTAGGGGGAGTTAGCTTAGCAATTAGAGATCATTAGGAACAAGGCTCGGCATAGAACATGTAGTGGAGATGTAGCTTATCTATATAGAGTTAAACGGAACATGCATTTGAGTAAGAGATGACAGGGAGCACGAGTTAGTTAGGGGACCGGAGTTATTAGAGTGTCGGTGTGAGTAAAAATGATAAATGAATGCAGGTCAGTGGGCCTGATGTAACTGGAGTGAATGTGGAATGCATGGTGCGAACGAGTGATTTGGGGAGAGGAGTGAATCCCACCCAAGGGAACCTGGGGTTAAAGTAATATTGGTTAGTGGGATAGTCAAATTAATAAAGGGATGTCGTTTTGTGGTTGGTGTTGAACGAAAGAACGAAACATTTTGCAGGGTGCAGGAGACGATTAACCAGCTGGGAGCGTGGCCTGTGAAAGGTGAGTATAGAGTAGAGGGCACTCCAGGCACCGGAGGAGTCGGCCAGAGTAGGCCATGAGTCCAAGGGACCGAGGAGTTAGAGTTGGTAATGGACATGGGTAACCAGGGAAAAGAGACCCAGAGCACCAAAACACCATGTGGGCATTGATGGGGAAGTGCCAGCTATGGCGTTTTCCATGCTTGTGAGGAGTAGGTAGGCTCGGAGACAGCCTCAGTGACCCAGGGATGCCGAAGAATGAGTTCGGCAGATGGGCAGACCTGCCAGTGGAGCCACGAAATTGTGCGATACCACGGAGGAAAATTTGCAGGCCGTGCCAGAATTAGTAATGAACACCAACACACGCGACGGGAATCGTGGTTGC
>NC_140961.1:44659154-44689154 GCF_056783735.1 Eptatretus burgeri
CCCAAGTTAAGTACTGTAAAGAATGAGTACCAGCTTACCAACTCAAAATGAGTACTGTGAAGAATGAGTACCAGCTTACTAACTCAGAATAGGTACTGGGAAGAATGAGTTGCAGCCCACCAACTCCGAATGAGTACCACATCACCAACTCAAAATGAGTACTGTGAAGAATGAGTACCAGCTTACCAACTCAAAATGAGTACTGGGAAGAATGAGTACCAGCTTACGAAATCCAAATGAGTACTGGGAAGTATGAGTCCGGAGAAGAATGAGCACCAACTTACAACTCAAAATGAGTCCCAGCTTACCAACTAAAAGTGAGTACCAGCTAATCAACTAAAAATTAGTAATGGGAAGTATGAGTACCAGTTTACTAACTCAAAATGAGTAAAGAGAAGAATGAGTACCAGCTTACCAACTCAAAATAAGTACTGCGAAGAATAAGTACAGCTGACCAACTCAAAATGAGCACTGCGAAGAATGAGTACCAACATACCAACTCAAAATAAGTACTGCAAAGAATAAGTACAGCTGACCAACTCAAAATGAGCACTGCGAAGAATGAGTACCAACATACAAACTCAAAATGAGTGCTCGGAAGAATGAGTATCACCCCACCAACTCAAAATGAGGAATGGGAAGAATGAGTATCAGCCTACCAACTCAAAATGAGTCCAGCTTCCCAATTTTAATGAGTACCAGTTTACCAACTCAAAATGAGTCACAGGAAGAATGAGTACCAGCTTACCAATTCAAAATGAGTCCGAGGAAGTATGAGTCCTGAGAAGAATGAGCATCAGCTTACCAACTCAAAATGAATCCTGCGAAGAATAAGCATCAGCTTACCAACTCAAAATGAATCCTGCGAAGAATGAGCATCAGCTTACCAACTCAAAATGATTACAGCTTACTGAATTCCCATTGAAGTATCCTGCGTCGTAGTGGTGACCTGTCCAGGATTGAGTCCCCGAGTCAAGGCCATCTAAAGACGTGAAGGAATTCTTCTTCTTCTTCTTCTTCTTCTTCGACTTATTCATCTATTTCTTCTTTTACAGAGAGCATTGCATCAGCGAGCCAGCCATTCCCTCAGCTAATGATGCTACCCCGCACAATTATGCTGTTTTGGAAAGAAGAAGAATCTAGCCAACACGACATTGTGCTTGACAAAGTTTTCAAAACACGGTTGGGTTTGGCATGGTCAATCGTCGTCCCACAAACACACAAATGACGTCACAAGTGTGCTTTGCATCAGTCATGGACAAATCAGGTATTCACAGAAAGAACTGGGGAATTCGCTGAAGTTGCATTTGCTTCTTTCTTATTGGCATATAAGGATGCTGAGTCGCCAATCGTGATCGGATCTAGTAATTCTCAGGGGCGTGGGTTAGAATACGAGTTGCCTTGCAAGGAACTTCAACGTTGGAGGAGGCCATTCATCACATCAAACCTGCGCAATGAATGCCAACCTATGGTGGTTTTTCTGTGCTCTATCCTTTTTAAATGCTGAGCACCAAGCAATGAAGCTGCACATGCCATTTTAAAGTCTTTGGTATGACTCGACCAGGGTTCGAACCACTGACCTCCCAGATTCAGGGAGGACCGGTCAAAATGTGTCGAGTGAAAAAGTCTGGTCAAAATGTGCAACGAAATCCACTTGGTGATCACAGAGAACTGTCTTGATGAAATTTATTTAATGCAGAGGGGACATTAGGAAGTGGGGGGAAAAGGGGGGGGGGAATGAGGGGAAAGGAATGAATGAAGAGCTATTGTCTTGCTGGTGAGGGCAAGCGTGGATCTGCTTCGGTGGACCAGTAGAACAAGAGATGAACTCGACAGGACGTGACGATGTGTGTTAACCGCTTTGGGAAGCAAGAAGCTGACGTTAACCCTTGGTTTCAGACCACGGCGGTTAGCATATCTCGATCAATGTCCTACCTGATTACATTCAATGTTCTACCTGTACACCAAAACAGATCGACACTCGCCTTCACAAGCAAGACTAGTTCTTCGTTCTAACCCTCAAATACTCGCCCCGAAGGGGATGCGAGACTCTTGCAACGCACCTGTCTGGGTGTGTGTGGGTGTGTGTGTGTGTGTGTGTGCGTGTTTAAAATGGTTTTCTCTGCAACCGCTTGACTGATCGATGTGAAAATGTTCCCATGCAGAATATTTTGTTGCATGCAGAATAACTCTGACGTCATAGGTCACATTGTATGGCACCCATATTGGATGAAAGGGAAAAAAGATTGGACATCATGTTCTCCGAAACCGCTCAACAAATTTTTTTTTTTTTGAAACTTGGCGTATGTCATCAACTCCCCATGGGGTGCATAGCGTGATGACGATGACGTCATCATTGAAGTCATAATTCCAGCCATAATTTAGTTGAATTGAATTCTTTATCCGAAAAATGTGAAACTTCATGCATCTGATCTACGACCCGATGTGAGTGAAGAATTAAATGTATGACGTCATAACCCGTGCCAAGAAACTGTGTGACATCGTAGGATGCATGGATGACACGGGAATATCGGCCATAACAGCAGTGGGCTATAAAAGTAGCGTGTACAGGTAACGATGTTCAGAATGAACGTGCGAGGCGACTCGATGTGCTCCATGAGTGCCGTTCCAGTTTTGTAATATTGTCATTTTCAGCATACCCATTATATTTGATCAAGTGGGTACAGATGTCCTGTTTGGAGCATTTGGCGACGAAAGACATCTGGGAGACTGGGTTAAAGGAACGATTAAACTCCGTAAAAGGAGAGCCTGAAAAATGATCAGGAAGCAAGTGGGCAAGACATGAAAGTGGAACTTCACATGGACAGCAGATGATTCCAAATGCAGGACTGTCAGGTTCTGGGAATTGCAATGGGTGATATCCACGGGCGGAGCACGGATTTTTCATGGGCCAGGATCAGCCTCAAAGGGGAATCTTTGAAGATTGCGTGTGAAATGGTAATAATCCTTAAAATCTCATGAAGATGTTCTCCATTTACGATTAAAACAAAAAAAATCATCCCAAAGTCAACTTGAGAGTTTGTAGAACACCTTTACCCCACATCGTCTTAAGAAAAAGAGGACATGGACGCGGTCTGCGATGATGTAAAATGCCGCAATATTTTGTCCAAGTACTGTACTTCTAAATGGAAGGTGTTTGAAAGTGCTAAAAAGGTGACTCGTGTTCTCCAGTGATCAAGTATATAATTCAATCGAAATAAATTAAAGATTTTTCGGAAGTTTACGGCCATTGATGCCGCGTCTTTTACACCTTCTTATCTAACATGTCGCATCATTTGTTCTTCGTGCCTGTTGCTTGTGTCCTTTATGACGTCGTTAAAAACAGTAAGTTTCCTGTTTGGAATGATTTTCAATTTTGTTTGAACTGCCAGACAGGTAAACAGAGTAAAAAACAATTATCTCCCTCCTCTTTGCACGCGTGTGATCAGGATGCATTCGGAGCCAAGGTGCGTTAAACGGAGCCAAGGTGCGTTAAACGGAGCCAAGGTGCGTTAAACGGAGCCAAGGTGCGTTAAACGGAGCCAAGGTGCGTTAAACGGCAGGTTTGTTTTTCTGATTTGTGTTCAAAATATAACAATTTATTGAAATCTAGTTGTCCCTCGATCATAAAATGGCGTTTGGAGACAAACAGACAAACGAAGCGAACCAATTGCTGAACCCCACCTTTGCTTCATGCGCAGGGTCATGATCTATCAGGCAATGAGGGTTGTACCATTGATAATGATCATGGTTGCGTTGGCAGAGACCAGAGAGGGTGATGGAGACTCTCCAGACGGTATATATGCCACACACAAACTGACGATGCTTCGCACCAGGTGTGCCGTGACAAAGTCCCTATAATGTGCCATGATACTTTTGTATTCTCAATGATCAGGCACAACAAGGGGTCATGTGTACAGTGCCTGTATCAGGAAGTTCGTGTCCCTCTTTCCAGCACAGAGCCGAACATGAAGCGTCTGTACCTCAAGACAGGCGCAAGTTTCTCACGACAGTGCCGAATGAAAGTTCAAGCCTTCCATTTGTCACTTGATCACCGATGAATCATCCTACCCACCGTGAAATACCGGGACGACTGTGTCGGGATTCAAACCCAGGCTAGACAGTTCAGAGGTGAGTGTGCAGTTCCTCCACCTCGGCTATTGTCCCAGCCTGCATTCCAAAGTTGATAAAGAAAGAAACTTTTCATGACAACTTCCTCAAGGTCAATCAGGACAATAATGGCCTGTTCTGAATTCGATCCATCAGGTTCCAAAAGTGGACCGATAACATTTCAAGATTTTCCTCTTCATATACTTAAGTCCACCCATGAAGAGCTTCGACTTTAGACGAAACATGCCTGTGCCATGTCCACATGACAGCATTCCCACCTGATAATTATAAATCTGGATAACAAGGTGGAAACAGAAAGCAGGAACCATGGGAGAAACACTTGCCTTGAGCGTTTGTCGAGGTCTGAACGACGTTTGAAAGTTTCACGTTTGAACGTCGATAGACGCCTCAACGTTCATCGAGCAGTTAACGTCGATGGTGGTTTGAACGTTCCCAGGGTTTTGAACGTGCGAACGTTTACCAGGCAGGTGCCACGACAGACGGAGCCAAATGTCACGTGGATGCAATCAAGGTGATGTTTGTGCAGAATGTACCTTTCCTCGATCGGTGAGGAAGTGTTAAGAGTTGATTTGACTCGAAGTTTGTATTTCTCTTACTGAACGGTGGCGCAGACCCCGCGACCCCCGTGAGCGCGTGCTCTTGGGGGTCTTGTGCGTCCCTAACTCCCCAACTATGGCAAAGTCGACCGTCTGGGCACTGTTTCTCGAAACCAAAACCATCCCGGACAGGCATCACTTTCGAATATTATTGTCTCTGAAACGGCTGGAACAATGACCGATGTCATACACCATGGTGACTTAACCCCAGGAGTGAGGTCGTACCGAAAGGTCACATCTCAGGGAACTTTCCATCCGACTTGCTGTCAGGGGAACGTTTTCTATGAATGAACGTTTTTATTCAAAATCAATATAATTATTAATTTATTTGTTCTACCCCGTCTTTGCACTTTTATTTATTTATTTATTTATTTATTTATTTATTGATGGACGTGTTGACATGAGTGTCGTTAATGTGTCTCATTGCTTCGGAATAAAAATTATAATTTCCTTTCGATGCACCGCTTCGTCGACTTTTTAACGTCCTCTATTTTCACCGCATCGCCACTCGAACCCCCCCCCTCCCAATCTCCCTCAATCCCCTCCTCCTCCTCCTGCGCGTTAGGAAATCGGGTAAATCGCCTTTGGGGCCGCTCGTAGCCCCAGGGGCAAGGACTGGGGCGCGTTCCGTGACCCCGAACTCGCCGTGCCCTCTGAGCCGAGGCCCTGGAAACGGTTAGACGCTTGATGTCTGGAGAGCGGCCGATGAGCCGTGAAATTAGTGCTTTAAGTTAACTTTTCGTTCTGCCCTCGGACTCGGGGAGACGCGCGACCATCAGACGCGTCGAATCGCCTTTTACTCGCGATGTCCGAAGGACTAGCGATCGCGTCGTGGAATAAAATGATGCGATGTGTGATGAAGTGTGATGATGTGTGATGAAGTGTGATGAAGTGTGATGATGTGTGATGATGTGTGATGAAGTGTGATGAAGTGTGATGAAGTTTGATGAAGTGTGATGATGTGTGATGAAGTGTGATGATGTGTGATGAAGTGTGATGAAGTGTGATGAAGTGTCATGAAGTGTGATGAAGTGTGATGAAATGTGATGAAGTGTGATGAAGTGTGATGAAATGTGTGATGATGTGTGATGAAGTGTGATGAAGTGTGATGAAATGTGATGAAGTGTGATGAAGTGTGATGAAATGTGTGATGATGTGTGATGAAGTGTGATGAAGTGTGATGAAATGTGATGAAATGTGATGAAGTGTACCTTTGATTTGTAACCTCGTAAAGGAATCTCCTCCACCTCCTAATAGTAGTCCAGTAAAATTATAAAATACCTTGAACAAATTGCTTCAGAAGGTTTTTCTGCTTTGACTGGTTCATTGGACCCCACTGAACATCATATCGAAAGTTATCTCAAAGTTACCCCCCCCCGCCCCCCAAGGGCCCTAATTTGCATAAATTAAAGAATGGCCGCCATGTCAGAATTCAATGTACAGCAAACTTTTTTCTGGGTAGTTTTAGGGCCCATAAATGTATTACCAACAGATAGGAATGTGATATCAATCTATCGAATAAGGCTACTTCCGTTATGATATGACGTCACTATGACGTAGTATTACGTCATGTCATGACGTAGTCCCTGATTTTACTGAAAATAGACATTTTGTACCTTGTTATTGTAATTCCCTGTCGAATTTGGTTTTGATTGCTGTTTCTTTAGCCCGAGAAGACTCTTTGGGACCAAATACTACCTACTTACATGTAGTCCAATAAACCAGCTGCACAACTTAGTCCAATGACGTTGGGTACCTTTTCAGATAATAACTGCGAATTCGTTTTACTTCTGGAATTGTAATTATTGTTACATCATGTTCACACCACAATTATGTTTCTTTGTTACATCTGATGTGATACATTCTGCACTTTCACTTTCAATATGTTACTAAAACATTACATTTGACTTCAGATGGACCACCAACAGCAGGAGCTGGGGCCAGCGGTGCTTCGGATGATATCTGTCTCCCCTGCCGTGAAATCCTTAGGAATGGACAACCAACAGTCAAGATCCAACAGGCTCGCGCTGTGAGGACTTTCAATGAAGCCAGTGAAGCCCGTAGAACTCCCTCTCTCCAAGTTAAGGAAGGGCAAGACCTTCACACGTGATGCAGGCAGATTCACATCGATAGACGCAAAATAGCCACCGCTAAGAGAAAGGCATCAGGGGAGAATATGCCTGCAGAGCCACCTCGCCTTCGCTCTCGAACGCCAGAACTTTCATTTAAAGACCACTGCTTCCTTTGTGGTACAAAGATTCTTACAACAGAAAGAAAGAACCGAGACCGTTTTCTAGTAAGGACATACGACTTTCAGAAATCTATCATTCAGGCATGTGATGAGCAGGGTGATGATGATAGCTGGGCTGGAGATGTAACGCAATAGACTTACCGGCTGCGGACGCTCTCTATCATCATGTCTGCAGTGTTAATTTTCGCTCTAAAAACCTGTCTATTCCTCTGCGGTACCAACAAAGTGATGGAAGGGAACGCAGTGTATCAAAACCAGGCCGGAGGTCCGATGTGTCACGGGAAGAAGCCTTCTTCAAAGTGGTTGATGACCTTAGACAAGATGATGATGAGCAAACTACCGTTACAGACCTTGTGAGAAAAATGTCCCACATTACCCCAGATGCTTATAGCCCAAAATATATGCGTCAGAAACTTGAGCAGCACTTAGGTGATTCTGTTGTCATGAACAATATAAACGGGCGCCCAGATGTGGTCACATTCCGAACAAAATCTGCCAAAATACTGCAGACATTTTATGATACCCCGTCGACAGATGAAAATCAAATAAAACAGAAAAATTGTAAATGCTGCAGCAGACCTCGTTCGCAATGAAATCAAGTGCATTCAAACTTCAAAGGAGACTTGTCCCGATAGTAACAAATTAAGCTCACTTGAAGATAACCTGGATTATGTCCGAGGTTTGTTGCGCACATTTCTGGACCGTGTTCTAACAGGAAAGACTAAGGATCTCAAAGTTGCTACCCTTGGACAATGCATTGTTCAGATGACCAGACCAAGGATTGTTCTGGCTCATATTCCCTTCGGTCTTGCTGTTCAAATGCACCACCAGTACGGATCGCGGTTCTTAAAGTAGTGAGGTGTGCTTCCAGCGTAGAGATACAAAATCTTCCACCCTCACTGGATGCCGGACAGTACCACATATATCGAGCCTTTTACCAAGCTAAATGTTGGATGTCAAAGGATGAGGAATGTGCATTGAGGGCAGTAGATTGGGGATGGCAGGATCTGCAAGGCAAACTTATACCTAAAACAATGGACTGTCAGCCTGGCCCTCACAATATTCTAAAGTTGATAAGGTGCCAGTGTGAAGGGGACTGCTCCACAAACAGATGCAGCTGCAGAAAGCAAGGCCTGAAATGTACAAATGCCTGTAGTGAATGTCGTGGTGATGACTGTTCCAATAGCACAGCTATTGACGTGACAGGACGACATGGACTTGGAACTCACGGAGGCTGAGCTAAGTAGTGCAGCTGTTTTATTGGACTACATGTAAGTAGGTAGTATTTGGTCCCAAAGAGTCTTCTAGGGCTAAAGAAACAGCAATCAAAACCAAATTTTACAGGGAATTACAATAACAAGGTACAAAATGTCTATTTTCAGTAAAACCAGGGACGACGTCATGACATGACGTAATATTACGTCATAGTGACGTCATATCATAACGGAAGTAGCCTTATTCGATAGATTGATATCACATTCCTATCTGTTGGTAATACATTTATGGGCCTAAAACCACCCAGAAAAAAAGTTTGCTGTACATTGAATTCTGACATGGCGGCCATCTTTAATTTATGCAAATTATGGCCCTTAGGGGGGTAACTTTGAGATAACTTTTGATATGATGTAGAGGGGGCTATAGGGAACTATTTAAAACAAAAAAACCTTCTGAAGCAATTTGTTATGGGTTCGGCCATATTCAGCATAGTTTTACTGGACAATAAATAGAGCAATGGCTCTGTCTCTCTGTCTCTGTGTCTCTCTCTGTCTCTCTGTCTCTCTGTCTCTGTGTCTCTGTGTCTCTGTGTCTCTTTCTGTCTCTCTGTCTCTCCCTCTGTCTCTGTCTGTCTCTGTCTGTCTGTCTCTGTCTGTCTGTCTCTGTCTGTCTGTCTCTCTGTCTGTCTCTCTCTGTCTCTGTGTCTGTCTCTGTCTCTGTCTCTCTTACATGAGTAAACCATTAGATTGAAAAGCTTTACAACAATAACACAGCTTAACTCAGAAGTAAAATTGTTTGTTTGTCGTGGAACAGTCAAGTCGAAGTAAAACAAACAGCAGAACGCACGTTCTCATCAAACGAACAGCTGGAAGGTTCAAACACGAGACACAAAAGCTCTTCACACTTAAACCAAGAGCTTTTGTTTTCCACTCGCTGGATTTACTCGCACGACAAGGGCCATCTTGTTTATTACGTATGCAGGAGAGGTGGTGGTGGGGGGGGGAGGATTGCGAGGAGTGGGGAGAAAAGGATTCACCAAGATTGCGACACGTAGGATTAGGACGATGGGGGCACACGAAGGAGGGACCGGTCAAAATTGCACCAGATTTGCATACGTAATAAATAGATGTTCCGGAATTAAGCGGCTGTGGCAAGGCAATCCGAACCTCGGGGTGAACGGGAAACGCTCAAACACTCAAACACTCAAACACTGGATCGCAAAGTGAACGAGGAGGTCAAAACACATTCCTCCTCCGGATGCCCCCCCCACCACCCCACCTACCTCCTCCGGATGCCCCCCCCACCTACCTCCTCTGGCTCAAAGAGAAATCTATTTCACCCCATGGGGGTTCATCAATTCGAGCGTGATTCGCCCCAAAGGTCCGAGCACTTGTCTCGCAAGATGGAAGGCACAGCAAGGTTCGAATCCCACATCCTTCGCCAATTCGTCTTTTGTTCAATCTGTTGACAATCTCTTCCGTTATCTCAACGGAGGAAAAAAAAACCAGAAAAGAATGGATTTTATGGCACGAAGGTAACTTACAGGGAACATCCACATATTACGTACGCATTTGTGTGGGTGAGGGGAGGGGGGGGCTTTAAATCGAGGAAAATAAATTATAAACACAAGGAAGAGATGCATGTGGAAGGGCTGCCAAGATGGCCTTGAGGTCCGTACACTCGCCTCAAAGTTGTCTGTCGTGGGTTCGAATGCCAACGCAGCTGTAAGCCGTCATCCTGGTGTTTCACAGGCAGGGTGATCCATCAATGTGTGCTGTCCCCTTTTACACGGATGCTAAACTCGACGTCTCATCTGCCGGCATTAGTTTGTGGACGTTTAAGATCCCCCCCCCCCCCCACGGGTGTCCTTTGTGAAAGGGCAGGCGAGCTATCGCCGGCACCGTGAATGAAATTCCTGCCCGAGTCGAACGTCGTGCCTGGCCAGCCGGTTCGTGAAAGTCTTGGGCCAAAAAACTTCCCCCCCCCCACCAGCCTCACTGGGGAATATGAGAGTGTACAAAGAGTGGGGAGGGAAGGAAAACGAGATGGGAGTTTGCGAAATGGTGTGTGAGCGCTGTGGATCGCGACTGGGGGAGAGGGAGGGTGTAACCGTCAAACAGACGGACGGTCGAACGAACCGACCGGACAAATAAAGTGCTTTCCGTACAGGGAGCACATGTTCCTGTGCAGTGATATGACAGTAGACAAAATCGGGGAAAAAAAAATCCTTTTCCATGTACCGAGCCGACGGACAGCTGTTTCAGTTTGTTCAACCATCAGTCAATGGCTCAGGGTAGGGCAGTGGAAGTATGAGGAGTAAGGTTACTGAGGGTATAAGGGGTCACAAACAGACAGGCTGACATACTGGCATACATAGTCTTTGTTACAAAGGGTAAAAGAGGTCAGAGAAAGACTTTAAAAATCAGACAGAAGGACTTTAAATAAGTTTGGGTTGTGGAGGTAAAAATAAATGAAATAAAATAAATACGTCGCCCAGTGATTTAGGGTTTGCCACAAGATGGATATGTGTGCATTAAGTTGGGTAGGACGAGATGAAGGGAGGAAAGGAGATGGATGGGGTTGTTGGAGGAAGATGCACAGCAATGCGGAGAGATAGATGGTGCGAGTACAGGTGGCAAAGACCGAAGGATGCGGTTGGTGTGACAACTTATGAAGAACCACACTGAAAGTTTCAAAAGTTGTTTTTTGTTTTTCATGATGTTTGTAAGGCAGGAATTATTTTTGTGTGTGTGTGTGTGTGTGTGTGTGTGTGTGTGTGTGTGTGTGTGTGTGTGTGTGTGTGTGTGTGTGTGTGTGTGTGTGTGTGTGACAGAGAGCATTGCGTTGAGAAGCGAGCAGGAGCAGTGTTTGTCGAGCTAACAGGTGGCAGCCATTAGATTTCCCTCCATCTTCCGCAGGAAGTGCTACCAACCCGCCGCAGGCACATGAGTACGACCTGCTGCTGTAGGTGCTTCAGACCGGTGCTGGATGCACACGAGGTACGTCGTTCACCGCAGCTTCATAACCTCTTAGCCTGTTGTGCAAGAACAATGGCGAACAAGAAAAATTCATTCGGATCAACCTGCTTACGGTGCATCTTCACCTCCTCCCCCGCTAAGCTCCGAACATCAAAGGTTCTATGGAGACCATTATTAGAAACAGGAAAGTAAAAAGAAAGTCAGAGGTGCAAAGGATGAAGATATTTCTGAACGCACTGCATTCACGAACGAGCTGAGACTGACTGGGACGAAGCAGAGTCAGTCCTCGCTTAACGTTGTAGTTACGTTCTTGCGACTAGAACTGAAACGACTTAAAGTGAATCCAATTTCCCCATCAGAATTAATGTAAATCTGGGTGGTTAAGTTCCAGGGGAAATTTTTTTTTTTCATCATCAGACAAGACATTATTTAGATATAGAGTGTAAGTTATAAATAATTTTATACAGATAATTGAATATCATCATCTCCAGTTGCTTCAGATCTTCATTGGTGAGCTCTTCTCCATTAACTTCCTTCATAGTGGGGAGAACATCTTTAAATCCTTACAAGTCATTCACACATTCAGGCCGCAAATCCTTCCACACACCATTCATGCACACCTCAAGAACTTCAGCCCACGAACAACCGATGTTACCGATGCACAGCTCGGTCGATATAAGGCCGATGCTGGACATACTCTGGGTGGGCCGATACACCGGTATTTACGGTATGGTTTATACTGTAGCTTTATTAGAACAAGGAAAACCATTCGTTCGATACTAAATTGGTTTGAGGGCGCCAGCAGTGACCACTATTTTCATTGTGACTGTGTGTCTGTCTGTCTGTCTGTCTGTCTGTTTGTGACTCTCTCCAGAGCATAGCTCCGTGACGTTTGATGCGATATTGATGAAACTTGGACACAAGCTAGATATCATGGTCTAGTTGTGTCTTTTTGTATGAGGGGCGTCCCACACCTCTTGTGGGCGGAGCCACGCCCACTTGAACTTTTTATTTATATTCTCGATTTTTTTTCTCGCAATTTAATTTCCTAGAAGCTGTGTGTAATGTCCATAAGTACAACATATAAAAAATCCGATTTGATTTGGTCAATTTTGACGGAAGAGATAGGTTTTTATGGTAGGGCTTCCTCAAAAGCTTCCACTAACTCAATTGTACCTATAGTGGCATTGTTCAATAATGCCCGCGAACCATCGTCGCCTCCCGGCTTGTTAGATTTAAAACAACTTTATAACAGAACAATGAACGACTTTAAAAGAGTATATTCTCCAATAGATCAGCGACTTGACAACGAAACGATGTTAACAGGGACGATGTTAAACGAGGACTTACTACTGCACTTAAGAATACTAGTACGTGCCCATACGTGCGTGGCCAAACGTGCAAAAAAAAACAACAAAAAAAAAACGTTCAAACCGCGAGCCAGAAACAACAAACACACAGGCCGTTCCTTCGCTGTCGCGTGCCCGAGAAAGTACAGAAATCGAGAAAGAAAGAATACAGTAAGTCGATAAATCGAGAAAAAAATCGAGAAAGAATGCAGTAAGTCGTCACTATCCGGAAGTCCGGAAGTTAAGTCCTCACTGTCCGGAAGTTCGTATATCGCAGTTACGATTATGCGCAATTTAGTTTTAATGGCCAATTATTCAATTAGCGCCAACGTATTTTGCCTTTTCGCAATGTCATCGCAAGGAAAAAAAAAACGTACGTGCAAAAACAAACAAAAAAACTTTCAAACAACCACACAGGCCATTCCTTCACTCTCGTAAATGACGACTGGATTGGGGCATTGTGTTTATCTAGAAATGCGCATGAGAAATCGAGAAATTATTAGAATACAGTAAGTCATCACTATCCAGAAGTCCGTACGTTGTTTTGTAACCTGTAATGGGGAATGCGGCTGAGGATCTCTTCCCTATCGGCCACACCTACGCAGCAACGTGTCTTGTAATTGGTTGGTAAATAAATGGCCATAACTTGGGAAGTACTTGTCCGATTAATATCAAACCTTGAAAAGGCACATCCTCAGGGCCCCAGCAATATACCTGGCAAGTTTCAATTAGATCGGACTAGTGGTTGGCGAGAAACAGCAGTCGCACACGCACACGCACACGCACACACACACACACACACACACACACACTCACACACTCACACACACACACACACACACACACACACACACACACACACACACACACACACACA
This sequence comes from Eptatretus burgeri, assembly GCF_056783735.1. NCBI lineage: Eukaryota > Metazoa > Chordata > Myxini > Myxiniformes > Myxinidae > Eptatretus > Eptatretus burgeri. The sequence continues at coordinate 44,672,552 of NC_140961.1, forward strand.
CACACACACACACTGCTGGAATTATAGATCGATGAAGTTAAAACTTTTAATTAATTCAGTTTGAATGCAGCTTGTGGCTGCTGGTTACATCATTGCTAGGAGCGCGGCTGTGCCACTGATGCAGTGCCCCTTGTAGCCTGTAAGTTAGAAGAGGAATTTGGGATTTGTTCTGGATACCGGAGATAGCTCCCCTACTCTTTGCGAGTAGGGGGGGGCACCGTGGGATCTTTAACGTACACCGACTCATGCTCGCAGACGGGATGCCGAGTTTAATGTCGGTCCGAGATTCCAACCCAGGATAGTCAGCTTAAAGGTGAACGTGAATATCTATCCTGCCAGCCCACCCAAGAACCTTTGATCCCTGTGGGGGAGACGATTTCAGGATGTATTTAAAGCAAGATATCTCGATAGAAATAAAAGTGAAAATAGTCTTTTCTTAAAAAGGGATGATCAATAAAAACGTTAACGACAGACTTTGAAGAGAAGCGTATTCATTCCACATGATCACGTGGCTGGCTGGCTACTCGTGGTTCATCTGGAAAAGGGTCTTCCGTGACAAATCCAACATTCACAGTCGTCTGCTTGAACGCATGGAAAAAAGAAAATAAATTGTGAAAACAAAATCGCAAAATGGAGCTCAAAGTCGAGAGGTTTTGTCAAAGATAAACGAGCGCGCAAGGATGAGTGACGTTCTGGCTCGAGTGTGCCCTTCTTCAGGGATTACACACCATGTGTGCCAGATTTGACCCTGCACTGCACGTGGGAGAGCAACTTGCTCATGCTGATGCTCTCATGCCATTGGTAATCCACGTCACGTGCGCACGCGCACGCACGCTCCGTCGGTCACGTGTCCCCAAGCATCCCCTGCGATGAGCTGGTTCATTGGATTCGAACACGTGTTCGAACACGTGCAATCGGAATGTTCACATCCTGCGTACTTGGTTGGGTACACGTACACGCTCAAAGGAAAAAAAATGATTCCTGGCCTTGGATGAGTATTGATACAACCACTGACTACAACGACAGGACTAAGTAGTCGTTAATCGATGTCATCCGAGTTATAAAGGCCCTTATTTGGGATTTGGCATCTGAACAACAACATGCTCACATCGGACATTCGGACATCGGACAGGATCATTTTCCGTTGGTTATTCCAAGTTCTCGCCCCACCATTAGTCACCAACTGGGATCAGCAATGATTGTTGCCTGGTGATAATCCAACCGAAGGAGTGAAGAGATCTGATGACACCAGCGTTCTCAATCTTGGAAACCAGAAACAGCAATGACATCAAAGTACTCGTTCTGCTGGTACTCCACCTTCATGGTTTTTCTGATACACACTGTCCAAAGTAATCCAAGTCGTGTGAGGGACTTCTCACAAGCGGTGATGACATAGCCCAGTCACCTGGGTCAGACCACAGCGGATCCCTGGGTCGAGCACAAGATCAACCACGGCAGATTCCTGGGTCGAACACGAGATCAACCACAGCAAATCCCTGGGTCGAGCACAAGATCAACCACAGCGGATCCCTAGGTCGAACACGAGATCAACCACAGTAGATCCTTGGGTCGAACACGAGATCAACCACAGTAGATCCTGGGTCGAACACGAGATCAAAGGCAGCAGATCCCTGGTCGAGCACGAGATCAACCACAGTGGATCCCTGGGTCGAACACGAGATCAACCGCAGCGGATCCCTGGGTCGAGCACAAGATCAACCACAGCGGATCCCTAGGTCGAACACGAGATCAACCACAGTAGATCCTTGGGTCGAACACGAGATCAACCACAGCGGATCCATGGTCGAACACGAGATCAACCACAGGGGATCCCTGGGTCGAACACGAGATCAACCACAGCGGATCCCTGGGTCGAACACGAGATCAACCACAGCGGATCCCTAGGTCGAACACGAGATCAACCACAGTAGATCCCTGGGTCGAACACGAGATCAACCACAGCAAATCCCTGGGTTGAACACAAGATCAAACGCAGCGGATCCCTGGTCGAGCACGAGATCAACCACAGCGGATCCCTGGGTCGAACACAAGATCAACCACGGCAGATCCCTGGGTCGAACACGAGATCAACCGCAGCAGATCCCTGGGTCGAACACGAGATCAACCACAGTAGATCCCTGGGTCGAACACGAGATCAACCACAGTAGATTCCTGGGTCGAACATGAGATCAACCACAGCAAATCCCTGGGTCGAACACGAGATCAACCACAGCAGATTCCTGGGTCGAACACGAGATCAACCACAGTAGATCCCTGGGTCGAACACGAGATCAACCACAGCAAATCCCTGGGTCGAACACAAGATCAAACGCAGCGGATCCATGGGTCGAACACGAGATCAAACGCAGCGGATCCCTAGGTCGAACACGAGATCAACCACAGTAGATCCTTGGGTCGAACACGAGATCAACCACAGCGGATCCATGGGTCGAACACGAGATCAACCACAGGGGATCCCTGGGTCGAACACGAGATCAAAGGCAGCGGATCCCTGGTCGAGCACGAGATCAACCACAGTGGATCCCTGGGTCGAACACGAGATCAACCACAGTAGATCCCTGGGTCGAGCACAAGATCAACCACAGTGGATCCCTGGGTCGAACACGAGATCAACCACAGTAGATCCCTGGGTCGAGCACAAGATCAACCACAGGGGATCCCTGTGTCGAACACGAGATCAACCACAGTAGATCCCTGGGTCGAACACGAGATCAACCACAGTAGATCCCTGGGTCGAACACGAGATCAACCACAGCAGATCCCTGCGTCGACCTCATCAGATGCCCAGAAGCGCCCAGGAGGCCCTGCATTGCTCCTTCTGGGTCCTCTGCTCTGTAAATGTCCTAAACGGACGTTCAGCTGGTGATACACATTTTATCCTCATCCCACAGTTGGCTCTTAACTAAATAAAATGCGCCACAACCCAATTTGTGACATGTCGTCTCCAGCTACAGGATGGCCTCGAAGTCCAGAGTTAAACCTCGTTGTCCACAGTCCGACCTGACGGTCAGGTTTCAACACTGTGCTTGTTCCAAATGATTTCCGAATAATGTAAAGATGTATTGTATGTTCATCGTCATCAGACATCGACAAAAGGAGATAAAACTGAACGATGGAAATAATAATTCTTCTTCTAGCGAATGTATATTGGACCCAGATTCAATTGTCAATGCCACCCGCTGGTTGCATCATCGAGGGATATGAGGCTGTGCCGCTGATGCAGTGCCCCTGCTGAGTGTAGGAATTTGTGGTGTGGCCAGGGCAATGGTTACCAGTAATCAATTCTCGCACACGGGACACCCAGCTTAACGTCTCATCCGACGAATGGCACACACACGCACACACACACACACACACACACACACACACACACACACACACACACACACACACACACACACACACACACACACACACACACACACACACACACACACACACACACACACACACACTGATGCTCTGCCTGTGAGATACCAGGGTGAGAGTTTATGGTGTGGTCGTGACTCGAACCCAGAGTGTGGCAATTCGATGGATTGTTAGTTAGAATTTTTGGAATTGCCAGAGAAGGAGACAACCTTGTGGGTAAAACGTGTATACAGGTTGGCACAGAAACATTGAAGTGACCTTTGTGACGTCATGTTTCGTAACATCGACACAGCTTCAATGTTTCTGTGCCCATATGTGGAAATCCTGCCTAAGGTATCAATAACCTGAACTGCTTGTGTCACCACCGGCAACGAATAAACCATTGTTAGCGAGGTCACGACCTCGCAGGGCCACAACAGAGCATGGACAGATGGGACCAGGTACGACATGACAGAACATGGTCTGTAAAATATAGAAACGTATCAAACAGGTATGCAACAACATATTCCTTTACCACAAATTAAGGTTAATTGGGGTTAACCTGGGGATCTCTGCATCACAAGCGATGTTTACAGGTGGGAACAATGTGGTCAGGTTAACATATAGCCGAGGGATGGCGCACTCATTGCTACTTCACCCTGTCTGTGAAACACCGGGATGACAGTTCATATCAGAGTCGACATTCAAATCCAGGTGAGACAGCTCAAAGGAAAGTATGCATACCTTGAGGACATAGAACAATGTAGAATTGTCCTCATCCTCATCTAGTTGTTCTCAACTACATTCGAGATCACCCTCATCGAGATGATAAATTGTCTTCATACTCATCCAGGTGTCCTAATCTTGAGGGCACCTGAATCCGGTTGAACCATCTCGTTATATTTGTGAATACCTTTGGGATATTGGGGTAGATGTCATATCCACAATCGTGAATAAGATTGAATTTTGTTGACCTGATTTGCGATAAACTCATTGTGTATCGCAGACCCTCAGACCATATATATATATATATATATATATATATATATATATATATATATATATATATATATATATATATATATATATATATATATATATATAAATTTTTCTTTTGCTTGCACCACATGGAGTTGGTCTGTTTGTGTGTGCTCGATGGAGGAATGACAAAGAGCGATGGACGGATGTTTAAGAAGCTAAAAGGGCCTTAAACGTTCGTCTCCGCTGGCATTTCCCTCAATCTCCGCTCCCACGGTCCTTTCTCTCGCCTTTTTCTGCTCCCAGTATAACCTTGCCTGCATACACCTGTTACTCATATTTAAATCACATCTCGCTCAGAGATCTTCGCTAAATATCCTGTAAAACGATCCGTGTTTTCCAACCCTTTGGAATGCTCGGCATTGTATTAGTATTATTGCAACAGTATATTTAAAAGCATTACAATTATTGGTGTAGGACATTCCACATCAATAGCATTAGCAGTGAAGTATATCCCAAAACAATTGGAATCATCAGTTAGTACATTTGAAACATTTATTATAACTTTTGGTGGACATACAAATATAAACAATTGGAATTCTGGGCGCACAATTGTCACGCACATTCAGTCAGCAGTTTGCAACATCATGTGAGCTCCGACGGTCTATCAGGTCGAGCGGATACCAGTTCTCTTGACCTCCCAAATGGTTTAATGTATAGACGTGTTGCACAGTGGAAAGGCTTGAGAAACACCTCTTTTGATTATAAACAAAAATAAAAATTATTACAAACATACAAAAACAAAAAGTAAACAAGACGAGCTGGGAGGCGACGATGGTTCACGGGCATTATTGAGGAAGCCCTACCGTAAAAACCTCTCTTCCGTCAAAATTGACCAAATAAAATCGGATTTTGTATATGTTGTACTTATGGACATTACGCACAGCTTCTAGGAAATGAAATTGCGAGAAAAAAAAATCGAGAAAATTAAAAAAAAAAAAATTCAAAATAAATAAAAGTTCAAGTGGGCGTGGCTCCGCCCACAAGGGGCGTGGGATGCCCCTCATACAAAAAGACACAACTAGACCATGATATCTAGCTTGTGTCCAAATTTCATCAAGATCGCATCAAACGTCACGGAGCTATGCTCTGGAGAGAGTCACAAACAGACAGACAGACAGACAGACAGACAGACAGACAGACAGACAGACAGACACAACAAAAATAGTGGTCACCGCTGGCGCCCGCGAACCGAAAAAGTGCAATCAGAGATTGCAGACCCTCGCCAGGACTTTATTCGTGTGGTGTTTGTGTAGTTTTGTGTTGTATATTTTGTGTGTTGTTTGTGTCCTGGTGTATTATGTAATTAATGAGACATAATTATAACTGTCACTTTATAACTGCTGGCAGTGATGACTCGGTACCAAGAGGTCCCGCTTTGATGCAACCCTGCTTTGATTGGACACCTGATCCTGACCCATGACGTTTATTATTATTATTATTATTATTATTATTATTATTATTATTATTATTCAATTGAATTTAAAATGGGATTAAAATATATTCAATTCAAATCAGATGGAAGACCAAATACTGTTGGTACAGCATTGCATTGGAGTCATCAGAAGGAACTCAAACAAGCAAAAAGCAAAGATGAAGTCATCAGGAGGAACCTGGATAGGATTCTGAGTTTCAGCTGCTACTCTTCTACCTTCAAACCCATACAGGTGCAGCCAAGTGAAAGTGAGCCTTAATCAAAAAGAAACCAGATTCAAAAAAATTAAATAATCCTAGCTGCCAGACCACGTATCCGATGAGGTTGAAATTTTAAACATATATTTCCCATCACTATTAGATCACAATTTTGAAGTTTCACATCGATCGATGAAGCGGTTCAAGAGAAATATTTTTTTAAGATTTTTATTTAGTCCAATATGGCGGCCACACAATTATGACCTCTCAATTATGACCTATTCGTGAACACCCTGTTATCCCCTAGGCTTGGGGAACATGAATGTGAAGTTTCCCCTCGATCTGTCCAACCATTCTGGAGAAGAATAATTTTGAAGATTTTATAGTAAATCCTATATGGAAGCCAAACTATGTGAGATATGACATCATACGTGGGAATGTTGTGTTCCTCATGGATTGGCGGTCATAGCTGTAAATTTCGCTTTGATCTGTTTGGCCATTCCAGAGAAGAAGATATTTGAAGGTTTTTTTTTTTTTAATGTGGCTTCTTTTTGAGGTCAAAACAATAGGCTTCTTCCTTATGACAAACTCTACCATGTGGTGAAGTTTCGTGAAGATCGGTTTAAAATTCTGACCTGTTGGCGACAAACACAAAGACAAACAGACAGACAGACAAGCCTGTAGGCGACGAGGGATTCACTAGGATCGAAGCGCTGAATACGATGCTTTTCATTCTGACCGATCCACCGACGACGATTCATTGCCAGAAAGTCGTATTGGTTCACATACAATTGTTCCTCTGCCTGGCAAGATTTTTCCTATTGCGTATTTTGCCAACTGGCACTCCTCATAAAAAATGACGGTAAATAGACACCCTATTTTTGAAGGACTAACATTTGAAAAATAAAACCTAAATCAAAAATCGGCTCGAGTAAAATTTTCTAAATATCTCAAAGTGTTTAATTCCGAAGTCTCGTTTCTCCACATTCAAAACTGTAGGACAAGTATTGAAAATAGTGAACGCGGTTTTTCGGCCGCTGTATAGCAACGGGCGGTTGCTTAGCAACGAAACTCAAACGCGCACACTCCCAGCCCATATGGCACCTGTCGCCAAGTTTCATCGAAATAGGTTTGCTGGTTTGTGCTGTGGAGCCTCGCGTTGCAGACACACACACACACACACACGCACACACACACACACACACACACACACACACACACACACACACACACACACACACACACACACACACACACACACACACATACACATACACATACACATACACATACACACACACACACACACACACACACACACACACACACACACACACACACACACAAAACCCGACAATAAGGGATATCGAGCGAATCCAACAGAATAACATAATTGATTGACCAATATACTTGAAAAATCTTCGATTTTGCAAGTAATGAAATGTCTCTTATTAATTACATAACATACCAGCACACAAACACCGCACAAAATACACCACACCAAACAAATCCTGACGAGGGTCTGCAATCTCCGTTTCCTCTTTTCCTTGTCACTTGCAATATCGAACATTTTTAAAGTATATTGGTAAGTCGACTCTGTTATTCTGTCTGTCTCTTTGTCGCCTACAGGTCACATTTTAAACCGATCTTCACGAACCTTCACCACATGGTAGAGTTTGTCATAAGGAAGAAGGATATTGTTTTTGAGGTCAAAAGGTCAAAAGGTCAACGTACGCCAAAGGCCAACAACTTAAGTGGAATTTCTAAAATTCTCAATTTTCATCCCATTGACTTGAAATTTGAAGAGGATTTATATTTAATGTCAATGAATTCAACTAGCCATTTATTTTTGAGGTCAACATAGACCAAAAGGTCAACATTGGCCCAAGGTCAACAACTAAGGTGGTATTTCTAAAATTCTCAATTTTCATCCGATTGACTTGATATTTGAAGAGGATTTATATTTCATGTCAATGAATTCAAGTAGATATTTATTTTTTGAGGTCAACATCGACCAAAAGGTCAACAACTTAGGTGAGATTTCTAAATGCCTCAAATTTCATCCGATTGACTGGAAATTTGAAGATTTATATTTCATGTTAATTAATTCAACAAGCCATTTATTTTTGAGGTCAACATCGACCAAAAGGTCAACAACTTGGGTGAGATTTCTAAATTCCTCAAATTTCATCCGATTGACTGGAAATTTGAAGATTTATATTTCATCTCAATGAATTCAACAAGCCATTTATTTTTGAGGTCAACATCGACCAAAAGGTCAACATAGGCCCAAGGTCAACAACTAAGTTGGGATTTCTAAAATCCACAATTTTCATCCAACTGACTTGAAAAGTGAAGACAATTTATATTTCAGGTCACTAAATTCAACTAACCAATTATTTTTAAGGTCATCATCGACCAAAAGGTCAACATAGGCCTAAGGTCAACAACTAAGGTTGTATTTCTAAAATCCTCAATTTTCATCCGATTGACTTGAAATTTGAAGAGGAATTTTATATCAGGTCACTGAATTCCACCACCAATTATTTTTGAGGTCCATATCGGCCAAAAGGTCAACATCAGCCAAATGTCTAAAATTGTCAATTTTCATCCGTTTTGCTAGAAATTTGAAGAGGATTTATATTTCAGGTTCCTGAATGCAACGAGCCATTTATTTTTGAGGTCAATATCGACCAAAAGGTCATAGGGCAAAGGTCAACAACTGAGATGACATTTCTAAAATCCTCAATTTTCATATGATTGACTTGAAATTTGAAGAGGATTTATATTTAATGTCACTGGATTCAATCAACCAATTATTTTTGAGGTCAACATCGGCCCAAGGTCAACAACAGAGTTGAAATTTGAAGATGATTTATATTTCATGTCACTGAATTCAATCAACCAATTATATTTAAGGTCATCATCGACCAAAAGGTCAACATAGGCCTAAGGTCAACAACTAAGATTGTATTTCTAAAATCCTCAATTTTCATCCGATTGACTTGAAATTTGAAGAGGAATTTCATCTCAGGTCACTGAATTCCACCACCAATTATTTTTGAGGTCCACTTCGGCCGAATTTCTAAAATTGTCAATTTTCATCCGATTGACCTGAAATTTGAAGAGGATTTATATTTTAGGTCATTGATTTCAACCAGCCAATAATTTTTGAAGTCAACATCGGCCCAAGGTCAACAGCTGAGGAAGTATTTCTAAAATCCTCAATTTTCATCTCATTGACTTGAAATTTGAAGAGGATTTGTATATCAGGTGACTGAATTCAACCACCAATTATTTTCGAGGTCAACATAGGCCAAAAGAACAATATAGTCCCAAGATCAACAACTCAGGTGGTATTTCTAAAATCCTCAATTTTCATCAGAATGACTTGAAATTTGAAGAGGATTTATATTTGAAGTCATTGAAGTCAACCAGCCAATTATTTTTGAGGTCAACATAAGCCAAAAGGACAAAGGCCATATTTCTGAAATTGTCAATTTTCATCCGACTGACTTGAAATTTGAAGAGGAGTTGCATATTTGGTCATTGAATTCAACCACCAATTATTTTTGAGGTCAAATTTCTTTTATGGATTTTGCAAGTATCGTGCTCTGCATGACGTCTTCTTGTTTGTTTATTTGTCTTTGTTTGTTTGTTTATCCGCACAAAACTTTGGTGTTTTTCTCCACAACCGCTTGTCTGATTGAGACGAAATTTTCACAACAGGAGTGACGACTCATGCAGAATGTTGCATTGATAATTATGATGTCATAGGTCACGTGGTGTGGCAGCCATGTTCGAAAACCAGAAAAAAAATTGGACCTCAGTATCTCTAAAACCGCACCAAGAAAAAAATTGAAACTTGGCACATGGCAAATACTCCTCATGTGGAAAACGTGATTTTAGGACATCATAGGTGACTTCGTTATGACGTCATAATTGCATATGTAGAACTCTACATCTGATCAGTATGAACAATTTTGAGGGTCATCTCGGGATAAAATGGTCCACAGAAAAAAAATTGTTCATGTCATCGGTCTCGTAGTTCAGCAGCCATATTGTTGATTTTGTGTGCTTTTTTGAAACCTTCAAAAATCTTTTCTCTGAAGTGGCTGAACAGATCGAGGCGAAACTTTGCACGTATCACCACCGATCCATGAGGAACAAAAGGGTCACACATATGACATCATAAGTCACATGGTTTGGCAGTGTTGGGGAATTATTCCTCTTTTAGACAAGTGGCCCTTGCTTCAGTCTGACTAGGTTAAAGTGTTTGTTTTTTTGCCTCTCTACTTTTCATTTATTAAAATTGTTAAGGCCTAAGACCTAGTGTTAATCTTGTATTCCTTTGCCACTTCTGGATGTTTGTTTAATTCTTTGCTAGTCTAAGGTGACTGGTCTGTTAAGACTGTACTCTTGCCTATATGCTATCAAAAACCCTCTCCACTCTCAAAATGTATATATATATATATATATATATATATATATATATATATATATATATATATATATATATATATATATAAATATATATATATATACATACATATATATTTCGGCACACCCCTTTCTTTGTTCCACCATCAGATTTTTGTTACTGCATGAAATGAAACAAGATTTGGCACATATACTAATGATATTATTGTCTTCCTTAAGAGGCCCCTCAAAATTCGTTTTGATGCATTTTCACAAACTCCAACGGATTCCATTCAAATTCGGTACGATTATGGCTTTTGGTCCAACTTTGGTCATTGGCGATAAATTCTTTCCATAACACTTCCGATATTCGAATAAAAATCGATAAATCGATATCCCTTATGGGATTTTCCATTCAAATCCACTAAAGTTTAAGGCCTACGGGGGACGCAAATTTCCACTTTGCCCCGGGCGCTGTTTACCTCCGCTACGCCAAGCTGTTAGGGTTAGGATTAGGGTTCGCTACCTTAACACTAACCCTAACCCGAACAGCTAACCCTAACCCTAACTGCAACCCTAACCCTAACCGCTAACCCTAACCCTAACCGCTAACCAGGAAATTTGCAAGAAAGCCCGGGCAACACCGGGCTTTATTGCTAGCCCGAGCAACGCCAGGCATTACTACTAGTATGTATGTATGTATGTATATATATATATATATATATATATATATATATATATATATATATATATATATATATATATATATATATATATATATATATATATATATTGCTGCGGTATTCGCGCCCGCCGGCGTGCTGACGGCCACGTAACTCGAATCGCGGCACGTCGCCCACCGGACGGACAATCCAGTCGTGACCCTCTCGGACTAACGCCGGGAACCAGTCACGGGTGGACCTTTCGGTCTCACCGCGATCGAGCCAATCAGCCCCCGCGTGGGATAGGGTTGCTCGCCAAATTCGACCTACCTAAGTACCCACGCGGAGGGTAGACCGGGCGATCGCACCTCGCCGCAGGTCGACTTCGGACACGGGCCACTTAAGCGACCCGTTCCGTACTATCAGAATAACCGAGCGGTGTTATCGTCGACCTCGACGGTTCGATTAATTATCGGGCGTATTCAGCCCACTACCAACCCTTTACGTGAAGCAAGATGAGGATTCAATGGGAGAAATGACGAAGCGAAGCGGGAAACAGTTCAACACAAAAGCACATTTATTCGCGGCACACGGGAAGCACACATATACAATTCCACCAAATGCACACAGAAAAGACACAATGCAATTTACACAAAAAGCAAATGTAAAAGCGAAAACACAATGCAGAGCTAATACCGACTACCGAGCACACGGCAACACTTATACAATTCTACTTCACAGACGGCGCCGACAACACATACCCAAAACCAAGGAAAAGAATAGAGGACCCTCAAAGATGAGGCGGGCCTGAGGCCGAGACCGGGTCGCGCCTACCCGTCTGGTGATGAGACGAGGAGCGGCGATGGCGCCTCAACTCTGCGGGCCCCGCGGACAGTGTCTGGTAGGGGGTGGGAAAGGGGCCCCCTTGGTCGCACTATCTCAGCGCGGGGGGAAACAGGAGGGGGTTGCTGATGCTCGGGGTATAGAGGATCTTTATTATCCCTGGTGTGCGTCTCCACCTCGGCCAGGTCGCGCTGTCGGCCTCCCTCGGGTGCAGCTCCCTGCACGACGCGAGCACCCCCTCGTCTGGTGTCGCCGCCTTTCCACAGCTCCGTCCCCTCCGTTCCGACTCCAACGCACACGACGAGCAGCTCCACCGCCCGCGAAGTCTTGACTCTCTGTTTCCGACTCTCCTACTCTCCTACTCTCCGCCTCTGGACTCTCCGACTCTCCTACTCTCCGCCTCTCGACCTCCTACTCTCCGCCTCTGGACTTTCCGACTCTCCTGACTGACGAACACGGTCCTTTTATCCGCCCCGTAGCTTCGCCCTCTCAGCTTTGACCCCCTCCCTTCGACCTTTCACCTCGCTCCCCATTGGCCCGAGCAAAAGTGGGCGTGAAGGCTTTTTGATCCACAAATTTGCATATATCGATCGCCCTGGGGGCGGGGCCAATTCGCCCCTCGCTCACCGATTGGACGGCAAAAAGTGGGCGTGTGTCGTTTTTGATCCGTTTTTGAAGCACAAAATCCGTGATTTTGTACACGCTGTTCGGCGCGCGTCCTGCACGAGTCCAACACCGGTACCCACAGCGGGGCAAGAACGGTGGCGATGCAACGGTTGCGAGGTGTGACGGGAAGGTCGTGGTGGTTGTGGTGAAGCGGCGTTGTGGTTGGTGGTTGATGTTGTGGTTGTGGTGGTAATCATGGCGGTTGGTCCAAAATAAAGATAGCAAAAGAAAAACGGCTATCCTGAAGAGTCGCAGCACGCATAAATGACATGTATTCCCACTAGACAACGGGTTTGGGCCTAACTACACATGTACTTACCGAGATACCTCACCTAAGGGACCTGAATGGTGGTTTGCGAATTTGGTAACCACAACAATATATATATATATATATATATATATATATATATATATATATATATATATATATATATATATATATATATATATATATATATATATATATATATATATATATATATATATATGAGGGAGAGGTTCATTGTGGGGTGTAGAAGTGTATAGAAGAGGTGAGAATAAACTGGTGGACATTGATTTATCGGTGTCTGTGATTTTATAACAGGATTTTAAAACCGAATCGGCTAAACGTTAAACCCTCACAACTTAAATAAGATTCCACAACAACCTGAAGAATTCTACAACGATCACTACGAGGTGCCAGAGAGAAAGAAAAATCCCCATCAGCAGCCATATTGTATGGCCACGCACAAACGGGCACGCGAGAGCGAAGGAACGGCCTGTGTGGTTGTTGTTTCTGGCACGCGGTTTGAATTTATTTATTTTTTTTGCACGTACGGCCACGCATGTACGGATACGTGAGAGCGAAGGAACGGCCTTTCTCGTTTTAACACAACGAAGTCGGTTGTTGTTTCTGGCATGCGGTTTGAAAGTTTTTTTTTTTGCGGTTTAAAAGTTTTTTTAATTTTTATTTTTGCACGTACAGCCACGCACATACGGCCACACACGTATAGGCACGCACTAGTTTATATAATCCTTACTACCTGGATTTAATTGACCAGGTGAGAGCTAATTGGTTATTCCCTCCATTCACACGTGAGAGATGTGAGTGTCTTTGTTTTTCATTTACATGTTGACTGCTTTTGACGTTTACATGTGGTACATGCTTGGGAGCCTCGTTGGTATGCATTTGTTTGTGCTGTTGTCGATGTTTCGCTAACAAGCGATGAAACCAGTCCGGCAGCTGAGGGGACTGGATGAAACCAGTGCGGCAGTAGCATTGGGATTCTCATGTGTGTACTATTTGTGAATGTCTTTACAGCTTGGAGGAACTCTGGGAAGGGTTTGAAACAGCAAAGGGCTTACCTTGCGTAGCCTTTTATGGATGCTTTATGCAGCTTTCTTCAGCTGGAAGAGCATTGGAGGAGTCGATTTATTTATATAATCCGAGCTACCTGGGTTTAACTGATTAGGCGAGAGCTAATCTTCACAGGTGAGAGATGTGGGTGTGTCTTCGTTTTTCATAGATGTGACACATAATCACAATGACACAAAATGAAGTCAACCCATCAAATTGTGACTTTTACAAAGCCAAACTGTTGAAGGCAGGAGGTGTATAAAACGTGGGAATTTGAAAAACAAAAGCGGTTTAATCACTATTCTCATGAGGTGGAATTGATCATTTATTCAAAAGCAAAATATTCCTTCTTGCCCCAACTTTCTTTTCATCCATTTAAATTCCTCTTCCCCCTTCGTCTCGCTCTCCTTATTCTCCTTCATATCAGAAAACCTCCTCATAACGCCGCATTGACGGCAGGTATATAACTCTCGAACCTGCGTGTTCTTCATTATGATAATTAGCCTTCCTGGCACGCTAATTGGCGGCCTAAGATAAATGTTCGGCGCAGGGAAATTCCCGGTCTGTGCAGAATCGGCTCCTCCAATCGTTTCCCGATGGAAAAACTTCCTCCAGTAATCCGCAGTCGCTCCCGCTGCTAATGGGTCCAGCCTCTTGGCCTTTATTGTCCTGGCCTCCCGCACAGGTCTTCCCCGAGATCTTCTTACCCATCAACATCATCAAAAACTGAGGTCTGTAGTTTCAACACACAATGTCCCACGAACTGCATTTTTAATCAACCGCATAAACCTCCAAAGGGATCATCGGAATCGAAATCCTCATTTCCTTAACGACCAATGGATGGAGTGACCTGCCATTGGATTTTCCCTCCAAGATGCTCGGAAGTGTTGGGGATGAGAATAGTTTACCTGCGATCATTTCGAATCACAGCAATAATCATTTACGTGTCAATCGGGTTCCCTGACGTCTAAGGAAATGAAAATGTCCCTAATGACGTGCATGGCCAGACATTACGTCATCAACTCCTTTCCTCCCTACCCCCAAATCTAGAGCGAAATGCAAGTTCATTCGACCCTGAAACTTCACCAGATTCTGGGAATTTTGTCGTCCGAGCTTCTTTTAACGTGTAAACCGCTACGATGGTTCCAGGTCGCCACGTTGGAAGTCGATTTTCAGTTTTTCTTTCTTTCTCGTTTTAACACAACGAAGTCGGATTAATGTCCCATCACTGTCGAATTGATTAATCAATTAATTTATTTATTTATTAATTGATGGTGAAGCACATGAAACATATATTTCCCCTTTTACCTTACACAGTACAAGTTTTATATTCATCCGAATTGTAAAAATAACTTTGTAGTCAAGGAAGTAGGACAAGGATTGCTTGAGTTTTGAGGCAGCAACTCGGTTATTACTCAAGAAAGGCAACACTGACACCTCTGCTTTGGAAGTTGTGCAAGCCGAGTGCGTTGAGTAGGGGAACCGTGCATACTCTGCAGTCGAAGACGTCCATATCCGAGAAGGAAAGTGTTTCGTGTTTAATCGCGCAGACAGACGTTAATGAAAGACTCCGCTAGTCGGGATCCACAACGACCTTGCCAAATTGCCTCCTCGCTGCGAAATCCCAAAGCAAACGGGAAGATATGAAAAGGTAACGCTTGGGAAGGATCTGCGGGGCTCGGGAGATCCGTGGGATCACGGTGCGGGACAGAGGAGCTAATTATGCCTGCGTTGACACTGCATGATGGGGGTGAGGAAGCCGCGTCGGGGCGCCATGCAGGAGGGAAGAATAAAACAGGATTCATTTCCCAATGCGATTGCAGAAAGGAGGCCGCTGCAGTTAATGTATGGAAATGCAAACTGTGCCTCTTCTGTCACTTTAGATCGCGGTGGAAAGAGAGGCAGAGACGCGCAATTAAGGATCAACTGTGTGCGGGATCAGGTCCAACCACGAGATAGAGGAGAGAGGAAGGAGAGGGAGGGGGGAGAGAAAGAGGTAAAGGGAGAGAGAGGGGAGGGAAAGAGGGAGAGGGAGAGAGGGAGAGGGAAAGAGAGGGGAGGGAGAGAAGGAGAGGGAGAGAGGTAGAGGGAGAGGGAGAGAGTGAGAGGGAGAGTGAGAGGGAGAGAGGAGAGAGGAAGGAGAGAGAGAGAGAGAGAGAGAGAGAGAGAGAGAGAGAGAGAGAGAGAGAGAGAGAGAGAGAGAGAGAGAGAGAGAGAGAGAGAGAGAGAGAGAGAGAGAGAGAGAGAAGGAAAGGGAGGGGAGAGAGAGGGAAAGAGAGAGGAGAGAGAGGGAAAGAGAGAGAAGTGGGAGAGAGGAGAGAGGGGTGAGGCAGAAGGGAGATTGAGAGAGGAGCGAGAGGAGCGAGGGGAGAGAGGGGAGAAAGAAAGGAGAGAGGGGAGAGAGAAAAAGAGAGAGAGAAAGAGAGAGAAAAAGTAGAGAGGGGGAGAGGGAGAGAAAGAAAGGAGAGAGGGGGAGAGGGGAGAGAAAGGAGAAAGAGAGAGGAGAAAGGAGAGAGGAGAGAGGAGAAAGGAGAAAGGAGAAAGAGAGAGAGAAAGGAGAAAGAGAGAGAAAGGAGAAAGAGAGAGAGAAAGGAGAAAGAGAGAGAGAAAGGAGAAAGAGAGAGAGAGAGAGAAAGGA
>NC_140961.1:44694154-44751654 GCF_056783735.1 Eptatretus burgeri
AACAGCTGTTTTGAAAGCCTGAAGGGAAGAATGGGAAAGAATAGAGTGAGGAAGTTTATTCCAAAGGCGGGAAAAAAGAGGAATGAAAGAGTGATGATGAGCAGTGATTCGTGATTTTGGTAGTTTTACCAGAAGGGGGTTGTTGGCGGACCTTGAGCGCCCTGTGGAAATGTGGTTGGGACAAATCGCAGAGAGAGCAGGGGGAACAAGGCTGGAGAGGAGTCGGTAGAAGACAGAAAGACCACCGACCAACCTGCGGTGATTGAGTGAGAGGCCCAAAGACTCAGCTTCATTGCGGGAGATGCCAATGATCTTAAAAGCCCTGGTTTCGACAGCGTGAAGTCGAGAAAGGTGGGAGGCAGGAGCACCAGCCCAGAGGGGAGAGCAGTACTCCATCAGGCTACGGACAAAAGCTTTGTAAGTGGTCAGGAGCTCAAGAGGGCCGAGGAAGGACTTTGCACGACGGAGGATTCCCAGTCGGCGACTGGCTTTTGAGGCAAGGTTGGAAATGTGACTTTCCCAGGAAAGGTCATGGCAGATAGTGAGACCCAGAAGCTTGAAAGAAAAGACTTCTTCCAGAGGATTGTTGAGAAAGTGGATGGGGGGTTTTGTAAACGGTCCTTTCGAAGAGACATAGTGAGAGTGTGAGATTTGTCTGGATTGAAAGACATGTTCCACGTGTTGGACCAGTTTGTGATTTTATCCAGATCTGCAGTGAGTGAAGAAGCTGCTGCTTGCCGGGCTGAGGGATGACAGATGGTACGGCAGAGGGTTGAGTCATCGGCAAAGAGAAATAGAGGATTTTCCAGAGAGTCCGAGAGAGGCATGTGTATGTATGTATAGTGAGTGTATGTATGTATACATATATATATACATATATGTTTGTATCTATGTATGTATATGTATATGTGTATATGTATATGTATGTATATGTATATATATATATATATATATATATATATATATATATATATGTATATATATATATATATATATGTATGTATATATTTGTATGTATGTATATATGTGTTTATGTATGTTTGTATATATGTGTATGTATGAGTGTATGTATATCTTTGTGTATATTTGTGTATGTATGTATGTGTGTATGTATGTGTGTGTATGTATATGTGTGTATGTATTTGTGTGTGTATGTATATGTGTGTATGTATTTGTGTGTGTATGTATTGTCATGGCGCTGGCGGTCCAGGTTAATCCTCCCGACCCAATATGTGGTTCAGGGCGGTGAACACTGCCAGCCCGGAAGATCGAACTTCTCCTTTGGAGGCCCACAGCCGCGTCTCTTGGAGATTAATGCGCGTGCGTGGGAAACGGTTAAGCGCTGCACCAGGACGGCACAAAGGGGTTTATACTCGAACCCCATGACAAATACATGGATACAACCACTTAAAATGAACTCATTTAATGAAAATAGACAAATATTTAGAAAGGACAAGAATCAGAATATAACAATACGTGAGATAAATTAACCCTGGTCTAAATCGAGGCGCCTCTACTCACAGGCTTAAATACAGACAAGGAGAAACAAAACGAAAAATAAACCAATGTCACCCGCAGGGTGACCCGTATCTTGCCAAAAGGTGACCATGTGTGACTTCTTTAAGGTCACACTGAGGTGAACAGAGCTGCTATCCACCAGGAGCGACTCCTTGAGGAATATCTGCCTACGAGAGATTCCGATGAGAATCGTTCTCCAGAGTAACCATGAAAAATATGCTTTTGCCTCATAACGTCACCAAATGACGTCATAATGTCTCAAGCTTGACATATCTAGAAAGCACTCATCGAGGTGTTCAATTTGAGGTACTACACGATATGGTTCCTAAAACTTGAAAATTTGACTTTGGGGTCAAATATGTTTGACCTGAGGCGCTAACCATGAAGGTCAAGGCTAATCGTCACCAAAAATTAATCAGCTGAGCGCCAGACCATGAACTATATTCCCATGAAGTTTGAAGACGATCCGATCAAAATTACTCAAAAAATAAGGGTTTCGTCGACTCCCCTGATTTGCGACAAAGTGACCTTGACCTTTGACCTTGACCTTCAAAATTTTGTGCACTGAAAGGGACCTCTATAGGCCTCTGATATGTGAAGTTACAAAAATTTCCAATGATAACTGTGCTCTGCAGAATTTTTTATACGTGATTACAGACAAACAAACAAACAAAAAAATAAAAAAAAATAAAAAAAAAATAAAACATACAAGCTGACTAACATATCTTGCAAAAACTTCGTTTTGGCAAGATAAAAATCCTTCCTTTATTCTGGTACTTAGCTTTGCCCAGAGATGGTCTTTGTGCAACTTTGTATTGAGGGGCTTCTATTTGCATGTGTAGATGCGCGCCAAATTGCTTCTCTCACAGTGGGACAAACATACCTCAGGCAATTCATGAGCGGTATTCAACACCAAGGCTCAGAGACCCTGTGCAGCTGCTTCATGCATTGATCGTCCTCACCGACCCGCTATTTGACATACACGAGGCTCTGGGTCCGTTCCTCACAACCCAACCAAGAGCCAAAGGCCAGCGTGGTCCTTCACCACGTGAGCCAAATCACCTCAACACGAATACAGGAATCATGCCGTCTTCTTCATGCATCGAAGGAAAGCCAGCTGTAAAGCCCTGTTCCTACAAGCCATCTCCCAGCTGCACTCTCTCAACCGCGTGCATCCCTCACTCCGCACTCAACCGTTCCTCTTCACACTGACATCGTGAGTGTGCTCTCCCGATCTCTCCACTCTGACTGACGTCACCCCGAACCCCCGTTCCCTCCTCCGGGGGCTTGGCTTGCTCGCACAAGCCAGGGAAGGCGGGTCTTCCGCCCGCTCGGCACGTTTGGCAAGTTTCTGACATCACGCCCATCAATCATCAGCCTCGGGAGCGTGACACATCCACTGAGCTGTCTATAGAACTGTGGCGCACCCCGCGGTGATGATCATTTGGTGGCGAATGGCACAAAAGACCGCCATCTTGGAATACCCCAGAGGATGATCAGCAAGCTTCACTGGTTTCAGTGAAAAAGATAGTGTTCTGCTGTGCTTTTGGCTGTAATCACAGGTATTCCCATGAGTTGAAAGTAACCAAAAACATTACTTTTCACAAGGGAACTTTATTTTATATTAAGTAAGATTTTGAAATGTTTAACGATATTATTATTATTGTTACGTGTGTGTGTGTGTGTGTGTGTGTGTGTGTGTGTGTGTATGGTGTGGGGAGGGGGGGCAGAGGGGAGGTTAGATATCACTTTAGAGCAGATAGGAATGTATAGAGTAGCATGGTCCGTGTATGAGTAGTTAGTCCATCTCGATGTAAAAGGTAGGGACTGAGCAGCTTCAGGAATGTCTTGGTTGGATGTGCACCATACATGGGGTGGAACATGGTAATAATTAGTTTGGGGTTATGGTAAGGAAACTGTGTGTATAAACCCAACCCCGATATAAACCTCTACCACGTGGGTGCCAGGAGGCTTTGTAAAAGAGAGAGGGGCGGAACTTGAATTGCTTCTCGAGCGAGGGGAGGAGCACTATGAATGCCTCCCGGAGGGCAGAGCCTGGATCACCTCCGAGAGGTAGACTTTTTTTCGTTGCCCCAGGAGAAGAGGGAGGAGTTAAATGAGCGGTTGGTCAGAGGAGAATGGCGAACAAGACGAGGAGAGCCAAGTCTGAGATAAAAACGGAGGAAAAAGAGTCTGAGGAGAAAAGATAGCTGAGGTAAAATAAGAGTGAGGGGCCGAATCAGGTGGTTGCGGTGTCTGAGAGGCTTCGAAAGAGTGACTCTGAGGAAAGCCTAAAAATAACCATAGAGATCTGAGGAAAGCGAGAGAGAATTTGGCGCTCAAATTGTGGGGAGAGCCCTCTCTGAGGAGGTTGTCCTGCCTCTGCCCATTTAATCTGCCTGCTGCTTCCTCTCCCCATTGTCTCCTCGTTCCTCCTCAGCGCCTGCTCATGGCTACTCCACCAGGCCCATCCTTCTGCCTGCTCGACTACCAGCAGCTGAGTCCCCCGGTTTTTTTCCCTTTCCCCGTTAGTTAGGGAATTTTAGCAAATTGTATTGACTATCTGTAAAAAAATTGCTTACCAAAATATTTCTTCACCAACGTATTCATCGAGGTGTCCACCAACACCTATCAATTAGTGCAAACCCAAATCCTTGTGGAAAATTCTAGGGAGCCAATCAAAGTTCAGGTGCTCAGAGGGCCTGCGCGGAAAAAAAAAATCGGAAAAATTAACTTTTGCCAATATTGACTTGTGGGATGTCCAACTAGGGGTTTTTTTGGGGTGCTGAATTGATTCCAACCATTAGATTTGAGGAAAAATGAATCCCTGGCCGTAAAATATTGATATGATACATTTTTAGATATCTCAGAGTGTGTTTTGCGGTAATTTGGCTCAATTGATTCAGATTGTTCAAATTGTGCTGAAACCAGCATACAACATTTTTGAAACCACACTCATGCATGAGGAAAAATCCTCCGGTGGTCTAAACAAAGGCCGCTTTCGGAATGAGTCTTCTCATAAGTCTTGGGTTCAGACTCTGAACCACTTCTCGTTCATTCACCAAGAGCTAGAAAGAAGCATGGTCAATGTGGGGTACCTGTCCACACCGACGTTAAAAGAGCCCAAATGAAGAGAGATAACGATGCTGTCAACACCATAGTTGGGTGGTTGGAGGACGTCAACCCTTTCGATGCCACACGGGACAAGAAGACTCTGGTGTCAACTGGGTTCAGCAGCACTCCCGAAGACCAAGTCAATGCTGATCAAGCAGAAGAAGTTGGCAGAGCCATACAGGCCAAGATGGATGGGAAAACTGTTGTGGATGCAATGGTAACCAAACACAAGGTCAAATCACTTGCAAGCCTCAGAACTGGACCCAAAGTCAATGGCGAGAAGCTGGTCATTGACTCACTGAAGCTATTCAACCGCCTCATTGTCATCAGTGAGCGTGAAGTCAAGACCAAATAAGCTCTGCGCTTTGAGTTGACACCAAAACCGATGTCTCTGCTTGACAAAAATCAAAAGTTGCGAAAGCCAGACAAGGCTGCCCTCGCAAGGTCCCTGAAGGCATGTGTGGCACCTGTCGAACAACCCCCCTGCACAAGCCTTGTGGTTGATGGTGGGTGGCTCCTGCACAATGTCAAGTGGGAGGCTAACCTTACTTGGAAGGATGTTGCCGAGAGCTACCTCCAGTTTGTGAAGTCCATGGGGAGCCATCGCCTCCGGATAACGGTGGTCTTTGACGGATATGGCAGCTCCACCAAGGACCATGACCACTTGAGACGAACAAAGAATGCATGCTGTGACATTCAGATTCGTCTGGATCTCAAAATCATCATTGCAAGAGAAAAGTTCCTCGATAACAAGAACAACAAAGCCCAGCTCGTTCTGCTCCTTGCTGAGACATTTAGTAGGAATGGAATCAGTGTACAGCAATGCTCCGATGATGCCGACACCTCCATCATCCGCGCAGCTCGAGATGAGGCAATAGAGTCCCCTGCCGAGGTGAGGGCTGAGGACACAGACGTCCTGGTTATGCTGATTCATCATGTTGCAGACCATGCGATCTTCCTCACGACAGCCAAAGAAATATCTTACGATGTCGGAAAGATCTGGGAGGCCCTCCCAGAGATATACCGGAGGTATCTCATCTTCTGTCACAGCTTCTCTGGCCGCGATACAGTGTCTGCAATTTGGGGTTTAGCAAACCAACTTTGCTAAGCAAGCTCTGCAAGACTGATGAAGCAGAGAGGGCAATGGACGAGTTTATGGACATCCGAGCTGAGAAAGGTGATATCATTAAAGCAGGCTGTGATCTTTTCATGCTCATGTTCCATGGGAAATCCTCCAAAGACTTGGAAGACTTGAGATTCGACATCTTTTGCAAGCGAGCTGCTACTGGGAGCATAAAACCTGAGAAACTCAACAGGAGCTGCAGCACAGCACTCTCTCCGAGCTTACCTCCAGACTAGAGACTGGCAGATGCTGCAAAGTCCATCGTTGGATGCCTGAGACTATGGATGGCAACTCACTGAGCAAGAATATGCACCAGTCCCTTCTACAGACCCCATTGCACCAGACTACCTCCTGACGTTTGCCAGCTGCAACTGTGTGGGGGACTGCAGCTCACTCAGGTGCTGCTGTAAAAAACAAGGAGTCAAGTGTATTTCTGCTTGTGGCATCTGTCATGGTAACTCTTGCCTGAACATAAACCAGCTGGATGACAAGAGGAGTGAGGAAGATACTGGGGAGTTTGATGAATAAGGTTGTAAAAGCTGACGAAGCAACATTTCCATTGAGCACAGTTCTGTTAAAAATGTCAATAAAATACATTTTATATGATCAAGGAGTGGTTTTTTTCACAAATATAATGGTTGGAATCAATTCAGCACCCCAAAAAAACCCCTAGTTAGACATCCCACAAGTCAATATTGGCAAAAGTTAATTTTCCGATATTTTCTCGCAGGCCCTCTGAGCACCCGAACTTTGATTGGCTCCCCAGAATTTTCCACAAGGATTTGGGTTTGCACTAATTGATAGGTGTTTGTAGACACCTAGATGAATACGTCAGTGAAGAAAATTTTTGGTAAGCAATTTTCTCACAGATGGTCAATACAATTTGCTAAAATTCCCTAACTACGTCTGTGATCGAGTCCAGAGTGAGGCGCCTTAGTTTCTTGAGATTTCTTTTATTCTCACTGTATATAATTTGTTATTTATTAATTGCATTTCTTTCCTTCCCATTTCAACCCGTTTTCGTCTTCTCCTCGCGATCACCAGCAACTGGTCCTTTTTGTTTGTGTTACAGAAATTAAACCAGTTGGTTTTAAAAGAGCTAAGTTTCTTGTGTTTCTCCTCACGACACGCATGTGCGTTGTCCGCCATAATTCGGAATATCTCCACAGGAGTTCAAACTGTTCGGTACATCGCGTGATTGTAACCTCCCGCCGCAACGGGTTTAGCGTTAGTGGAGCCATTGACGCTACATTTGTTGATCAGGAGTGGGATTTTAAACCCGAGAACTTATAAATTTATAATTAATTGGGAGAACACAGTGGAGCGCGTTACGAATGTAACATGTAATTTTTTGGGGGAATTGTTTAAGCGTGCACGGGATGAAAGCCGCTGCACAAAATTGCAGACATGCAAGATTTTGCAGTACGAGGAAGCAGCGAGAATGAAAAAGGCGAGCCGGGGTTGGGGACGACTGACGACGTTAGGGTAGGAACCTCCCTCATTTTTGAGCGATTTGTGGGGTGCGGAAAAAGGCAAACAACGTTACAAAAGGACACACAGTGCAGATTTATCCCATTAATTCTTACACAGTCTTAACTTACGCTACGACAGGCGCAAAAACACACACACAGGAAAATTATACATAGCCCAGAGAGAAATAAACATATATAAGGAATAACGCCCTCTCAATACATATAGTATGGTCGGCAGACCAACGCAGCCCAGAACGCTTAGAAAAGGGGAGGAGGGAGAAATACTGAGGCTGTCTAAGGTGTGGGGGTGAGGTGCGAGTGTAATGCAATCTGGGGGGTGCGGCGTGGTGCAAGAGGAAAAATATGAGGTGCAAGCCAGTTCAATTCGCTCTTTTAGTTCGTTCTTGGGTCATGTCCTGAAAAGAACAGTTGGGCTTTGCCCGCGTTAATTGCTCTTTTGTGCATCCACAGTAGATGAGAGAGATAGAAGAAAGATGCATGAGAAGAAACACCCCATCCTCTTTGCGTAGGCTTCTGTACGTGTAAGTGTCGATTTAATTGAATGAACGTCGATTGGAATGGAGCAGCCCCGGTTCATAGCAGCAACTAGTGACCCCACGCTTGATTACGTGGATTCGCGGTGCCCCTCTCTCTGCACTGCCCGTCTCCCCAGCGAGGTCCGACGTCTGGCAAGTGCAGCTCTGGCTCGTCCTCTCCCTGTCCCCGATGATCTGCCAATGAGGAACTGCTCTCTGATCTCCATCCAATCTCCGATCTACAACTCTGGTTCTGCTCTGACCCGAACTGCTCTTCTTATGAGCCCCGGACGAGGGGAGGAGCCAAAAATCAGATCAAATGGGGCTGTAAGCAAAATCATCTTCCCCATTGCTCCATCGCGGTCATAGCCATGCCCAGCCAGGCCTCGGATGTGAAAAAACGGCTCGATTGCTCGTTGACCCTGTCATGCGTCGGAGCACCGAGTTTAACATGGGGCCATGGTTTTTGGACGCGCTTTCCAGCCCCGACGTGCGCTGGTTTCCATTCCTAAACGAGTTCCAGCGCATGTTTGCGCTTCGAATTATGCCCCAAAATAAACCGTCCAACATCTCCTTCCTGTCCTTCAAGGCTATGGTGAGAGTTTGGTGACCATGTGGCAGTTGCGGCAGTTGAAGAGTAGTGCGAACATGTTGTAGTATTTCTAGTGAGAGAGAGGATTGCAACATGGCATTGTGGGGAGGAGGTTGAAGTTTCTTGTAATGAGATGGTGAATAAAGGTCGCGTTTGTTGGCGCGAGTTGTTGCGGGGATTTTTCTTAGTCGTATGAAGTGGTTGTGGTGAGTGTGGTATTGTTTGGTGAGCAGAATGAAGGTCTGAGGCGAAATGGCGGTTGAGAATTGGCACGCAGTTTTTTTAACGGCAAGTTGGCGCGCTCAGGCACGGGATGCGCTTGCAGGGCGAATGCTCAGTTTCTAGTCGTGTTTTCTGATTTGCGTGCTGGCTTGCTCGCATGTTTTGTGTGAGAGAAAGAGGTGCGGAAGAAAAAGTAAAGGTCAAAGAGATATAAGAGATCTAACGAAAAGAGTCCCACGCAACGAATCTTTTCCCTTTACCCACTAGACATATGGAAAGGACTAACTAATACACCTATTATTGAAATAACTGCCTAAGGATCACTGTACGTTGTATGCAATTGCCTTGGAGGGATGCCGTTTTATAGAACCGCAACAATGTGATGCAATTTTTTACGATCTACTCTTATGGACAAATTAAAATGTATCATCAAAACATGACACTTGCCGAGCGCCCTACAGTCAATAGCGGGACAAATCGTGTCCCGGTCTGGATGTACAGTCGGCAGTTGCTACAAGGTGGAGGCACATATGGGTAGATTTGGATCAGTAAAGGGAATCTCCGTGGGTGTGTGTGCACGTCCAGACAACACTGGACGCGAAGAAACGGATGGAGAACTATAATTCCTGCATGCTCGGTTATGGGCTCCGTGGTGGGAAAATTTTATTCCGTATCTTATGATGAGGATGGGTGATGGAGGTTTTAACTTTTACTCTCAGCAGCGTATGAGTGATCACATTTTCCTTTGTCATCGTGACTGTTTCTAAAGCAATCGGTTATTACCTTCACCAGAGGAGAGGGTATTGCATTTGGGATCGTTTGTCTGTTTGTCTGCACAGAACATGAGTGTTTTTCTCTACAACTGCTCGTCAGATTGAGAAAATATTTTCACCATAGGATCGATTACTCATGTAGAATGTTCATATGACAATTATGACGTCATAGGTCACGTGGTGTAGCAGCCATGTTGGAAAAACGGGAAAACCTTGGACATCTGTATCTCTGAAACCGCAGCAAGAAAAAAATTTAAACGTGCAACAGAGCAAGTACTCCTCTTGGGGAATAAGTGTGATTTTTATGATGTCATAGGTGCCTTCGTTATGACATCATAATTACAGATGGAGAATGCTACATCTGATCAAGATGAAAATTTTTGATCGTCATCTTGGGATAAAATGGTCCACACAAAAAAATTTGTTGACGTCAGCAATCATATGATTCGGCAGCCATTTGACTTGTTTTTTTTTTTGAATAAGGCTCACTTGGCTGTGCCTGGATGGGGTTGAGGGTGGAGTAGTAGCAGCTGAAATGCAAATCCTGTCCGGGTTCCTCCTGATGACTTCATCTTTGATTTTTGCTTGTTCTGGTTCCTTCTGATGACTCCAATGCAGGGCTGTACCTATTTGGTCTACCATTTGATTTTAATTATTGAATTTATTTTAATCTCATTCTGAATTCAATTGAATAATAATTTTTTAAAACATCATGGGTCAGGGTAAGGTGTCCGATCAAAGTGGGACGTCTTGGTACCCGGTCATCACTGCCAGCAGTTATAAAGTGCCAGTGATAATTATATATCTTATTATTTACATAACACACCAGTGCACATACACCACACAAAACTACAGAAACACCACACAAAAGAAGTCCTGGTGAAGGTCTGCAATCTCTGATTGCTTTTTTTCTTGTTGTTATTTGATATTCTGCCATAAATTTGACATGAGTACATGCATTAGACTTGTAAGTTTTAGGTTATTTAATTTTTATGGTATTGTTTAGATATTCTCCAATTATTAATGACTTCTCCACGTCGTCCATCAGACACTATAGTCAATCAAATTCGGTATTCAAATTTTGAGAAAACATTTTTCAATACCGCAACAACTCAGCTAATTTGAGCAATAAGCAAGAGCAGACCCGGTCTCAAGCGACATTTCACCAGCTTCACAGCAGGCTTCCTTAGGCCATTGGACAAGGAATCCGGCTGAGGAGCTGGTGAAACGCTGCCTGAGACCGGGTCTAGTCTTGCTCATCTATCTATAGTTCCAGCAATCTGTGTGTGTGTGTGTGTCTGTCTGTCTGTGACCGCTGTTTCTCGACAACCATTGGTCCGATCTAATTGAAACTTGCCAGGTATATTGCTGGGGACCTGAGCATGTGCCTTTTCAAGGTTTGATATTAATCGGACAAGTGGTTTCCAAGTTATGGCCATTTATTTACCAAACCAATGACAGGACACGTTGCTGCGAAGGCGTGGCCGATGGGGAAAGGGCACCTTAGTTACCAATGACAGGACACGTTGCTTGGCATTTTGCATCCACAGTATCTATCTTCTATCCATCTATAATTCCAGCAATCTGTTTGTTTGCCTTTCAAAAGGTTTGAAATTAATCGGACAAGTGGTTCTCAAGTTATGGCCAAGTTCGAGCACGTTCCCCATTACGGGTTACAACGTACCGGACTTCCGGAGAGTGATGACTTACTGTATTCTAATAATATCTCGATTTCTTATGCGCATTTATAGATAAACACAATGCCCCAATCAAGTCGTCATTTACGAGAGCGAAAGAACGGACTGTGTGGTTGTTGTTTCTGGCACACAGTTTGAAAGTTTTTTTTTTTGCACATACGGGCACACACGTACAGGCACGCACGTACGGCCACGCGAGAGTGAAGGAATGTCCTGTGTGGTTGTTTCTGCCACGCGGTTTGAAAGTTTTTTTTTCTTTATTCTTTTTTCTCTTCTCTTCTCTTCTCTTTGTGTTCTTCCTTGCAATGACATTGCGAAAAGGCAAAATACGTTGGCGCTAATTGAATAATTGGCCATTAAAACTAAATTGCGAATAATCGTAACTGCGATATGCGAACTTCAGGACAGTGAGGACTTAAGTTCCGGACTTCCGGATAATGACAACTTACTGTATTCTTCCTCGATTTCTTATGCGCATTTTTTAAACAATTACTGTATTCTTTCTCGATTTCTTATGCGCATTTTTTAAACAATACTTATTGTAATTATAATTGTAGATACTTATTGTAGATAAACACAATGCCCCAATCCAGTCGTCGTTTATGAGAGCGAAGGAACGAAGCTGCGCGTCATGCACGCGCAATGGAATCTGACGAAGCACGAGCTGCTCGCTTGACACGCGACGCTACGCACGTGACAAGGCATCGTGCAGCTGAAACGGATGAAGAATGAGATGCTCGCTTGACACTTGACGCTACGTGCGTGCCAAGGCATCGTGCAGCTGAAACGGATGAAGAACGAGCTGCTCGCTTGGCAGACAACACTGAACGCGAGGCAAGGCATCGTGCAGAAGAAACGGATGAAGAACGAGCTGCTCGCTTGGCATACAACACTGGACGCGAGGCAAGGTGTCGTGCAGAAGAAACGGATGAAGAACGAGCTGCTCGCTTGGCAGACAACACTGGATGCGAGGAAAGGTGTCGTGCAGAAGAAACGGATGAAGAATGAGCTGCTCGCTTGGCAGACAACACTGGACGCGAGGCAAGGCGTCATGCAGAAGAAACAGATGAAGAACGAGCTGCTCGCTTGGCAGAAAACACTGGATGCGAGGCAAGGCGTCGTGCAGAAGAAACAGATGAACAACGAGCTGCTCGCTTGGCAGACAACACTGGACGTGAGGCAAGGTGTCGTGCAGAAGAAACGGATGAAGAACGAGCTGCTCGCTTGGCAGACAACACTGGATGCGAGGAAAGGTGTCGTGCAGAAGAAACGGATGAAGAACGAGCTGCTCGCTTGGCATACAACACTGGACGCGAGGCAAGGTGTCGTGCAGAAGAAACGGATGAAGAACGAGCTGCTCGCTTGGCAGACAACACTGGATGCGAGGAAAGGTGTCGTGCAGAAGAAACGGATGAAGAATGAGCTGCTCGCTTGGCAGACAACACTGGACGCGAGGCAAGGCGTCGTGCAGAAGAAACAGATGAAGAACGAGCTGCTCGCTTGGCAGAAAACACTGGATGCGAGGCAAGGCGTCGTGCAGAAGAAACAGATGAACAACGAGCTGCTCGCTTGGCAGACAACACTGGACGCGAGGCAAGGCGTCGTGCAGAAGAAACGGATGAAGAACGAGCTGCTCGCTTGGCAGACAACACTGTACGCGAGGCAAGGCGTCATGTAGAAGAAACGGATGAAGAACGAGCTGCTCGCTTGGCAGACAACACTGGACGTGAAGCAAGGCGTCGTGCAGAAGAAACAGATGAACAACGAGCTGCTCGCTTGGCAGACAACACTGGATGCGAGGCAAGGCGTCGTGCAGAAGAAACGGATGAAGAATGAGCTGCTCGCTTGGCAGACAACACTGGACGCGAGGCAAGGCATAGTGCAGAAGAAATCCCTCACCAGCGAGAAGACCGGCAAGTAAGGGATGCCCTGCGCCATCAGGACATACACCATGCGAGACGAGAGCAGGCTCACTGTGAGAATCGCAACCTTGCTCGATACGATGATACCGATTTCTTCCGAGAGGAACTTCATGTTGAGTACAGGCACGCGTTGAGCAGGACCTCATTATTTCAATGCACTAAATGCTCACATTGTGATGCTTTTGTGTGGAACGAGGAGAGAAGAGGATTTTGCTGCAACCACGGCAAGGTCGACCTTAAGCATGATCCTACGAATCCAAAACCCGGTTCAATTCTATCACAACCTCCAGATGCTATTAAAAACCTTTTCCTTAACCAGGACTTTGTGAAGCACGCGAAACAGTACAATAACGCGCCGGCAATGGCAAGTATCAGTGTCTGAGAGATAGGTATGCCTGGCTTCAATCCTGGAGTGCGCATACAATGTAAGGTTTACCATTACATTGGTGCTCCTCTTGCCGATCTGGGTTGTACCCCACGCTTTGCTCAGATCTACTTTCATGATCCAGCCCATGAGCTGGATTATTGTCGTGCCCACACCTTGAACAGAAGCTTGAATGAGCAGTTTTTGCTAAGAGCACAACAGGCCATTCATGAGTGTAACCCATACGTCCAGCAATTCAAATCAGCCATTGAGTATGTGGTTCATAATGATAGCGCGAATGAACTGAAAATTGTATTAACAGGTCGCACGTGGCGCCGAGACCTTCACCATGGTACCGTCAACCTTCCCTCACCAGACAGCGATGTGGCTGTCATTGCTCCAGGGGCAATGACAACAGAGCAGTTTGGAAGGCTGGCAGTCGGTGTTCACCTCAGAGGAGGAGGTTTACAGACAATAGACGCCATGCATCCAGCGTATGACCCTCTATCATACATACTTCTGCTACCCTGCGGCTCACAGGGGTACCACACTGAGTTAGCAGGGATAACGCCAACATCTTTCTACCGCTACCATCTCCAAGTACGTGATCCTACTCATCACTTCAATCTACTACTTCGTGGTGGAAAGTTGACACAGCAGTACGTATGCGACATGATGGCAAAAATTTAGTCACACCGTCTCAATTGGATTCGCTGCAACCAGAAGTCAATTAAGGCAGAAAAGTATAAGATCATCGTTGATGCGTTGAACAGTGACGCTGAGGTGCTACCTGGACCCCTCACCATTCTGCCGCCGCCGTCAATTTATGGGTCACCCCATTGGTATGTCAAAGAGTTTCAGGATACAATGGCTTTGGTCCGAGTCAAGGGAAAACCTGACTTTTTTCTAGCATTCACCTGCAACCCAAAGTGGCCAGAAATTAAACAATCACTTTTTGAGGGTCAGTCAGCCAACTAAAGACCTGATATCATCGCCTGGGTCTTTCATATGAAGGTGGAAGCACTCCTCGCAGACCTCCTCATGCATGACATCTTGGGGGCATGTGGACACTTATGTGATGGTGAAGGAAACGCAAAAGCGTCACCTTCCCCATATACACATGCTCCTGACCGTGGTACCTCGCGACAAACCCAGAACACCAGCAGATGTCGATCGCGTGGTCTCTGCTGAGATTCCTGACAAACGCACAAATCCGGAACTACACCGTATCGTGACATCACACATGATTCACGGCCCATGTGGGGAATGGAACATCTCAAGCCCTTGCATGGCAGACCGGAAGTGCACAAATGACCATCCCAAAGCCCTATGAGAAACGGCAGGCTTCTCTGATGACTCCTATCCCCTGTACAGAAGATGGGCAGAAGCAGCACCTAGTGATCCCATCATGAAGACAATACGAGGCGGTGCTAACGTATTAGTTAACAATGCATGGGTTGTGCCTTACAATCCAAATATTGTCCTCAGGTACGATGCTCACATCAACCTTGAGATTGTATGTGCTGTCACCAGTGTGAAGTACCTGTACAAATACCTTGAAAAGGGCCCGGACCAGTGCCTGGTCAGACTAGAGCCACGATAGGATGCGAGAGGCATTACGACATGATGAAGTGACACGATACGAGCTGGGGCGTTACATCACCGCATCTGAGGGATACTGGCACATATACGATTTCCCCATTCAAAGCAAGTACCCACCAGTTGAGATGCTGGCACTCCATCTACAGGATGAGCAGGTGATCACGTTCAATGATGAAGGTGCCGTACAGAACGTGGCGGAGTCAGGAACCCCTGCAACAACGCTCACCGCCTTTTTCGAAGCCATGAATCTCCATCCACACATGCGTCATGTTCTATATCCAGATGTGTTCCAACACTTCACCTACTTTAGGAAAAGGTTTCAATTGCGGAAGAGAAGGCTGGGTTTCCAGGATAACCGTAAGGCTGATACGGTTGGGCGGCTCCCCATTATTTCCGTCAACTCACATAATGCCGAGTTGTACTATCTCCACATGCTACTGTACCGCGTGCCTGACCCACATGCTTTCAGGATCTCCGTCGTGTTGGTGGTAGGGTCATGGAGACCTATCTGGCAGCCTGCATTGCGTATGGCATCGTTGACAATGACCAGGAAGTGGATTCTGTTATGGAAGAGGCTGCAAATATTGCGTTTGGCCCTGCAGTCCGCAAAGTATTTGCCAACATGCTCATATTCGTCCTCAGAGGCAACCACGTGCAGTTCTGGGAAAGGCACAAGTATGTGCTGTGCGAGGACTTCATGCGTGCAGCAGGTGTGAATGAGCCAAATGAACGCATTGTGAGTGAAGTGCTACTGGAGCTGAGGGATAAAATTGAGAGGCACGGCTTTTCGCTCAGTAAGAGCTTTGGCCTTCCTGAGCCTGAACCAGTTCATATCCAGTCTCGCATTCCCCGCGTCATCGAGCACGAAACAGGACACAATATCGGAGAACTTGAGGCTCACATCGCTCAAACAGAGTGCCTTCTTAATGACGAGCAGCGCGTTGTTGTCGATAAAGTGATGACGAGTGTGGAACACGGACATGGCTGGATGATCGCAGTTGATGCAAGTGGTGAGACTGTGAAAACATTCGCATTGTCTCATATACTCAACAAAGTGCGAGCAAAGGACAAAGTGGCTCTTGCAACTGCTGCAAGTGGTATTGCAGCTACTCTGCTGCCTAAAGGGGCCACCCTCCATAGTAGGACCAAGTGTCCTCTCATTCTCACTGATGAGTCCACTTGCAACATCAGTGAAAATGACACCACTGCAGCACTCGTACGAATGACGAATATAATGGTGGTGGATGAGGGTTTCAATGATGGATCGTCGCGCATTGGAGGCAGCAGATCGAACATTCCAGTGGCTTCGGGCCTCAGAGGAACCATTTGGCGGCATCACAATGGTTTTCAGTGGTGACTGGAGGCAGATCCTTACCGTTGTGCCACACGGTAGCCATATTGACATAGTTGGAAGGTGCTTCAAGAGCTCATACCTGTGGAGAAAAATGCAGATACTTCGTCTCACAGTAAACATGAAAATCATACAGGGTGCTGGAGAACAACAGGACGAATCTGATTTTGCAAAATTCCTGCTGGATCTGGGCGAAGGGAAGATTCCTGTCAATCCAGAAGAGGGTGAATTTGCTATTGAGCTCAGGGAACCGCTCATTCTTCCAGGTGAAAAACTTCAGGATATTGGCACTTGGGTGTACGAGGACTTGCACAACAACATTACCAACCCCAAGTGGCTATGCGAGCGTATTGTACTATGTCCGACCATTTCCAAAGTCGATCAGGTAAATGACTGCATGACAACCATATTTCCAGGGGAGGAACATGTTTGCAGTAGCGTCGATACAGCGGAATCTGAGGGTGATCATTTGTATCCACCTGAGTTCCTGAACACCCTCTGTCCATCTGGTATGCCTCCACATCGAATCACTCTCAAGGTGGGTATGGTGATCATGCTGCTACGTAACTTCGACCAGCAAAGTGGGCACTGCAATGGCTCAAGGTACATCATCCATCAGATCCTTTCAAATCTGTTGGTTGCAAAATCTGTGACGGGTGTCAATTCTGGACGCACATTGCTCATTCCACGCATAACCTTGAGTCCACCTGACAACGTGTTCCCATTCACTCTGCAGCGTCGGCAGTTTCCGGTAGGACCCTGCTTTGCCATGACTGTGAATAAATCCCAAGGGCAGTCGCTACACCATGTTGGGGTCTTCTGCACAAGAGACTTCTTCAGCCATGGTCAGTTCTGCGTGGTGGCCAATATGGTTGGCAGATCCAGCAGCCTCCGCATTCTTGCCCTAGATGAGGAAACAAGGAAGAAGCGCCGTTT
Organism: Eptatretus burgeri; assembly: GCF_056783735.1. Classification (NCBI taxonomy): domain Eukaryota; kingdom Metazoa; phylum Chordata; class Myxini; order Myxiniformes; family Myxinidae; genus Eptatretus; species Eptatretus burgeri. The sequence continues at coordinate 44,711,377 of NC_140961.1, forward strand.
ATTCAGCAGTGTTGTTTATGAAGAGGTGCTAACGAGATAAAGGTGTGTACATGTAGACAATTTTTATTATTATTTATTTATTGAAGAAAAATTGTTCTGAAAATAATTTATCAAAAAAAGTACTTTTTTTTGTTTCCAAGTGTCAAAACGGTGTGGCCTTTGGAAGTGTTAAGGAATTCAGCTCTACTCAACATGCTTGCCAACGAAATACAGTAGACTAGGCGTAAGTCGTCACCATCGGGACCGAGAAAAAAGTGACGACTTCGACATGTGATGACTTAGGCGTATGCGAACATTCATGATGACTGTGGGGTGAAGGATGAAGTTGCGCGTGGCCTGGACACGTACGTGTGAGAGGGCGCAACAATCTCTAAGCCGGCTATTGTACCAAAAGGGAGACACAATCCTCGGGGCATTGGTGGGGGTTCATTGGTGAGTTGGAAAGTGATCAAGCAAAGATGGAATTCATGAATCACTTTATCAAAAGTAAAGATAATGAACAACTGTAAGACAACTCATGTACCATCGGTGATGGTATATGACCATCGACAAATGTGGAATGAATGGCTGTTAGAATTCATTCATTGGAATGAATGTAGAATGAGTTTTCATATGGAATGAAAACTCATATACCATCGACAAATTACATGACACACAGTCATCGTGATGACTACCACTCAATACCTATGTGTAAGTGAGTGTGGTGATGTACAAAACAAGCCAATATAAAACCATGATGGGACTTCAACACTATGCTCGATCGATCCTTTACTCCTTTGCCAGAGACTGCATTGCGCAGCCTGTCTACCTCTTCAGATGCATGAGGGACGGCGCGCTGACTGAGCTGAACGCAGCACAGTTATAAATAGCCCGCGCATCACGATTCCATGAAATCGGGCTTCTCACGAGGCAGCAGTTCCGTGTGACGAGTTAGGCGTGGTAATTTACTTGAGTTTGCATTACGCGGGAACGGACAACATCTGACGACTTAGACGAAGTGACGACTTTGAGATGACGACTTACAGACTTTATTCAAAGTCTGTAAGTCGATTTAACATTAGATAAATTCGGGACTTTTTGACGCTGCCGACTTCGGCGAAGTGACGAGTTACACGCTGCCGACTTACGCCTAGTCTACTGTACATCTCAATTTGGTGGGATGCTTTGCAAACTCTTTCTTTTTTTTTAAACTATTTTCAAACTAAAACTATTCGAACATGGAATACCTAATGACACTGCACTTTCAGATCTCCTACAAATCCTACCGTCGCCTCACCGTGGCGTCGGAGTGGCAATGGTCAATGGCAGCGAATGTCATGGCTAGCAAAGACAGCGAGGTAAACTTGATTTTAATTTGGATTTTAATTAACTCTGTGTGTGTAAGTATCACAGCAGTTGTTACTTCAATGCAAGCGATAATTCGTGGAATGCATGTGAACATTCCGTACGGGCACGCACTATCTATCTATAATTCCAGCAATGTGTGTGTGTGTGTGTGTGTGTGTGTGTGTGTGTGTGTGTGTGTGTGTGTGTGTGTGTGTGTGTGTGTGTGTGTGTGTGTGTGTGTGTGTGTGTGTGTGTGTGTGTGTGTGTCTGTGACCGCTGTTTCTTGACAACCACTGCTCCGATCTAATTGAAACTTGCCAGGTATATTTCTGGGGACCTGAGTATGTGCCTTTTCAAGGTTTAATATTAATCGGACAAGTGGTTCCCAAGTTATGGAGACTTATTTACCAAACCAATGACAGGACACGTTGCTGCGTAGGCGTGGCCGTTGGGGAATAGATCCTCAGTTACCAATGACAGGACACGTTGCTTGGCGTTTTACACCCACAGTATCTATCTTCTATCTATCTATAATAATAATTCCAGCAATTTCTGTTTGTTTGCCTTTCAAAAGGTTTGAAATTAATCGGACAAGTGGTTCCCAAGTTATGGCCAAGTTAGAGCGCGTTACCCATTACGGGTTACAACGCATGGACTTCCGGATAGTGATGACTTACTGTATTCTAATAATTTCTCGATTTCTTATGCGCATTTATAGATAAACACAATGCCCCCAATCCAGTCATCGTTAACGACGATTACAAGATTACGTTGGACTGGATGAGAAACAGGAAGTAGACGCCATTGTGGAAATATAATAATAATGTTAGTTCGTCATACGTACCAAATTCATGATGTTGATTGGCAGAAAGTCATAATTTACAAAATCGACGGAAAAAAAAGTTTCAAATTCGTCACTTTCGCCCTCCGACGCCACCATTTTGTCGTGCTTTCCGCGTTTCTCCAAGGAAAAAAGGAGCATATTCGGGGCGTTCCCAGCGCCTCCACCCCAAAAAAGGAGAAAATGGGTGTGGTGGTTATGGAGAGAAATTTTCGGCAGATCTCCTGCATGCACCACAGGATGGTGTTCGTGTAACCGCGGATAAAATTTACTATTATGACCAGCTCTATCGAAATCCAAAAGCCCATGCTTTCTTCCAGTGTGTAACGGTCATTTCCTCAAGCGACCTCACTACTATAAATGCACTGCATGGAGGTTGGATTAGACATGACGTCATGTTCTTATTAAGCCAGTATTAGCTCTTTTGGGTTCATAGACACGTTGATTGAGCATGCTGACTTTAATGTGACCTCTCGCGTGAGCTTGCTGATCGCTTTGTAAACAGGCTCTGAAGCAGCATTAGTCCTGGAGATTCAAAACTGCTGATTAGAGGTAAGTGCATTGATTAACAGGTGAAAAGATGTTGAATAAAATGGCGGATTCGATATATAAACCTTTATAATCAGAAATTAAAACCATGGAGCCTCTGTTAAAAAATATTTAAAAATTAACTGCACACTTTAAATTTCCACACAAGACCTGATCTAAGAAGAGGATAAAGTGGGTCATCGTCGTTCCGACCATATAACTCTCAACTTAGAAATACATTAATCATTTGAAACACATACACTAAAGAGAAGGGCACTCGGAAGAGCACATACCTCCGTCATGTAATGCCTGATCCATGAGAACATATCAGGCCCAATACATGTTTGAAATATCATGCTACACAGTACTATGTCATTTTTGGCCCTATCTCTCAATGATGAAGAATAACTTTAAAAATTAAATAATCATCTTATCCAGATCCGGTTTCGGATCTTCACCAAAATCTAATCAGTTCATCCTTGTCACACCCCCAACCTGTCCACGAAGCTTCATCCAAATCCATCTACAACTTTTTGAGATATCGTGCTATATATTAGTTTTTGCCCCATCTCTCAGTGGTGAAGAATCACTGAAAAAATTATCAGATCCGGATTCGGATCCGGATCTTCACCAAAATCTAATCAGTTCGTCCTTGTCACACACCGAACCTGTCTACAAAATTTCATCCGGATCCATCACAACTTTTTGAGATATCCTGCACACAAACAAACAAACCGACAGAAAGGGATGAAAACATAACAACCTTCCCTTCGGTGGCGAGGGTAACAAATAGAAGGTTGACTTGTAAATAACATACATTTCCAGTGTTTAAAATGCTCATTTAAAATAACCTGTGGATTTCAAAACTAGATTCTATAGTATTTCGAACAAATCTAACGCTTACTTCCAGGACCACCGCTGAATCGTGAGAGGTGGTCAATGATAATCTTCCTTTTGGATGACCCATGATAATGCCACTTTGGGGTGGTAGTCCATGATAATGCCGCTTTAGGGTGGTAGTCTATGATAATGCTGCTTTGGGGTGGTAATCCATAGTAATGACGCTTTAGGGTGGGAGTCCAGAGTAATGCTGCTTTAGGGCGTGAGTCCATAGTCATGCCGCTTTAGGGTGGGAGTCCATAGTAATGCCGCTTTAGGGTGGGAGTTCATCATAATTCCGCTTTAGGGCAGGAGTCCATCATAATTCCGCTTTCGGGCGGGAGTCTATGATAATGCCACTTTAGGTTGGTCGTCCATTGTAATGCCGATTTATGGCGGGAGTCCACGGTAATTCCGCTTTGGGGTGGGAGTCCACGGTAATGCCGCTTTAGGGTGGTAGTCCATGATAATGCTGCTTTTGGGTAGTAATTCATAGTAATGCCGCTTTAGGGCGGGATCCATAGTAATGCCGCTTTAGGGTGGGAGTCCATAGTAATGCCGCTTTAGGGCGGGAGTCCATAGTCATGCCGCTTTAGGGCGGGAGTCCATAGTCATGCCGCTTTAGGGCGGGAGTCCATAGTAATGCCACTTTAGGGTGGGAGTCCATAGTAATGCCGCTTTAGGGCGGGAGTCCATAGTCATGCCGCTTTAGGGCGGGAGTCCATAGTAATGCCGTTTTAGGGCGGGAGTCCATAGTCATGCCGCTTTAGGGCGGGAGTCCATAGTAATGCTGCTTTAGGGCGGGAGTCCATATTAATGCCGCTTTAGGGTGGTAGTCCATCATAATTCCGCTTTCGGGCAGGAGTCTATGATAATGCTGCTTGCAGGTGGTAGTCCATTGTAATGTCACTTTAGGGCGGGAGTCCACGGTAAATCCAATTTGGGGTGGTAGTCCATCATAATTCCGCTTTGGGGCGGGAGTCCATGATAATGCTGCTTTAGGGTGGTAGTCCATAGTAATGCCGCTTTAGGGCGGGAGTCCACGGTAATGCTGCTTTGGGGTGGTAGTCCATCATAATTCCGCTTTCGGGTGGGAGTCCACCGTAATGCCGCTTTAGGGTGGTAGTCCATGATAATGCTGCTTTTGGGTAGTAATCCATAGTAATGCCGCTTTAGGGCGGGAGTCCATAGTAATGCCGCTTTAGGGCGGGAGTCCATAGTAATGCCCTTTTGGGTAGTAATCCATAGTAATTCTGCTTTTGGGCAGGAGTCCATAGTAATGCCGCTTAAGGGTGGGAGTCCATCATAATTCCGCTTTCGGGCAGGAGTCTATGATAATGCCGCTTGAGGGTGATAGTCCATTGTAATGTCACTTTAGGGCGGGAGTCCACGGTAAATCCAATTTGGGGTGGTAGTCCATCATAATTCCGCTTTCGGGTGGGAGTCCATGATAATGCCGCTTTAGGGCGGGAGTCCACGGTAATGCCCTTTCGGGTGGTGGTCTATAGTAATGCCGCTTTGGGGGGAGTCCATGATAATGCCGCTTTAGGGTGGTAGTCCTTGATAATGCCGCTCTTGGATGGTAGTCCATGATAATGCCGCTTTAGGGTGTGAGTCCATGATAGTGCCGCTTTAGGGTGTGAGTCCATGATAATGCCGCTTTGGGCGGGAGTCCATGATAATGCCGCTTTATGGTGGTAGTCCATGATAATGCCGCTTTGGGCGGGAGTCCATGATAATGCCGCTTTAGGGTGGTAGTCCATGATAATGCCGCTCTTGGATGGTAGTCCATGATAATGCCACTTGAGGGTGGGAGTCCATGATAATGCCGCTTTAGGGTGGAAGTCCATGATAATGCCGATTTGGGGTGGAAGTCCATGATAATGCCGCTTTCAGGTGTGAGTCCATGATAATGCTGCTTTATGGTGGTCGCCCATGATAATGCTGCTGTGTGGTGGTAGCCCATAGTAATTCCGCTTCCGGGTGGTAGTCCATGATAATTCCGCTTTCGGGTGGTAGTCCATGATAATTCCGCTTTAGGGTGGGAGACCATGATGATGCCGCTTTGGAGTGGTAGTCCATGATAATGCTGCTTTATGGTGGTAGCCCATAGTAATTCCGCTTTCGGGTGGTAGTCCATGATAATGCCGCTTTCGGGTGGTAGTCCATGATAATTCCGCTTTAGGGTGGGAGACCATGATGATGCCGCTTTGGAGTGGTAGTCCATGAGAATTCCCCTTTTAGCTGCTGGTTCATGATGATCAACGTTTGGTGCTGGACAATGGGAATGCTCCTCTTGGTGGTGGTTCATGTAAATGTCCCTTGTGGTAGTGGTCCATGGTAATGCCCTATGGAGACCTCACATTGGTGATTTGCATTTTCACCTGAAGACCTCATGTGGATTCAAAGAGAAACCTCGCTCTTTGGCGCCACCGCGCGTCCTTCACAGGGAACCACGACATGGATCATCGAGTGACCATCATTCCCTCGGTTCCACGGTCCCTCCACTCCTGATGGTCGACTTCACCGTTTCACTCGCAATACGTACAAGCTGTACTTGGGTGATTTCATTCCATTTGCCACTGCAGCATAATCAGAAACATTGTGATAAACACCACGTTATCCACAGGTGAACAGGTGTTTTGTATCATGCAGAGCTCATAATTCCCATTATGCAGATATTTCCCCCATTCTTATGTCCTTCAAACCGCAATGGCACATACAATGCAAGGTGTTACGTGGCGTTCTCGAGACGAACGACCTCCCGAACAACATCGGCTTTATGGATTACATACACCTTCAAGTCTTTTGTCGCTCCGATTTTATTATTATTATTATTTTACAAAGTGTCACAATCCGAGTCCAAACTGATGATGAAAATGCGCTTTTCAAAAATTGGCGTTTGGATTATGAGGAAACAAACTGACCAAGAGGGCATTTGGTCCATCATTCCTTTGTGGGCTCCACATCCCATATATGTTCTCTTTGTGGGATAGATCATTGTGTCGCTACCTTTGCCAAAGGACAGATGGACACCTGGTTTGCAGCGATACTCTTCCCTTATCGTGAGCCTCTCTGTGACATCAGGAAGTGTTGACATCACAATGGTGGGGGTTACTCTTCTTCTTCATTTATTTGGCACTGCAGTCGTTATGGGGTTGCAATGCGGTTTAACTTTTCAGCAACGTCAAGGTTTTGCCCTCTTAGGTATTCAGTTATCATCGTTTCAATACAGTACTGACTTTGTATATTTATTTACATTCTATCTAATCTATATTTTATATATGATAATGCTATTGACATATATTGAAAAAAAATCCTTCAAGAAGTCCCTTCCCAGGTGCTGCGTGCTTGGAGCCGTTCACAGTGCGGCTTTGCACGTTCGATGTCCGTACAAGTTGTTAAAACACGGGTTAAGGTGTCTGCTGTAACCCAACCCTCCACCGTCACCTCCGGTATAACGACACCGCTGGGCCAGAAACATTCGCTTGGGGGTCACGACCTGTGACCCCTCCTGGAGGTGATTTATACCATCGGTTTAATACCTAACTGATTCATTGTTATTACGACGACAAAACAAGGCTTTCTTTTTCATCATAATCATCATCGTCATCAGATTTGTTCATGAGTGTCATGGTTACAACATTGGTGCAGATTTCATCATTACACACACCATGGTCTACACATTATACCCTCCCTGCCTTTAGTCCAGGTCACATTGGAGACACCCATGCGCATTTGATTGTACACCCAGTACATCTCGGACACAGTATATGAGACAATTATTTGTCTTTATTCCTTATCACTTTCTGTGATACTGCACCCGTCGTCCTTACCAGGGTGAGTTACACAGCAGGGTCCAAACAGATCACTGGGAAACCCCTTCCCCTCTTATTTTTCCTTCAACCGCTCCCAGAGGTCCCATTCACGACCTATGTTCTGAGCTTGGGGTGCAGCAGGGGCCTGGCCATGTATATGGAGAGCGTGGCTCACTAAACCCCAGGGTCTAACCCTCTGACCTCTATATTGTGTCCGTAGCCAGGGTGATTGACATAAACTCATCATAAACCGTCTGTGCTCCCCCCCCTCCTTCCTTCCCCCACTTTCACACACTGCAGTTTCTCCAGAGTGGGGATTCCAAACCACAAGATCTAAGACCAAAGGTCGTAAGATGTGAGATGCCGAGAAGCAGTTCTCATTGGCCACATGGAGACGGAGTTCGACCATAGGACATCATCGCACTCAGTGTACAGTGACTGTATGGACCGTCCCCCCCACAGGGTAAACAACAGCGCAGTTTCCTTGTGGGTGTTACCCCCTTAGACCATGTAAGTGTGGTCCATTCACATTAAAACACCTGAAAAAAAAACAAATCATTTGACTACAGGATAAGGATCATATCAAACTGATTTTGATGTGGTGCTGGGGGGGCGGGGGGGGGGGGGAGGTAGAGGAACAAAAAGACAAACAGTAAAAAAAAAAAAAAAAATCGCATTCCTAAGAGTGGAAGGTGGAGACCCTTTCACGGATGAACTATCCAGGGCGGAACGCCCCGGTGGTGCGTGACCACTGGATTAATGGTTAACATTGCGACAGTTATGCCCTCTCCATCGGTAATTATTTATTAAAAGGTGCAAGGAAGGAACGTCCACATAGCTGGTCAAGGGGACACGGACCCCTTCACAAGGACGCGTGGACACTTTCACGGTCACACGCACGCACGTCATCATAGGGACAAAGAGATCAGGTCGAAGGGGGTACGGGCAAGGTTCAACAAAAAGACTCGTCGGACAGAAATGTTTCAGACATCGTGGGTTTCAAAGGTCGAGGGAAAGACCGATTAACACCTTTGGTGGACAGGTGAAGCGTTGGTCCGTGCATTGTGTGTGCTCTCGAGTTCGAGGTCCTAATGGATAAAAAGAAGGAGGGATGGTGCAGGCTTACTGGGCAGTCCCACTGAACCAAGGACACTGGTTCCGAGCAAGCATCGGACAAACTCTTCACGATGATCATGAGGTCTTGACGCCACTTAAAACACGGTATCCCATGAGTGCGCCTCGATATGCCACTCTTCATGATTGCTCTCCACCTGCCGTAATCTGCCCTGATTGGCTGTAATGATTGGTGGGATTGGCAAGTAATTCTTCGGGATTGAAATAATTGCGCTTTATCTTGATGCGAAATTGATCTCTTCTTATACCTGGCTGCCTTGGGCGTCCAGAGGCCTCCGAGACGAGAAGGACCCTGTGACCCCGGCCGGTGGCCCTCTCACAACGCTCCAGGGAGCAGCGCCAGAGCAAACCCAGAATACAAGCTGCCTGGCTCTTGGTGGTGGCTGGTGGGTTCGCACACACCCACGAAGGGAAAACGTAAGAGTCCTGCAACCCTGGAACCAACGCAACATTTCACCTTACCGTGTGATTGGAGTGATACACTGGAATAACAAGAAGGAAATTTGACGCAGGTCTTTCGGCCCGTCATGCTTGCGCTACACCAGCACCAGATTAAACAAGAGCGAGACCCCGACCGATGTGATATTTTTAACAAAAAGCTCAAATGAGCTAAGATCCTCGTCCTCTTAATGATGACGTCATAAAAACGAATGTGACGTCATCGTGCAGCATCAGGTTTGCGATAAACTATCTGTGCTAATGCTCGGCTTGATTCCCGCAAACAAAATTTAAACAGCTTGCCTCGTTTCGGAGATAATTTTTGAGGCGATTTCCTTTAGCGGAGATATTTTGACATCATAATTTTTTTTCTATGATAAATTTTCAAAATCGGAGATGGTTACCGTCTGCGCAGGGTATTTTTACATATATATGCCAAGTTTCAGGAAGTTTCGACGAAAACTGGAGGCTGTGAAACAAAGAAGTCCACAAGAAGAAGATGAAGAACAACAACGTGAGTAAGACTTAGAGATCCTCCACGAGGATCTAAAAAGTCCAAAAAGGGCATTTTATAACCTGAAAAATTGACAAAATGCCCTGCAGCTCGAACTTCTTCTGAAACTTATCATAAAGCCACGTACCAAGTTACAGTTGAATATGTTCAAGGTTATGGGTGGGGGGGGGGGGAATTCTGAAAAACCACAGGTGGGACGGACAGACGAAGAGCAAACCTGTAGTCCCCTCCGGTGAAACTGGTAAGGTACTAATAAATGAACCCGTCAAGCTAACTTCAGCTAAGGCCTTCTTTATAGGGTGGGGAATGTACAACATCGACCACACACGATCCCTTGACGATAGACACAGACATCGCACTCAGCACAGATGCACGTAATCACCCATCCGTACTCAAGATACCTGAAAGCCCTGCCAACATCCCCATAGCCATCCATCTCCAACACTTCCAAGTACCGATCGAATTCCAATTTTAACTTTTATACTGTTTGTTTCTGCTGCCACTACCTTTACAGGGAGACCATTGCATGCATTAACTACTCCCTGAGTGGAGTTAACTACAAAAATTATTTTTATTTTATTTTAATTTATTACATTATTCATTTATTTTTAACCTCCGCCATCGAAGATTGGAGGTAACTGTTTTCACCCCTTTCTGTTTGTTTGTTTGTTTGTTTGTTTGTGAACAGTATTACGGAAAAAACTCCTCGACGGATTTCGACGAAACTTGGTGGGGGGGGGGGGTAAGGTCTGGTCTAAGGATCATGCCATTAAATTTTGGACTCGGTCCAAAATCCATTATGGCCACTATGGCGGCCATTTTGAAAAAATATTTGAATTTTTTTTTTTTGCATTTCTACATGTTTTAAGTGATTTCCAACCCCCCCCCCCCCAAAAAAAAATTTAGAGAAAAAAAAAATTGCAACTTTTTTTTTCAACAAAATTTCGATTTCTTTTTTTTTTTGCATTTCTACACGTTTTAAGTAATTTCCACCCCCCCCCCCCCAAAAAAAAATTGTTAGAGAAAAAAAAATTTGCAAATTTATTTTCAACAAAATTTCGATTTTTTTTGCATTTCTACATGTTGTAAGTGATTTCCAACAAAAAAAAACATGCCAAAATTATAATTATGGCTGATTTTGGAACTTCAGGTGGATATACCCACTTAAAATCAATTTCTGTCTCAAGGAATCTAGTTATGAGGAATGAATTGAGTATGTAAAAGTTAAAAGTAAAAGGGAAAGTTGTAAACTATAACTCTGTGAGCACTGTTGACGTCAAATTGAATGAATAGGATATCAGGTTCACTTGAGTGACCTAGCAGTATTGGCGGCGGAGGTTTTGCACTCCACCGAGTGCTCCCCCTCCAGTTTATTTATAGATTTTGTCGTTTTTGTCAAATCCCAAATACCCCTCTCTCTCCATAACTTCTTAGTGCAGTACCTATCTAATTCCAATTTAAACTTATCGACTTTTTCTGCTGCTACCACCTTTTCCAGGGAGACCATTCCATGCATTGCTCCCATCTTAACTCTCCTCATCTTTACTCTCAGGTTATGAACCCTGGTCCTATCACCGTCTACTCTGTTGAATAATTCATCTGCACTTATTTTTTTGATACCTTTCATGATCTTAAACATCTCCATCCTATCTCCTCGCAACCACCTCCTTTTCTAGTGTATAAAGTCCTGTCTCCTTCAACCGCTCCTCATGGCTGAGTCGAGCTAGGCCGGGAATCAATCGAGTAGCCCTGCGCTGAAATGGCTTTGGGGATCTCTCCCCCGGATCGATGATTCATTTGAGACTCTCCCAGCGCCATTTGATTCATCCTTTCATACGAGGGATTAATCACCCTGATAGCAAAAAGGTTGCCAAGTTTACTTAAGAGCTCCTCACGCTGGCTTTGCGCCATGCTTACTTTCAGTTTCAAGTACTGTTCTCTACTCTACTGGAACCCCACCGATGCTTTCTCAATACAAGTGTTTGTAAGACGAAAGGGGTTCCTTAAAGGGGTCCCGAGACCTGTTGTGCACCGAGCCATCAATGTAGGATCAAACGGTAGCGATTGAAGGAGCCCTTCAATCAAGTTGTTTGAATCATGATGGTAAGCTTGCACAAGTTGCTGTTGTTGTTTCGTGTGGAGCCTGTGGCTGTTTGGCTGCATCATTTTCTGGAAGCGTGGCTGTGCAGCTGATGCAGTGCCCCCCTGTTCCCAGTACGTTGGTACTCATTTTGCCGACATCAGAAGGATGACAGGCTGAGTGAATCCACATGGTGATATTTCAACGGCAGACAGGGGCTCAAACTCAAGACCCTAGGATCTTAAAGCAGCCACCTTAACCGTGAAAACAACACCATGCTTGCCTTGCACAGGTGTCGTGACTCGATGACTCTGCCCTCCTTTCTGGCTTCTCCCATCAGGAGCAAAACAAACAAAACTAGAAGGGCAATCGGTAGAGTGCATACCTCCACCACGTAATGCCTGATCCATGAGAACATATCCTGATATCTAACCCAATACGTTTTTGAAATATCATGCTGTGCAACATTATATCGTTTTTTTGCCCCATCTCTCAATGGTGAAGAATCACTTTAAAAATTCTAGTAGTCGGATCCGGATCCGGATCTTCACCAAAATATAATCAGCTCATCCTTGTCACACAGCGAACCTGTCCACAACTTTTTGAGATACCCTGCACACAAACAGACAGACAGGAGTGAAACATAACCTCCTTCACCGTAGGTGGTGGAGGTAAATATTGGGATAACATTTACATTTTGTTGCTCATGACCTGAAGGCATGAGCAAGCAACACCTATTCAGGACTGATGCTTATTGTATGGAAAAATAATTTATCAAGGTGTGGCTGTGCTTGCCAATGCAGTGCTTCCCCACCCCCAAGGTGTGGGGAGGGCGACAATGATGGCTTTGACTAGAGTAACAGAACATGGTAACCTGGCTTTTTGAAACACATCATTGGATCTGTAACAATGGTTGGGTCGGTAATCAAACCCAGACTTGTCAGCTCAAGAGAGTATGTACTGTCCAGTATATTACCTCTGCGTTCACCTCTCGTAAACATCGAAATCTACGAGAAATGGACGAGTTGTGTGTGAGGCATGTTTTTTTTTGTGGAGTTCTACTGAAGCTTTCTGATGTGGAATGTGATACACCAAAATGATCGGGATGATCTCCTGAGTCGATTAGGCTAATTAACGACAAATAACCCAGAACAATTCCCATGTTTTAAATGCATAACTTGCCAAGGTGTATATGGCAGCTTAATAGGTCCTTCCGCAGCATAGCATTCGAATTCCAAAATAAGTAACAAAAATAATGATAACATTGCAACAAAGCATATATCAGTTAATACTAAAAATATTAACAATAAAAATAATAATAGCGAACATATAATCCTCACCCTGGGCCCAAGTGGATCTGGGCTTGGTGAAAAGGCAAGCTAATGCTCAATCAGTACAGCAGGCAGGTATACCACAAAAGCCGTGAAAACCAATAAAAAATTTGGTCCAACGGGCCCACTACCGTGCGTTTTCAAACATTTAAATTAATCATGCATGATTTTATAATGTTTTTGTGATGTTTAAAAAAAAAAAAAGGACAAAATAAGATTTTTCACAACATTTGGCTCCAACCTTTTTCAAATGTTGTGGAAATGTTTTGTGTTAGCTGTGGAGACGAACTAACTTTAATATTATAGCGCCACCAGAAGGCCTAATGTATTATTGAGGACAAAAGTGGCCGAAAGCACGGTTCAACAAACTCAACTTATGTAACAAAGCATTTAAAAAAACAAAAAAAATATACATAAATAATTTAACCAAAGTGGATTTTGTAACTTTAACGTGGATTGTGTCAAACTTATCAAACTTCGTGGATTGTGTCAAACTTTAACGTGGATTCCTGAGTGTGTTTGTCTGTACCACCTGTGGTTTAGGGTGTTACAATGTCAACGAATTCAACTAATGCACAAACCTGTCTTTGGCACGGTTCGACAGTTATCTAATTTAACCATAACATAACATTTTAAAATCGAACTCAAAAATATAATTTGACTTCATACTCTGAACATATATTCCCACGTTTTATTTTTAAAATGCTCTAATACACAAGGGTCGAGGTCATGGAGGAATTGAACAACAAATCAATGAAAAATCACTCATGGAGTGAAAACTTGGCGAAACGGAACGACACTCGGTAGAGAACATACCTCCGCCAGGTTGAACAGTTTACATTTTGTATCCCACTGATAGGTCAGATCTGATTCTGGACCTTAACCAAAATTGAATCGGCTTGTTCTCGTTACATAATAAACTCATCCACCTTGTTTTGTCACAAGTCATCCACAACTTTTTTGAGATATCATGCTGCACATAGTTTTTCGCCCGATCTCTCAATGGTGAAGAATTACTTTAAACTCGAGTAATTTGACTGCGCGCAGTCGACGGGTATGCCTCCGCTCTCCCGCACAAACACTTGAGTATTGACATATTTGACCCTTGACCTTTATCATATCTGGCCCAAAATCTAATCAGTTAATTGCCCTGTCTAACTTTACGTTTGTACCAAGTTTGATTAAATTCTGTCCAATATTTCTTGAGTTATGGAAAAAAAGAGTAAAATTTCAGAGTTCGACTTTGACCTTTGAACTTTATCACATCTGGCCCAAAATCTAATCACTTAATTGCCCTGTCTTACTTTACCTTTTCACCAAGTTTGATGAAATTCTACAATTTGCTTCTTCAGTTATCGCGTAAACGAAAATTCGTACAGACGAACGGACAAGCCGGAAACAAAATTAAAATTCTCGAATCCGGATCCAGATCTGGATCTTCACCAAAATTGAATCAATTCTTGCTTCTCACACACCCAACCTGTCCACAAAGTTTCTGCGGAGTCCATCCATAACTCTTTGAAATATTGTGCTATATATCATTTTTGGCCCTATTTCTCAATGGTGAAGAATCACTTGAAAATTTTTCAAATCCAGATCAAGATCTTCACCAAAATCGAATGAATTGGTCCTCATCACACACCCAACCTACCCAGAACGTTTCATCCAAATCCGTCTACAAATTTTTGAGATATCATACAATATCATTGTTAACCCCATCTCTCAACGGTGAAAAATCGGTTTAAAATTAAATAATTCTCGTATAAAGATCTGGATTCTGATCTTCACCAAAATTGAATCAATTCTTCCTGGTGGCACTCCCAAACTGTCCACCACGTTTCGGGTGAATCCATTCACAACCTTTTGAGATATTGTGATATATATATATATATATATATATATATATATATATATATATATATATATATATATATATATATATATATATATATATTGTTGTGGTTACCAGATTCGCAAACCACCATTCAGGTCCCTTAGGTGAGGTATCTCGGTAAGTGCATGTGTAGTTAGGCCCAAACCCGTTGTCTAGTGGGAATAAATGTTATTCATGCGTGCTGCGACTCTTCAGGATAGCCGTTTTTCTTTTACTATCTTTATTTTGGACCACCCGCCATGATTACCACCACAACCACAACATCAACCACCAACCACAACGCCGCTTCACCACAACCGCCACGACCTTCACGTCACACCTCGCAACCGTAGCATCGCCACCGTTCTTGCCCCGCTGTGGGTACCGGTGTTGGACTCGTGCAGGGCGCACGTTGAACAGCGTGTACAAAATCACGGATTTTGTGCTTCAAAAACGGATCAAAAACGACACACGCCCACTTTTTGCCGTCCAATCGGTGAGCGAGGGGCGATTTGGCCCCGCCTCCAGGACGATCGATATATGCAAATTTGTGGATCAAAAAGCCTTCACGCCCACTTTTTCTCGGGCCAATGGGGAGCGAGGTGAAAGGTCGAAGGGAGGGGGTCAAAGGCGAAGCTACGGGGGGGATAAAAGGACGGTGTTCGTCAGTCAGAGCAGAGTGGAAGTCTGGAGCCCGAAGCCTGCAGTAGCTGGAGAAGCTGAAGAGAGTCGAACGAGGAGAGCCCAAAGAAGAGTCCAGGGTGGAGAGTCCAGAGGCGGAGAGGCGGCAGCGGCGAAGGCAGACGAGGGGGTGCTCGCGACGGTGCCGGGAGCTGCGCGCCCGAGGAAGGCCGGCGGCGCTGACCTGGCCGAGGTGGAGACGCACACCAGGGATAATAAAGATCCTCTATACCCCGAGCATCAGCAACCCCCTCCTGTTTCCCCCCGCGCTGAGATAGTGCGACCAAGGGGGCCCCTTTTCCCACCCCCTGCCTGGCACTGTCCGCGAGGCCCGCGGAGTGAGGCGCCATCGCCGCTCCGCGTCTCATCACCAGACGGGTAGGCGCGACCCGGTCTCGGCCTCAGGCCCGCCTCATCCTTGAGGGTATTTCTTTTCCTTGGTTTTGGGTATGTGTTGTCGGCGCCGTCTGTGAAGTAGAATTGTATAAGTGTTGCCGTGTGCTCGGTAGTCGGTATTAGCTCTGCATTGTTTTCGCTTTTATATTTGCTTTTTGTGTAAATGGAATTGTGTTTTCTTTTTTTTTGTGTGCTTTTGGTGGAATTGTATTTGTGTGCTTCCCGTGTGCCGCGAATAAATGTGCTTTATTGTTGAACTGTTCTCCCGCTTCGCTTCGTCTTTTCCCCCATTGAACCCTCATCTTGCTTCACGTAAAGGGTTGGTAGTGGGCTGAGTACGCCCGATAATTAATCGAACCGTCGAGGTCGACGATAACACCGCTCGGTTATTCTGATAGTACGGAACGGGTCGCTTAAGTGGCCCGTGTCCGAAGTCGACCTGCGGCGAGGTGCGATCGCCCGGTCTACCCTCCGCGTGGGTACTTAGGTAGGTCGAGTTTGGCGAGCAACCCTATCCCACGCGGGGGCTGATTGGCTCGATCGCGGTGAGACCGAAAGGTCCACCCGTGACTGGTTCCCGGCGTTAGTCCGAGAGGGTCACGACTGGATTGTCCGTCCGGTGGGCGACGTGCCGCGATTCGAGTTACGTGGCCGTTCGCACGCCGGCGGGCGCGAAAACCGCAACAATATATATATATATATATATATATATATATATATATATATATATATATATATATATATATATATATATATATATATATATATATATATATATCGTTTTTGGCCCGATCTCTCAATGGTGAAGAATCACTTAAAAAGTTCTCAGATCTGGATTCGGATTCGGATCTTCACCAAAATTAAGCATTGCTGTCCTTGGCGAGTCAACGACACACACAAAAATTTTCAGAAAGATTGCTTGAAAACTGTGGCCAAAAATCGTGTGACAAACAAACAGACCAAATCCACAGACCAACATACTTGGCGAAATTTTCTTTCACCAAGTAACAAACAGATAAGCCGGTAGACGACGTGGGTGGTCGCGATATAATTGCATACTAGTCATACAGTTTTTGACGAATCGGGCTGAAAATTTTTGACAAAGAGGTTGATTATAGTGCGCATAAAAGCCTGGAAGCCGATTTTTGATTTTCCAAAAAATAAATATATCTAAAAATATTTTTCGGACTTTTTCAAAAATTAAAAAGTGCTGTTGCTAAGCAATGGTGGCGTCCATAGCAACGGTGTTCAAAAGCATACAACTCGATCCTGGTATGAACCTACCAGTCAAGTTTCATCAAAATCAGTTGACTCCTCTGGCCTCCAGAGCTGTCCATTACATACAAACAGACAGACGGAAAACCTTACACTAAGGGTAGTCTCGCGACCACCCAACAAATGCTACAGACCAATAGACTTGGCAAAAAAAATGTTTTCGCCAAGTAACAACACATTTATCACTTTGCCATCGCAGATACCAGATAGACCACCAACCTGTCTTCTCCCACCTCCGTTCTGGTTTCTCCATGCAGTTCCCCCCACACATATCAAACCTCTTCTGGTGAAACTCCCAAAATCCAGAATCACTGTTCACCTCCACTCATCAAACTTCCAGGTTTTCCTTCCAGAGGGTTTGCTTTGGATAAATGGACATCCATTTTATCCACCGCTACATTCTTGCCAACCCTTCATCCTTACCCACATTCCTCGTTGCCCATCTCCATCTGTTTTGTCCCTCAGCCCTGCAGTTGGCATTTCCCTCTCTTTCTGCTGTTCCTTTTGTTCTGTGGCATCCTGATCCATTCTGTGTTCCAGCTCTTCCATGAACCTTGATTGTATACAAAAATAAAAAGAGCAGCAGGTTTCCAAACTATCAAAGGGCACGGGGTGGGGCGATGGACACACACCAGGGGGAAGGAGAAATAATACAAAAACAAGTTACAATGGGCCAGAGATTAATAGAATGGGAAATAATCAGCATGTATAGAAGAGATCATGGATGCGCATGGATGATCACAAGAGGTAGTCATGACAGAGCAATTGAAAGACTGAAGTGAGGGGAACACTCAACAGACGTGGAGACGATTCCACAATTGCGAGAATAAGGACAGGAGTTAATGCAGGTAGGCAATTAGCCTGGACTTTGGGATGGTGAGCAAGTGAGGGTTTCATGAGGAACTGGTGTGACCTGGGGTGGTGTGATGAGGACAAAGGTGGGAGCGGACAGGATGAGTAAGGCCTGATGCAAGCTTGTACATAATAAAGCCCATTTACGTTCCACCAGAGAAAGAGAGAGTCTTTGGGAATCCTCCTCCTATCTTCAGATTCAAAGAGTACAGGTCTAATTGTTATCAAACACCTCAAGAGGAGCAAAGTGGAAGCAGTAGCACCAGCTCAGATTTGGGAGTGATACTCCATGGAGCTCTCCATGAAACCCTTATAAACACGATTGGCTTCCTCGGTGCAGCTCAGAAATGCCTTCGCTCTACGTTGAATACCCCAGCCTTTGACGCGAGTTTAGTGATATCCTCCCACAGAAGGTAATATGGCAAATCGTGAAGTCAAAGAGTTTGAGGGACTCTTCCAGTGGTGGCCCAGATAAGTGGATTGCATAGTCAGATTGCTGATCCTTGAGGAGAGACAATGTGAGGGCATGAGACCTGCCCATGTCAAATGTCATGCTCCAAGGAGCTGAAGAGTGGCTTTATTTTGTCCAGGTTTGATGAAATGGATTTGGCCGCGGCCGGTCATTCGCAAGTGATGTACCATTCTTCCCAGGGTGGAGTCATCGGCAAAATGGTAAAGTTGGTTTTCTCGAGAATCAGAAAGCTCATTGCTGTCGATCAAAAATAACACGTCCCAAGATGCCACCTTATGGAACCCCATCCTGAATGAATGGAAGATAATGGAAAAGGGAACCACCAAGAGCCACTTAGTTTCCACTCAATGAGGAAATCATATATCCTCTTGAGCAGGGGACTTTGAATACCAAAGGAAAACAACTTAGAAATCAAGGCTGGATTTCAGAATGTCAAAGGCTCAAGTGATATCTCTTGCTTGTGGTTCAAGGCATCTATCCACTTTTGCGTCAGGAGGAACATATGCAATGTGAAATGGCCAGGTCAGGAGCCAGAACTGGTCGTCAGAGAATTGGCAACTTCGAGAAGAGATAGTACCTGAGGTTGGATGTTCTGGAGAAGGCTGATATGTCTGTAGTTGGGGGTTTTGGGAGGGGGAGGAGAGGGTCTGTTTTGAACCTTTCTGATGTAGGATCGATATTTACAGTTTTCTAAGACTGAGGGAGGTGCCCATCCAAAAAGGACCTCTGAGAGGAGAGAGTGTATAATCGGACTGAATCAGTGTTTCTGAGAATTTGAACACTTGTGTCATCAGAACTGGATTTGGAAGAGGTGTCAAGCTGGGTAAGAATCTTCTCCACTTTGTCAGGGGAGAAGTCCACAAGCTGTAGGAAACATCCTGTAATAGAGTGGCAAATTTTAGTATGCTGGGTTAAAGAACTCTACATTTTCCTCAAGCAATATCCAGCATGACTCCATCCTTGAGGTGGGAAGGAATGGAAGGGGGAGGTGTACCATAGACTTGGCCAGCTACATCCAAGGCTTTGGAGATAGTGAGATGAACCATAAACTTTGTCTGTGCATCCACATGGTTTTGTTGAGGGCCATATCTTTCTATCTCAACTGCACATAAATATTTGGAAGCCTGGAAATAAATTGCATAAAATCAGACTTTTTCCACCTTTATTTACACGTCGTAACCCACAACTTCCAAATGAAAAACAAATTCTACAAATTTCAGAAAATTAATTAAAACTACAAAACAAGAATATCTTGGTTGGATCAGTGTCCACCCCCCTTGAGTTAATACTTGGTGGAAGCACATTTGACAGCAATTACAGCTGTGAGTCTGTTGAGATAGGTCTCTCCTAACTTTACACACCTTGGTTGGGGAATGTTTGCCCATTCCTTCTGCACAAAACTGTTCAAGGTCAGTCAAGTTGCAGAGGGAGCGTTGACAGACAGCAATCTTCAAGTCATGCCACAGATTTTCGATTGGATTTCGGTCGGGGCTCTGAGTGGGCCACTCGAGAAAATTTATCTTTTTATTCCTTAGCCACTCCAGTGTAACTTTGGCTGTGTGCTTCGGGTCATTGTCATACTGAAAGGTGAACTTCCGTCCCAATTTCAGCTTTCTTGCAGAGGGCAGCAGGTTTGCCTCCAGGATTTTCCTATATTTTGCTCCATCCATTTTCCCTTCTCTCCTGACAAGTGCTCCAGTCCCTGCTGATGAGAAACATCCCCATAACATGATGCTACCACCACCATGCTTCACAGTGGAGATGGTGTTCTTTGGGTGATGTGCTGTGTTGGGTTTGTGCCAAAAAGGTTCCATCTTGGTTTCGTTAGACCACCAAACTTTTTGCCACATGGCTTCAGAATCTCCGGAGTGGTTTTTTGCATACCTTAAACAGAACTCAAGGTGGGCTTTTTTGAGTAATGGCTTCCTTCTGGCCACCCTACCATACAGGCCAGACTTGTGGAGTGCTTGGGATATTGTTGTCACATGCACACAGTGACCAATCTTTGCCATAAAGGCCCGTAGCTCTTTCAAAGTTGCCATACGTCTCTCTGATCAGTCTCCTCTTTGCTTGGTCATCCAGTTTGGAAGGACGGCCCGATCTCGGCAGGGTCTTGGTGGTACCATATACCTTCAACTTCTTAATGATAGTCTTGATCATGGTCCAAGGGATAAGCTCCAATGATTGTCTTTGGTTAGAACGCGCCCGCCTACGAACCTTCGAGCCTTTCACAGGCCGACATGGTTGAGAATTTTTGCAGTACAAACTGCGAGATATCAACTTTTGAACGAGTTGATCAGGAAAAATCCTCCAAATCTTTCATTGTGCAGAGGCATACCCCTTTCTTGCAGTGCGTTCCAAGTATTTTTGGTTTCTTTAAAAGCTTGGTGAGCCGTTTCATGGTACAGTCCTTATGCTGGACACATGCTATGCATCCAGACCACCCGACGGACTTTGTCACTAGAGGTTTCTGCACATGCATGGCCAGCAAACTTGGACGGATCACGTCATTTCGAAAAGATTTCGTATAGGGTGAGTTATTAGTCTCTCACATTCTCAAAGGAACACGACAATCTATGGTAACTGTGCTGTTTTGGTGAGTGAGTGAGTGAGTGAGTGAATGAGTAAGTTCGTTCAATCGTTTGCACTGGTCTAAAATCCCGACTATAATTCACAGACCGGTGTCTCTATGTAAATGCCCATCATGAAGCACCGCTTCCAGGTGGGGGGACCGTATGTATTACAAGTCTCCACCATTTACAGTACAGTATTCCTGTCCCCTCGTTTTCCAGTGCAGTGAGGTGTTTTGAATCACTAGTACGTGCCCGTACGTAGAAGAAAAAATAAAAGAAAAAAAAACTTTCAAACCGCGAGCCAGAAACAACAAACACACAGGCCGTTCCTTCGCTCTCGCGTGCCCGCACGTGCGTGGCCGTACGTGCAAACCAAAAATAAAATATAAATAAAAGAACTTTCAAACCACGAGCCAGAAACAACCACACAGGCCGTTCCTTCGCTCTCGCGTGCCCGTACGTGCAAACCCCCCCAAAAAAACAACAAAAAAAAACTTTCAAACAACCACACAGGCCGTTCCTTCGCTCTCATAAACGACGACTGGATTGGGGCATTGTGTTTATCTATAAATGCGCATAAAAAATCGAGAAATTATTAGAATACATTGTCATCACTATCCGGAAGTGGTGCGTGCCCGTACGGAATGTTCACATACATTGCACGAATTATCGCTTGCATTGAAGTAACAACTGCTGTGATACTTACCCACACAGCGTTAATTAAAATCCAAATTAAAATCAAGTTTACCTCCCTGTCTTTGCTTGCCATGACATTCGCTGCCATTGACCATTGCCACTCCTACGCCATGGTAATTCAGGCACAGATCCCCATCGTAACCGGCACGGCACGTGACGTCATCGTCGGCCGGCCGCGCACTGGCCTACGCAGCCACGCCTACACAACGTGTCCTTTCATTGGTTGGTAAATAAATGGCCATAACTTGGGAAGCACTTGTCCGATTAATATCAAACCTCGAAAAGGCACATCCTCAGGTCCTCAGCAATATACCTGGCAAGTTTCATTTAGATTGGACCAGTGGTTGTCGAGAAACAGCGGTCACACACACACACACACACACACACACACACACACACACACACACACACACACACACACACACACACACACACACACTGCTGGAATTATAGATAGGCTAGTGCATGCCCGTAGGTGCGTGCCCTTACGTGCGTGGCCGTACGTGCAAACAAAACAAAAAAAATTCAAACCGCATGCCAGAAACAACCACACAGGCTGTTCTTTCGCTCTCACGTGCGTGCCCGTACCCGTTTCTTCTGCACAGCGCCTTGCCTCGCATTCAGTGTTGTCGGCCAAACGAGCAGTTCGTTCTTCATCCGTTTCTTCTGCACGGCACCTTGCCTCGCATTCAGTGTTGTCTGCCAAACGAGCAGTTCGTTCTTCATCTGTTTCTTCTGCATGACGCCTTGCCTCACGTTCAATGTTGTCTGCGAAGCGAGCAGTTCGTTCTTCATCCGTTTGAGCTGCACGACGCCTTGTCATGCGCGTTGCGTCGCATGTCAAGCAAGCATCTTGTGCTTCGTTAGAATCCATTGCACGTGCATGACGTGGAGCTTCGTTCCTTCGCTGTCGTAAACGACGACTGGATTGGGGCATTGTGTTTAAGAAAATCGAGAAAGAAAGAATACAGTAAGTCGATAAATCAAGAAAAAAATCGAGAAAGAATACAGTAATCGTCACTGACTGGATTGAGGCATTGTGTTTAAGAAAATCGAGAAAGAAATCGAGAAAGTACCGAAATCGAGAAAGAAAGAATACAGTAAGTCGATAAATCGAGAAAAAATGGAGAAAGAATACAGTAATCGTCACTGACTGGATTGGGGCATTGTGTTTAAGAAAATCGAGAAAGAAATACAGTAAGTCGATAAATTGAGAAAAAAAAATCGAGAAAGAATACAGTAATCGTCACTATCCGGAAGTCCGGAAGTAAAGTTCTCACTGTCCGGAAGTTCGCATATCGCAGTTACGATTATTCGCAATTTAGTTTTAATGGCCAATTATTCAATTAGCGCCAACGTATTTTGCCTTTTCGCAATGTCATCGTAAGGAAAAAGAGAAGAGAGAAAAAAAAAACTTTCGTGCAAAAAAAAAGATAATTACTTCCTGGTTCGGAGCATACCAACTCACTCTGATGTTACCGAAATTTATGCACCGTCTCATATGAAAACGATCATAACTTGGGGCATTGTGTTTATCTATAAATGCGCATAAGAAATCGAGAAATTATTAGAATACACGAAGTCATCACTATCCGGAAGTCCGTACGTTGTAACCCGTAATGGGGAACGTGGCTGAGGATATCTTCCCCATCAGCCACGCAGCAACATGTCTTGTCATTGGTTGGTAAATAAATGGCCATAACTTGGGAAGCACTTGTCCGATTAATATCAAACCTTGAAAAGGCACATCCACAGGGCCCCAGCAATATACCTGGCAAGTTTCAATTAGATCAGACCAGTGGTTGTCGAGAAACAGCGGTCACAGACAGACACACACACACACGCTGGAATTATAGATAGATAAGCAGTCGGTAAGTTTTTGCTTCATGCACGTAATTCCATGGGTTTTTTGTTGTTTTTTTTGCCGATACAGAGCTGTTAATTGCCTATACACCACCCAAATAAAGGTATGTCAGAAGAATGCGTTGCATGCTTGGAACAAGATCACCAAGAGGGTGGGGACTCTTCTCGTCTAATATAATACCCCAGCAAGGCTCTGCAGTGATAAATGTGCTATGTTCTTGTCATTAATGTATTATTTTGTGATCACACATGAGCCCCAAAAGGTCGAGGTATAAACCTCGTTTGTAAATACAAAATGACCATACCTATTGTAGCTTTTCTCTGCTGCACTTGACCATACCTAATGCAAGTCATTACTCTAGTTTACTACAAGGATTCTGGTTTTTCTCTAAACATTAACCTCAAACCAGTAGTTCCTCGATCTTTTCGATCCCCGTTAATCCACCTCCTTCAAATTCCCTGCTTTCCTTCCTGAAAGTCCCTGTAATGTCCATCCTGTATACCCCGTGGTCCCCACCCCATCCCTCCCCTTCCACAGATCTCCTAATGTCTCTGTTCCCCATTGTTTTGTCCTTCCCACTTCCACCCCTTGTCTCCTGCCCCCATTACTGTGCGTTGTGTGTTAACTCTCACACAAGCCTCGACAAGGTGTACCAAAAAAAAAAAAAAAAGACCAAACAAAACGAGGTGATCACATCATTCAGGTATCTAAGGTGAGGAAAATTTTGTTCTACTACAAGCACAACCTTTCCATAACAACTTCACAAAAATTTCCCCTTCACCAAATTATTGTGCAACTCAAAAGCATTACTTCAAATGCCGTGCCCTTCAGTGATCCAGAGCATGCTAATCTTTAACCATGGATGGGAACTTGGGAAGGCCAGCAAATGTCTTGCGCACGTATAAGTCTATATGTTGGTTTGATTGCATTCAGCCTTTCAATAGCAAATTCCACACAACAATAGAACATGACAAATGCAGATCATTAGGTAACTTCTCCAGTCCACACAAGTAAAATAATTGTGGACACCAAACATGCGACTTTACTTGGTATAATCTACAGGAGCGCAAATAGCCGTGGTAGAATGAAATAGCACTTCTCAGCAGGAACTGAGAATCTGATCACAAGGTACAAGGGTTTGGTTGACAACAGCTTAATGTGAGATGTGCGAGTGGTGTAATCGATCTCAAACAGACCCAAGGTCATCGTAGGCTACATTTCCAGCTTGGAGAATACCACTGAAAAAGTTAGAGCCTCACTTTATTTCAAAGTTTTATGGGGCATTTGAGTGTCATTGTGGTAGTTTAAACTAGAAGGGTCTTCAACGTCATGACATCGCCAGATATGCCTCCGCCTACAAAAAAAATATAGCTGCCAAACCATGTGACCGATGATGTCATCAATTCCCCCCTCCCCCTCCATTTTAGCCCAAGATGACCCTCAAAATTTTTAATACTGATCAGAACAACTTATGCAATTATGACATCATAACAAAACCATCAATGACATTATCAAAAAAAAAAAATTCACTTATTCCCCATGGGGAGTACTAGACATATGCCAAGTTTCAAATTTTTCCATGCAGCGGTTTCAGAGATAGAGGTCCAAAGTTTTTCCTTTCTTCCAACATGGCGAGCACACCACATGACCGAAAATGTCATAGTTATCATTAACACTTTCTACATGAGTTGTTGCACCGATGGTGAAAATTGTGTGTCAATTGGATAAGCAGCGGCAGAGAAAATGAGTAAAAAAGACAATTTCAAAGCCCCTGTTGTTTTAGTAATTTTACTGTATGGAGTTAATTTGCCCATATTTATGTACAACTAAAATTGCCACTACTCTACTAGCTGGCCATCTTTCAGCAGATCACAAAATAAAGTGACAGGCACGTATATGCCATCATGTACTGTGCTTGTGCCAAATTTGAACAAAATAGCAGCATGAATGTGAGAAATGGTCTTTCTTTCTTTCGAGTGCAGCCTTCTGACTGCTGGTTGCATCATTGGTTAGGGACGCGGGTATGCCACTGATGCAGTGTCCCTATTACCGGTACAATGGTACTCATTTTGCTGACCTCAGAAGGATGACAGGCTGAGTCAACCTCACCTGGTATTAATTCAGCGGACAACGGGGCTCAAACTCAGGACCCTAACCGCTAAGCCAACACCAGGCTCTTCAGAAATGGTTGGGGACACATTTAAGTTAAAAAAAAAAATGGCCACCAGTCGGCCATCTTCGATCTGATCTCGAAAAAAAATGATGTGCATATGTAAGCCATCATTCATTATGTGTGTGCCAAGTTTGAACATCGAGAAATTCTTGTCTGAGAAATGGTTGAGAATGTGTTCAACATCAGGTTTTTTTTTACAACTAAAATGGCTGCCAGTCAGCCATCTTGAATTTGACCTCGAAAAACGATGTGCTTATGTACATCAGCATTGATCTGTGCCAAGTTTGAACAAGATTGATAAATGCATGTCCGAGAAATGGTTGAGGACGTGGTCGACACGGGGGGGGGGGGGGGGGGTTACAACTAAAATGGCCACCAGCCGGCCATCTTGGAACTGATGTCGAAAAAAAATGACAAGCATATGTATACCAACATATGTTGTCTTCGTGGCAAGTACAAATAAAATCTGTCCCTACATGTCTGAGATATGGTTGTGGACACACGCATACACGCACAGATTCGAAAATCGAGACCACATCCATAAGCCCCCGTTTCAGACTAAGTCCAACAGGGGCAAATTAGCACAGAAGTACGTACTTACATATGCAAGTACACATGGACAACCCAAAAACATAATGCCTCCGGCAAACTTCGTCAGCAGAGGCATAAAAACGAGAATTTTATCAAAGCAGAAGGCTTACAAGCTGAACAATGATTTAAATCAATATTTTTTTTTATCCATTTTCTAGAATCTAGTTGGGTATACACTCCAATTTTTTCTATCTTTTTTCAGAACTGTGGGGGTATACACGAGAAGAGTAGATGGTAGGATAGCCTAGAAGTATGCATACTCGCTTCCAAGTTGTCAAGCCTGGCTTTGAATCTCAGCCCAGCTATAAACTGTTCTCCTGGTGTTTCACAGGCAGGGCGATTCATCAATGTGCGCGCAGTCCCTTAGAGGGCCGTTAAGCTGGATGACGCATCTGGAAGCACTGGTCATTGGTGAACGTAAAAGATCACCTGCATTTGGCATTGATAAATCTCCCCCCACCCCCCTTGCCATCAAGTTTAAGCATATTTGTGAATTCAGACCAGAGTCGATTAGGAAAATCAAAGAAACTCCTACTTCTGAAGATCGCTGTGCATCAAGTTGGCCATCGTGCTCCCATTCTGTACACTATTAGGGTATTTAGACTGGCTAACCAACTTCAAGCTGGATTTATAATTGTTGCTCGAAACCCACCATATGCAAGAGAAGAGGGCATGAGGGAGAAAATAAGGAAGTAAACATCCAACATTCAAGTCTATGCTCTGTTGATGCAAGGACAGTGTTCAGTCAAAAAAGGTTCAATGCAGACTGAATAGAAAACAACAAAAAAAACTTCAGGAAAATTAAGGTTTTCAATAAACAAAGTCGTGTTTACTACATAAGGGGTCTTAAGAAGACATGCTCATGCTGAAAATGATGCAACAATTTTGGATGCAAATTAAAATGTAAGGAATGCCACATCAAGCATCGACGAGAAATCAAATAATTGGCACATTGTTATTTTCCAATTTAACTGAGCATCAGCCCAAAACCACAAGACCTGCCATCTTTGGCTGCTCAGTTGAATCATCCATTTTTCTGAAATCAAATGTAACAACAAATGACAATAACATGGGAAAGAAAGTTCCTGTTCACTTGCACAAATGTTCTCGATCATTGTAACACATATCATGGCTCTTGTTTTTTTTGCTTACCACATTATGCCCTCTTAAAAGCTGTGCTTGCCTTTGTAGTGAAAGTTATTTGACAATGTGAATGAAAACAAAATTTCGAATGAAATGATTTCAACAAAATTATAAATTTAATTGAGAATGACAAAATGTATAAAAAGGTAAAGGGGGGTGGGGGGGGGAGGAAGATATTGAACCAAAACATGTCTGAAACAACAAAGCAACGAAGACAAACAACACCAATTTAAAGCAAGAAGTGAAACTGGGTGTTCAGTCCAGCCGAACCACCCTCTTCAACAAACGATCTCCATGCTGGACCCTCTGCATTGCGGCAACAGCTTTACTCAGCGGCACAACCTCAAGGCGTGACCTGCAAATGGTGCAAGTAGAGAGTAAAAGCATATACTATTATTCAATTTCAGGTCCTCAAAATGTCTCGACAAACCGATAAGCAAGAGCAATTAAGAGTTAGACTTCACAGAGTAAAATGATTTATTAAACAAAAAAAAAAAGTCATCAAGTTCAAACAACATGTGGTATAATGAGTGAGATGCAATATCCGTAGTCAGTGTGATGTAACCAAGTTTGAATGTAAAATGTATATTATGGTCCACACATATATTGCCTCATGCATATTCATGTTTTGCCTCATGCATATTTATGATCTGCCCATGAGTTGCGTCATCTCCAATGGAAGAACGGACTCTTCCCTGATCTGGCAGGGTGTGGTTTTGTGGAAAAGGCACGGTTTTTACAAACATATTTGCAGTATTTTAAATTAAAGAAAAGGTGATTTGAAACTCTGCAGGTGTTGGTTAAACTGTCTGGAGCTTTTTTATTCAAGAATCGGGACACGTAGGCCATTCCAGGACAGCTTATGAAAACAGGGATCTGCTTGGGACCTGGGAGATCAATTCTGATCCTGGCACAGTCATACCAAAGACCAAAGACAGTATGTGCGGCTTTCCTTGCTTGACACTCAGCATTTAAAGGATAGAGTATGGATAAACCCCACGGGTCAGCATCAACAGGAAGGAGGAAATTCCTCACCTGCCCCGCTGAGTGCAGAGAGAAAACATCATAAAAACGACATCACCGATACCAAAGTGCCCCGAGAAATTAAGTCACTTCCTTCAACCTCAGCAGCTGTCTAAAGTCAAGTCCAGTTTTGTCTGATGCATACAGTACATCCATGTGTGTATGCGTTTTGGATTGCAGCTCCTCCTTGAGCATTCGACCTTGCAAAAAAAAAAATTAAAACTACATGTTGTCCTCTTCCTTCAAAAGTCCAGTGTGGAAGGACATTACATCATCACTGGTGCCGGCAGTGTCATCTTGGACAGGCCTTATGGAGAAGCCTGCTCACTACTGCAGGAACGTGGAGTAGAATTGGTTAGACATGCCACATTTGGCTGGATCCGCGGGCCGCTTGCTGATTGTACCAGTGGCATAAAGCAGGTCTTTTAGGGGCCGCACTACATCACATAGGAGACAAGGAGTTAGGAGGGGAGAAGGGGGGCCAACTGTATGAGCAGTGGTAAAGTATTATATATATATATATATATATATATATATATATATATATATATATATATATATATATATATATATATATATATATATATATATATATATATCCTCAAACTGCCGAACGAGCAGGCAGATAATCTCTTTTGCCATTTTGCCAGGGACCTTTACTGGGTCACGATCCTGACTGGCTCGGCTGTACATGTGCATGTGTGGATGAATGTGGGTCCATTATAAGGGCAGTTTATCTTGTTAACTGAGGGTGTATTTATTTATTCTGATCATTCATCATCTGTCTTCATGCGCTGAATTCAGCCATTTTTGTTGATGCCAGGTATGGGAGCATACGCCGGAGCAGTGCATTGCTGCATCCACTTTCCACCGGTACTCCAGGGGCCTCCGTCTGGTCATCTCATCCCACAGGCAGATGCCTGGTGCATCCCCATCTCCTTGAGATGCCGATCAACTTGCTGCAACCAGGAGGCACGTAGTCAGCCCATTGGCCTCCACCACTCACGAGGCTCCCTCGCTGAGAGAATCAGCATCAGGAAAACGAACCACATGTCCATATAATACAGCCACAGCTGATGCTCATGGACGATGCAGGTAACAAATCGCATTTGAGTCTCTCTCTGCAACCGCTTGTTGGACACCAAGTCCAACCAGCGATAGCCAAGGATTCTTTGAAGAGACCTGGTACCAAAGGAATTAAGTCTCCATCTCAGAACCCTGGTCAGAGTCCAGGTCTCGCATCCGTAGAGCAAGGCTGGAAGCACCAAGGACCTGAAAACTCAGACTTTCATCCTCCTGCACAGGTATCAACAGTGCCACACCACATGATCCAGTGAATCCATGGCTCCCCAGGCCCCACCCAGATTATTTTGAACTGTCTCACAGCCAGCAGAGACATGAATATCATGGCCAAGGTAAGTGAATCTCTCCGTGACCTCAGCATCCTCACCACAAACAGGTACAGACAAGATAGCAGCATCCAAGATATCAATGAAAGGCTGGATCTTAGTTTTGACCTAGGAAACCCGTAATCCCAGTGGCTCTGCCTCCTCATTCAGCACCTCGAAGGCACCCAAAAGGATATCCAGAGTCTCTGCAAAAATGACTGCATCATCTGCTAAAATCAAGGTCAGAGATCTTGACATTCCCAAATGATACACCGCATCTTGATCTCCCCAACATCCTCCCCAGAGTCCAGTCCATACAAGCGCTGAAAAGTGTGGGGGCCAGTACACACCCCTGACAAACTGCAGTAACAACTGCAAATAAGTTGGAAATGGTATCACCACATCTCACAGCACTCTCGGTACCAGAGTATAGTTCAGACATCAGATCGATCAGTTTTGGTGGCACCCCACGAAGACCAAGAATCCTCCAGAGGACGTCCCGATTCACTGAATCGAACGCTTTACAGAGATCAACATAGGCTGCAAGCAGCCCCTGCCGAAACTCTCGTCTGCGTTCGGTGAGGACACGAAGGTCAAGGATACAGTCAATCATTGACCTCTTTGCTGTAAAGCCTGATTGCTCTGGGTACTCATGCTCAAGCAGATGGTGGCGAACCCTATCAACAATTATCCGAGCAAAGACCTTGCCCGGCACTGAGAGCAGTGTCACCCCTTGGTAAATGTTGCAGTCCTGGTGATCACCCTTCCCTTTCCAGAGAGGGACAACAAGGCCCCTTTTCCAATCAGTTGGGATGATTCCTGTGTTTCAGGCAGAGCACAGAACTACATGCTTTACAGTGATGACATGAGTACAGCATTTCTCCAAGCCTTGAGAAGTTCAGCATGGATGCCACAGATCCCAGGAACTTTACCCCATTTCAAGTAGTTCACCGCCGCCTGTGTTTCCACAAATGAGGGTATATCAGTTGATTGGAGGGTCAGCAATAGAGATAGTAACACTCCTGACATCCAACTCAACAGCTGGTGGAACAGCCTGGTACAGCCGCTCAAAGTAACCGACCCAATGGGCCTTCACTTCGGACTCCTCTGTCAATAGCCCACCACCCTCCGCTCTAACTGCAGTACACTGAGGGACGGGATTGGAGGAACGCAATGCGCAAATTCCCCTGTAAGCAGGACGAGAATCACGACCACAGGTGATGCTCTACCCCCTCACAGATTCCTCACACATAAACTACCTTGTCCACCCTCATCACACGTACTGTTTTGTGCCTCAACTCCCTAAACAGCTCAGCTCTGCCGTTAAGCCTGGCCCTGCGACTCTGGTCAATGGTATCCAGTGTCTCTCGAGACAAAATTATTCTTCACTCTCCGGTAAATTCCATGACATCTACCGGCAACATCAAGGATGGTGGTCTTGAAGGCACTCTACAACTCTTCAGGATTCCACAAATCACCCAGACTGCCCTCCCCCCTCCACCCCAAATCCCCACTCCACCTGTTCGCAAACTCCTCAGCTACCCTCTCATCCTTGAGCTTGCCAACATCCAGCCTGGGCTGGGATGGTACCATTCTCCTGGATTTGAACTACAACTTCAGAGTTGCTATGCCAAGCTTCTGGTCGGTATTGAGGAAGTGAGCACTCTGGTCGACCCTGCAGTTCTGGATCATCCTCCAGCAACCATCAATGAGCACATGGTCAATCTCCTTTGCCACACCACCAGCATTGGAATACCAAGTCCAGCAATGAGCCTGTGGGTGCTGAAACCATGAACCAGCCACCCTAAATCCATGACTTCTTCCAAAGTTAAGGAACTTGGTGCTATTCTGGTCTACAGTTCCAACACGTCTCATAACCATCCCTATCAGTTCCAGTCGATGCATTGAAATCCCCCAAGATGAGAAAAGTTTCTCTCTTGGGGCACTGATCAACCACAGACTCGAGCATGGCATAAAATGTGTCCTTCACGGTGAGATCACTCGCCTCAGTCAGAGCATATACAGAGACCAGGGAAATGACACCCAAGGAGTGACGAATCCTTCGTCTCATAATACGCTCAGTGACTGGTGTTAGCTCAATTATCATTGGAGTCAGATTATTGGACACAGCTGCAGTAACTCCTTGGGCCTGGCTCCCATCAGAGTGATCAGACCAATTGTAGGTGTAAACACCTGCCATGATCTCCCCACCATTCGGTCTTCAAACCACAGAGAGTGTTGCAATACCGACGCTTGAGCTCAGATGATAACAGAGACAGGTGATCATCCTCTCTTCGGGATAGGACATTTCAGGCACCCACCCAAAGGGACCACCTCAGGTTAACCTAAGGAGACCGCTGTCTGGTAGACGACACTTCAGCACCATGCCTACACACACTACCGCAATCTGACGGTAGGCTTTAGCCCCCATTGCCCATGTTCCTTTGTTAGCCCCCTTTGGGCTTGGTCCAAATCGGGGGCTTGTGCGTTTGGTCTCGATTTTCGTGTCTGTGCGTGCATGTGTGCGCACGCGTGTCCGCAACCGTATCTCGGACATGTATGGATCGATTTTATTTGTACTTGGCACAAAGACAAAAAATGATGGTATACATAAGCACAACATTTTGTTTCACGATGCGATCAAAGATGGCCGACTGGTGGCCATTTTAGTTGTTAAAACACCCAGTGTCGAACACATCCTCAAACATTTCTCGGACATGCATTTACCGATCTTGTTCAAACTTTGCACACAGATAATGAAAGAAGGCTTACACATGCACGTCATTTAAAAAAAAAATTTTTTAGATCAGATCCAAGATGGCCGATTGGTGGCCATTTTGTTACTTAAAATGTGTCCCCAACCATTTCTCAGACATGCATGGTCAGATTTTGTTCAAACGAGGCAAAAGCACAGTACATGATGGTGGCATACACATTCAGCTCACTTTATTTTGCAATCTCAAAGATGGCTGACTGGTAGATTGGCGGCCATTTAAGTTGTAAAAAAAAAAACTGAAAAAAACCCCCCGATGTTGAACATGTCCTCAACCATTTCTGAGACATGCATTTACCGATGTTGTTCAAACTTGGCACACAGATAAGGAATGATGGCTTACATTTGCAAGTCGTTTATTTTCCAGATCAGATCCAAGATGGCCGACTGATTTTGTTACTTCAATATGTCCCCAACCATGTCTCAGACATGCATGGTCCAATTTTGTTCAAACTTGGTACAAGCAAAGTACATGATGGGATACACTTGCACCTCACTTATTTTGCGATTGAATCAAAGATGGCCGACTGGTCGACTCAAGGCCTTCTTAATTGTACATAAATATGGGCTCGCCCTTCAACTCCGTACAGCAAAATTGCTAAAACAATGGGGGCTATGACATTTTATGTCTTCTTACTTGTTTTAAAGAAATCACCATTTAATAACCTGTACATGTCAGTAACGTAACACTGCATCCTACGTCTCACTTGTTTCGACAATCCAGTATGGACTTCTCCCTGGGTATCTAAATTAGGTTAAAAATACTGATAACCAGCAGGAGGTTAGCTCACGCCCAGAATAAGATCGCTTGTCTCTGCTCAGGCAAGCGATCGCCTCCAAAATGGTTTTTAGCCGGCCATTCTAAAATGATTGCTTTATTGTTTTACAGCACTTCATCTGACTCTTATTCAACAGTCATGGTTGGGGGGCCGTAAACATGACAATATCATTCATGGGTGCCACATCATATCGAACCGACATAAATACAATGAAGAACTAGAACGGCACTCAATACAGCGCATACCTCCAACACGTAATGCCTGATCCAGGAGAACAAATCAAGCCCAATTTCATTTTGAAATATCATGCTATATATCGTTTTTGGCTGCATTTCAATAGTGAAGAATCTCTTTTTAAAATTAAATAATTCTCGTACCCAGATTCGGACTCAGATCTTCACCAAAATCAAAACAATTTGTCCTTGTCACACACCCAACCTGTCTACTAAGTTTCATCCAAATCCGTCCACAACTTTCTGAAATATCGTACTATATATCGTTTTAGGTACGATCTCTCAATGGTGAAGAATCATTTTTAAAATTAAATAATTCTCGTATCCAGATTCGGATTCAGATCTTCACCAAAATATAATCAGTTCATCCTTATCACACACTCAACCTGCCCACCAAGTTTCATCTGAACCCGTCCACAACTTTTTGAGATATCCTGCACACAAACAGACAAACAGCAAGACAGGGGTGAAGACATAACCTCCTTCCACCTTCGGTGACG
The DNA here is from genome assembly GCF_056783735.1 of Eptatretus burgeri. Classification (NCBI taxonomy): domain Eukaryota; kingdom Metazoa; phylum Chordata; class Myxini; order Myxiniformes; family Myxinidae; genus Eptatretus; species Eptatretus burgeri. The sequence continues at coordinate 44,745,551 of NC_140961.1, forward strand.
GAGGTATAAAAGTACATATGACCACTGACACATGAGTGAATTTATTGTGAGGAATGTTTAAAATCTCAACCAGTCGATCAAAATCTCACCATAGTGCACCAGAAACGAGTTTTTCCATGATCTCTCGCAGAATGTCTATTGCGTTCTCAAGGAAGAAAAAAAGAACTCTTATAATCATGCTGGTAAACCCTAAAACATAGAGGACCGATTTCAACAAGGACACATGCACTACCAGGAGATAGCAGACACACTGGATACTGATGGGGCTAGCCGCACCGACAACACCCAACGGGGTAGGGTGCACAAAATGTGTAGAGGATACGAAGAAAGCTTCCAAGCTGTGTGCATGACAGCATCCAAGTCTCGGTGTTCAAAAAGCACACACTTCCTCCTTTCATTTGCAGTAACTGACAGTCTGGGGGGTCAAGCTGTAAGTAGAAATCACAATTGGGAAGGAAGGGATAGGAGAGGGGGGACGGAAGGACGAGCAATAAAATAATTTTAGCGAGCATTGTCTCTTGAATATCCTCAAATAAGAAAAATAACCCCCCACTTTCAAGCCTGTTATACAACATCCCAAAATGTGAATACTGCATTCTTGAGTAGATCAAATATTGATGCTGAAGTTTCTCTCGACGCGGACTCTGCTGGCGATGGCATTTATTAGGAGGGAGTCATATCCGATAGACATTTTGGACGCAATCTTACTCGTATAACACAAGTTTACCAACTCTTTCGGAACTTGAACGGGCTCCAATTGGAACCGATTGAACAAGCCAAAGTAGCAATTTACCTGCAAGGAGCTTTGCTTTGTTACCCATCTTCCACCAACAGCGAGCAAGTTGATCATGTCGTGTTTGTGTATTTTACCTACTTCCCCATCCTCAGAGTCTCCATACATACATACTGCAGGAATATGAAGGAACACAAAAGCAGATCCTCAGCATGTGTCAAAAATATATGGGTATAACAAACGAAAGAGGGGGTGGGGGACATTTGGCAAAGGCCATCTGCAACAACATATTTATCAGCAATTGTGTCTTTTTACTTGTTTTATATTGCTGTTCATATATGTTGTTGCTTCATGTTTGGTATACCCAATAATTATATATTGTTACGGATCTAGGGTTCGAGTTTTACCATGAGGGGAAGCACTCGAGTTCCTAACGAACATCCGGTCCTGAGGCCACTGAGCACAGATAACTCCGCGAGCCGGCGGCAGTTACAGATAACTCCGCGAGCAACCACGAGCACTGATTGGTACTGCCAATCCTGCAGGGTTACACTACTTCGCATGATACCTTATGTGTAGATGGCTGCACCAAGGGGTGGTCTCGTGTCCTCGATGCGTACTACAACTCACCGGATCAGGTACAGCCGAACAGAGCTGTGAGTACACACCGACTAACAAGAGCAAATTACATGAGACAGAACTTCCCAGCAAAACTGCTGAAGAACCATGCTGGACCAATGGAGGAAAGACATGACGAACTGGGTACATTCACAATGAGAGCAATTTATTTATAAAGAGAGGGCGAGGAAAGGCATGTGGAACAATAAAAAGTTTTATTACAAAAGCAATATGTGCAACAGGGGAAAGCAAGGATTGATGAGGTGTGGCAAAATAAATGCAAGTATTTACAAGACAAAGACAAGGGCAGAGCTATTCCAATATAAACTTCCACAAGCTTATCTAATGCTAATATGAAAGGAGCCAGAGACATACCCGAGGAAAATTAGAGAGCAAGAAAGATGAGGAAAAGTTGGAGGTGGTTGCGACCTCTCTTTTACCTCGTACGGTCGACAGACCAAGGCAACCCAGTCGCTGAGGACGGGGGAAGGGGGGAAAACTGAAGGTGTCTATAGTGCATGATTGGAGGAGGTACTATGAGGTGTGCAGTGATTCGCAGATGAGGCAGAGATGAAGGTGTAAAGACGTAGGTCAGGGAGTTGGAAATAGAGCAAAGAACGTGTGGGAAGATAGACTTAACTTGAGTGTAACGAGGTCTGCACATGTAAATGTTTATGGGCTAAGGCAGCGCTCAGTCTGATGTCTCCCTTTTGCAGGTGGGCTCCAATCCGTTCCATCAGTCAAGTTCCGCTTGTTCCATGACGCAAAGAAGAACAGCGGGCGGTCAGATGAGAGAAGGGTGGGCCAGATCAGAGCTTTCTTTTATACTTCCCCAGCGGGGGTGGTGCTTGAGCGAAACAGGCGTAGCAATGGGTGTTTCCACATGCCCTTGTCTGGTGGGATTCTAACTCTGATACATTGGAGAAGGGTAGAGAACAGGTTCTCCTTCTTTCTTATGGGATAACCTTTTCCTCTTTACGAAACGTTCATGACGTATGATTTTATATCAGTTTTCATTTCTGCATGAGCAATGTTCACTGTTGGTGCACATGATAGATAGCCGTTAGCCCAACGGAGACTCATTCTATTCCCTTTCCATCAAGACACATTAGACTTACAGGACATTTGAGTCATTAAATCACACCACAAGCTTTTTCTGGACTTCATTCTGATGGTCAAACATGGCTGTGGTCTCAGATCATTTACCTCAGGACCACCTTTTTCCATTGACGTTCGACACCCGCCTTTCTTTCATAGTCGTCGTCATTTGACGCCCCGTTCGCAGCTTTATGGACACTGGCTGGCTCTTGTTCGTGTCGGGCTGAATGGGGAGGTGTTGGTTGCCCCTTGTTTTGTGAGCGCTTCACGTTTTCGCTCGGTTGTTCTGGCAAATGGTTGCTTTCTGACATTCATGCAGCGCCTAGAACATGGCGTCATAAGCCAGGCCTGTGTTTATTGGGAGTTGCATCTTGTTCGATGGTGATGATAGAATAATCATGAGAATTGGCGGTTGGAGGTCATGTGTAGCGATGCACCAGTTGGCAAGCTGGATTTGGCTGAAGTCTGCTTGAGGCTCCGTCCACACTGGTCGCCTATAAAAAGGACGAGAGGACCACCTTCCTGATGGTTGGTTACAGCTGCTGACCATTGGTGACAGCTGCTGACCATTGGTGACAGCTCCTGACCATTGGTGACAGCTCCTGATGGTTGGTGAGAGCAGCAACAGCGGTTGTTGACAGATGGACCATTCCTGCTGGTTCTGCTTGGTACCTGGTTCTTGGCGTACCTGGTTCTTGGCGTACATGGTTATTGGCATACCTCGTTCTTGGGGGTGACGACGTGACATTGATTGGCGTTCGAGCCTGTTTGTGGGTGGGTGCATGGCGAGGCAGGGTGCTAACAGTGGAACAAGGCACGCTCACACATTTTTGGTCATTTCAGTAGACACACGACTTCTGCCTTGGTAAGCCGAGACCTGATTTTTTTTCCCTGAATAATCTGCTGGGTACCCAGGTCTTATGTTTAATTGTTAAGCAAGGCAGAGTAATAAGCATCTGCTATTTGTCCATTTTTCTATAAATGTTTGTTGAATTATTTATTTGTTTGAGATTATTTTGTTGATTGAACATTTGATTGATTTGAATTCATCCATTTATTCGACAAGGAAATTAATAGTTCTTCAGTTTATATATTTTTCTTCATAATAAATGCCATGTTGATGCTTCAACCTGTTCGTGATTGTCATTTCCTTCCATTGATCCAGCATTGTCCGAACCGAGATAGACTGAGAGATAATTCCCAAACTAATCAACCTGGCATAATCGGCGTGCACCAGCGGTAAACATTCGGCCGCATCACTTAAGAACTAATCAAGATAAGATTGGTGCATCGCCGAGGACGCGTTCCCCGGACAGGAGGCCCCATGACCGCTCGTAAAACGGCAAATTAGACAGTGGACACTGGAACTCGTGGTTAACTAATTGGCATTTGTGGTTTTTAAGCAACCCACTGCACCACAAAGTTAATTGTGAGTGGTGGCCCCAGGTCCGGTTCTTCCGAGGAGAAACGAGGATTAACCCCCTCATAGTACACTCAGTACCCATGGCTTTAACAATATATATATATATATATATATATATATATATATATATATATATATATATATATATATATATATATATATATATGTTGTTGTTCGTCTTTTGGCTGCTCCCGTTAGGGGTCGCCACAGCAGATCATCCGTTATGATCCACATACTGATTTGGCATAGGTTTTACGCCGGATGCCCTTCCTGACGCAACACTGGTCACCTCTTACGACACAGGGATAAGGATTGGGTTTTGCCATGATTCCGGGCTGCCCTACACCCTCTCATAGCACGGCCCAGTGCAGAGCTCCCGTCCTCAAGCGATCCTCCAAACCCAAGCCTCCGAGTAGCCGGATTACAGGCACATGCCACTATGCCCGGTATATGTATGTATGTATATATATATATATATATATATATATATATATATATATATATATATATATATATATATATATATATATATATATATATATATATATATATATATCTTCTTCTTTCGGCTGCTCCCATTAGGGGTCGCCACAGCGGATCATCCGTTCTGATCCACATAATGATTTAGCACAGGCTTTACGCCGGATGCCCTTCCTGACGCAACCCTGGTCGCCTCTTACGACACACAGGGATATGGTAACCTATTCTAACCGGGGCATACACCGCGCCCAGTTCACTGGTACTCTCTTCGCAGACCTCGGAAGAATGACTGGATTATGTCTCACATGGTAAAACCGATATATACATATATATATATATATATATATATATATATATATATATATATATATATATATATATATATATATATATATATACATATATATATACACATATACATATATATATATATATATATATATATATATATATATATATATATATATATATATATATATATATATATATATATATATATATATATATATATATATATATATATATATATATATATATATATATATATATATATATATATATATATATATATATATATATATATATATATATATATATATATATATATATATATATATATATATATATATATATATATATATATATATATATATATATATATATATATATATATATATATATATATATATATATATATATATATATATATATATATATATATATATATATATATATATATATATATATATATATATATATATATATATATATATATATATATATATATATATATATATATATATATATATATATATATATATATATATATATATATATATATACATATATATATACATATATATATATATATATATATACATATATATATATATATATATATATATATATATATATATATATATATACATATATATATACATATATATATATATATATATACATATATATATATATATATATATATACATATATATATATATATATATATATATATATATATATATATATACATATATATATATATATATATATATATATATATATATATATATATATATATATATATATATATATATATATATATATATATATATATATATATATATATATATATATATATATATATATATATATATATATATATATATATATATATATATATATATATATATATATATATATATATATATATATATATATATATATATATATATATATATATATATATATATATATATATATATATATATATATATATATATATACATATATATATATATACATACATATATATATATATATACATATATATATATACATATATATATAGTTGCGGATTCCCGCCCGCCGGCGTGCGGACGGCCACGTAACTCGAATCGCGGCACGTCGCCCACCGGACGGACAATCCCGTCGTGACCCTCTCGGACTAACGCCGGGAACTAGTCACGGGTGGGCCTTTCGGCCTCACCACGATCGTGCCAATCGGCCCCCCGCGTGGGATAGGGTTGCTCGCCAAATTCGACCTACCTAAGTACCCACACGGAGGGTAGACCAGGCGATCGCACCTCGCCGCAGGTCGACTTCGGACACAGGCCACTTTAAGCGACCCGTTCCGTACTATCGGGATAACCGAGCGGTGTTATAGTCAACCTCGACGGTTCGATTAATTATTGGGCGTCTTTAGCCCATGACCAACCCTTTACGTGAAGTAAGATGGAGATTCAATAAAGG
>NC_140961.1:44756654-44764154 GCF_056783735.1 Eptatretus burgeri
GAAACACACAGACACACTTTCAACTTTATATATATACAGTCATGCGCCACTTAACGACGGGGTTACGTTCTGAGAAACGCGTCGTTAAGCGACGTCGTCGTTGTGCGAACCTTTTCATTTTTTTTGGGGTTTTTTTGTTTTCGTTTTCGAACATCGTACTTGCACAAACCTAGACACCTAGGCTATATGGTGTAGCCTATTGCTCCTCGGAAACAAACCTGTACAGCATGTTACTGTACTGAATACTGTTGCCAATTGTAACACACATCCCAAGAGAGACGGAAGTCAGGTTAGCTTTACCTTTGTGCAGTTCATGATGGCCATCGGTGTTGTTAGCAGCAGCTTACAATCTCCCCTCGCATCGATTATAGAAAGGTGAATAAATAGCGTTTGGATTTTATAAATACGTAATCATTGCATCGATGTTATAATTTACAAATGAAGAAACAAGCACCTGTCAATTGTGATCTATATTTTCGGAACAGTGCGATTGTTTTAACAACATAAAAAGCTTCACTGAAAATAAATTTGTGTTTTAATTTCGACTAACAACAACGATTTATTCGCGGAATTCTTCAATTCAAAGGTAATTTACTTGTGAGAAGGTAAACGTGCAAACATTGATTCAGTTTGAAAGCCGATTTCCTTGAATCCCGATTTAGCACGACCCTGCTTTTTTCGCGATGACATTTTATGGACCTCAACGATCGCATTGTAACAGGGCCGCACTGTCGTTGTTTATTATCATTATGAAGTATTATGTACTGTGCAATGTACATAATTGTATGTGTTATTTTTATACGACTGGCAGCGCAACGTCAGCTACATCACTCGGGGATAGGAATTTCCAATAGGGAACTGATACTATGCTCGCGTCAGACATATGTATAGAATATTAAATTCATTCAAAAAGAACCCGGGCAGTGCCGGGTGCATTCACCAAGTTACTAGTAATTCATATTTTGAGATATTTTACACTTTCTGTATGATGATGTCACTGGTGGCAATATTGTATTTTGGATCAGCTTCTTTTAATGAAACGTTCCCACAGGTAGTCAATCACATATGTGGAGTTTCACATCGATCAGTTCAGTGGTTTCAGAGGAGGGGATTTTTAAAGGTTTTCTTACGATCCAATATGGCTGCCATAACACGTGATTGATGACGTCATTGTAAACAAATAATGTTTCCCATGGGAAGTCAATCACAAATTCAAAGTTTTGTATCGATCAGTTAAGCGGTTTAAAAAGATTTTTCTTACATTATATAGATTATATAGAGTCTTATCTCTTATTATATTTTATAGAGATGAGATATATAGAGAGAGATAAGACTATATTTCCCTTGGGCAATTTATTAAAAATTTAAAAACAGTTAATATAGTTAAGTGGTTTGAGAGAAGCAGCAGCTTGTTAAAAGGTTTTCATGTAATCCAAAATGACGGCAAAACTAGAATGAAATTAAAGTACTTTTGGGACATTTAAACCTTATGATGACTTACTTATAGGTGGTGGGAGAAAAGCCATGGACAAACTTGAGTTCTATGAACACCAAAGATCATTTTAGCCAAATTTTATCATAAACCCATCAGCAGTTTCAGAGAAGCAGTTGCAAGTGTTTACGGATGGACGGACGGACGGACAATGCACCATCCCATAAGCTCACCTGAACCATGTTCCAGGTGAGCGAAAAATGTGATGTGCTAATGCTAGAAGACAGATTTTAATCCCTGCAGAGATTGTAAATGTTTGGGTAACTTTCAGTAATTTCTGACTACTTATAGATTTGGAACCATCTCACGTTAACGAGCAATTTCTAGTGCTATCTGGATATGGAACCGTCTATATTTTACATGCAATTTCTAGAGGGAGAGGCTTTCACAAATGTCTGTGAACTATGAGTTTATATGCTGTTTGGTAAAGTAGCCACAGGGTGGGGGAAAAGAGCCAGTCACCATTTGCATGGCAGATTTTATCAATTGTTGCTTTGGTGTTTGTCCGTTCATAAAAATAGAATTTGGATTACGCTCAACTGACTCCAAACAAATTCTGCAATCAACACCAAGAAGGGAATTTGGATCACGTAAGGCACTCTGCTCTACCAGTATCTTTAAAATCCAACAATTGAAGTGCAAATAAAACAGCCAGCTTTGCGTATCTGTTGAAAGAATGGTGTGCTCTGAGATTCAGGACTGCTACTGGCAGTACATAATGGCATTTCCGTTTTCATTAGGTTTCATCACGTACTGTTGGGGTTCGAATGAAGACGAAACGGCTCAGTGAAGAGTCCTCCACTAACATGTTGTAAAGTCCAATAAGTAACAGGTATCTCCACTCAAACCATGCCAATCCCACCTCCAGAGTCTATGACCAAGTCAGCTCCAAGTCCAGCAGTTTCTTCCATGCAGGCTTTGTGAAGGCCTTGAGAGCCAGACTCTGTTAGATTGATCACACGTGCTGAGGACATTAAAACAAATCCAAAGGTCAACTTCACTAGTCCAACAAAATACTTAATAAAGTCATCATGCAGAATACGTGTACGCACGCGCGTGTGTATGTGTATGTGTATGTGTATGTGTATGTGTATGTGTATGTGTATGTGTATGTGTATGTGTATGTGTATGTGTATGTGTATGTGTATGTGTATGTGTATGTGTATGTGTATGTGTATGTGTATGTGTATGTGTATGTGTATGTGTATGTGTATGTGTATGTGTGTGTGTGTGTGTGTGTGTGTGTGTGTGTGTGTGTGTGTGTGTGTGTGTGTGTGTGTGTGTGTGTGTGTGTGTGTGTGTGTGTGTGTGTGTGTGTGTGCGTGCGCGTTATTTCTATACCCAGACCTCTCACAAACTTAAAATGACCCTTACACACTCAGGAACCACATTGTCTCCCCCCCCCCAATCCCCTTGGCCTTCACGTATCTGCATGAATGACACACCAGGGGCTGGCTGGAGACTACGCAGGAAATCTGCCTCTTCTGCAGACAGGACAGTGGCCAGAACTCTCGCCCCACGATGCATGGCCAGTTGGACAAGCATCAAGCCAGACATCTGCAAACAAGTGCAAAGGTGTGAAATACCATGAACAAAAGTGCAGTGAAAATGAAAAGCAAGGAATTAAATGTTATACAAGAAAATTATAAATTAGTATAAGTACTTATATATGCAAAATCATTTACACCTTCTTCAATAAATAAAGCCTGGTGTTGGCTTAGTGGTTAGGGTGGTGGCTTGGGATCCCAGGGTCATGAGTGGGTCCTGAGTTCAAGTCCCGTTGACTGCTCAATTAACACCAGGGGGTTGACTCAGCCTGTCATCCTTCCGAGGTCTGCGAAGTGAGTACCAGTGTACTGGTCCCGGTGTATGCCCCGGTTAGAATAGGTGTACCATATCCCTGTGTGTCGTAAGAGGCGACCAGGGTTGGCGTCAGGAAGGGCATCCGGCCATAAAACATTGCTTCAAGAAAAAGCCCAACCCCTGCACAGCAGGGAAAAATGGCTGTAAAAACGGTCTTTTTTTTTTTTTCAATAAATACTTGATCCGACTCTGTCTCTTTATCCTAAACCTGATAATTTCTCTTTTTTTCACTAGACCGTCCTCCTCTCTGCACAAATCTTTGGACTTTGGAAGAAAGGAAGGCATGGATGGTGGAAAGTGGTTCAAAGGTAAATTCCTCAATCAACACCAAGAAGGGAATTTGGTTGAAGTACCAGCACTCTGTTCTACCCATATGTTTAAAATCCCACAATTGAAATGCAAATAAAACAGCCAGCTTTGCATATCTGTTGTGGAAAAAAAACTCTAAATGGAAATTTAATTTAAGCATCTGAACTGACCTCAGTTCCCCAAAACGACTAAATCCATTTCCTGCCAGAAGACTTTTCAGCTTCATTCCCAAGCCCATGACCGAACAGTAATATAACAGATGCATCTCTGCAATTAGGCAGAGGCACCTCATTTTCCATTTAGCAGACACACACTTTCACAAGTACGGAAAACCTTGAGTGACACTCAAAATCTTATCCCCTTTGATGGTTTTTTTTTTTTTACACTGATCCTTCCTCTTACAGTTATTCTTTATCCCTGGTGTTGGCTTAATGGTTAGGGTGGCGGGCTTTGGATCCTCGGGTCCTGAGTTCAAATCCCACTCAGCTGTTGAATTAATACCAGGTGGGGTTAACTCGGCCTGTCATCCTTCCGAGGTCGGCAAAATAAGTGCCAGCTTGCTGGTATACTGTGTCGGAGTGGCGACCTGTCCAGGATTGTGCCCAATAGCCAAGGAGACTACTTAAGCAGCACCAACGCTCTGCACAGAGTATGGTCCCAATCTCCTCCTCCTTCCTCTTACAAGATTAGAAATTTTCATGACAGCATGATGCCACGTCGATAAAAATTCAGAAGAATAAGGTTGAGTAGAAAAAGTTAACATAAGTATCTTACCAATGCTCCGTCTGCAACAATGATGATATCTCGTGGGGTGATGTGGCCCAGGTAATGCAGAGCGGTGTATGCGCCGAGTCCTTCACTCACTGCACCTGCTGCGTCATCCCAGCTCACTGCTGGAGGCTTTGGCACTGCGCAGCGCACCAACATCCAGTCACTGTAGGATCAGGTCAGACCCTTCAGGTCGATTATGAGCAGGGAGTGACTTTGCCATCAGTAATCATTGAATGGAAATGGCAGACAAATTGTTAAAATATCCCATTTTCTCTTCCTGTATAGCTCAAGGGGAAATATATTTATCAAGTACCTGTATGTGCAAAATGACAGGGAAGGTGAGGGGTGTTCTGTACATAGGAATTATGATTATCAATTTTCTCAGTTTTTATCAGAGTTTATTTCAATTAAATGTCAATTCTGGCATTCGATTATCTATCACATTTATTTTAAGCACTACCTCTTATGTTCTATTATACCACCCCTTCTTAAAATAGAATTGGATAAAAGTTAACATCTCCACCATATAAAATCAACTTACACATTTCACACATAAATAATCCTCATGCAACTTTCATTCCAAAATTGGGTTTAGCATAATTAATACAATCCACCACTTGGGAAATTTACAATTTCATCATTTACCATACATTTACCTCCAAAATAAAGTAAATTACTCATTCCTTTTCTATGGTTTTATCCCTCATTTCCCACCATAAACATTTAAACAATATTATTCTACACTGCTGTGCATTATGCTAAAAGAGGCTTCCAAGCATTGATCCATTTATAGGAAAACTTCCATCATGAATCCATTAATAAGGCACCATATATGCGTTAATTAATTCATTGGGAAGCTTCCATCATTCATTCATTAATAAGGAAGGATCCATCACTAATTAATCAATAGTCCAGAATCTTCCATGCATTCATTTCGTGCAATTTAGCTTTCATGTATTCATTCATTCAATACGGAAGCTTCCATGCATTTATTCATCAGGAAGTACTATTTCTATTGCCAGGAGAGATACTTGATAGCGATTTAGTTCAATTTTTAACAATTCTGCAGAGGTGCAATTATATATATATATATATATATATATATATATATATATATATATATATATATATATATATATATATATATATTGTTTGTTTGTTTGTTTGTTACGGTTGTGGGGGTAGATGGAGGAATTTCATAGGAAAGTTAGGATTGAATAGAGTTGTTTGGTCCGTGGAAGTGTAGGAGACATCTCATTGCAACTTAAGAAAGGAAACTGTGAGCTTAAATGTTACTTGTCACCACACGGAGGGTGGTGTGGTGTTAATTAGATAGGAATTAAGGATAATTTCCCCCAGTTTGTGATTGCCCGCTGTGACCTAATTCCTATGTTTTTGCATTTACAAGCCAACCATGAAGGAGTTGCGTTTTTATACCAATGACAACCATAACCACAAGCGAGCCAGGCGTGCCGAGCAGGCAGAGGCCCCACCTTCCCAGGTTTCATACCAGTAAGCCACGCTCCAGAGGTGGATGGTTGTTTCGGTATGACGTCGAGGAAAGATCGGGAGCGAACGCACGAGTTTGGAGTGAGGGGCGCATGCGGTCGAGACAGGAACGTGACTGGGATGGAGGATCTCGCTTTGCTCTCCTCTCGGCACGACAAAATGGCTTTCTTTTGACACATGAAGACGGCGTGATTCTCGTATTCATACTGAGGCAAATTGGTTTACGTGGTGGAACAAGACGCTGGCCATTGGCTCTTGGCTGGGTTGAGAGAGACCTACCTCAAAGCCTCGTGTATATTAGTGTAGTGGCCGGGGCTGAAAAAGGGCTCTAATTTAGGAGATACCCCTACCGGAGGTATAACAAGCTGAAACCGATCTCATTTGAACCGTATGGATGTCTAATTTTTGAAAACTGAGGTTGTAGTTGTTGAAATTCTGGTGAATTTGTGAATTAACTGGTGAAACTAACATGGTGAATTAACCCCTTGAGTGCAGGAACATAAGAGAAAATGGCCATTTTCAATAATTCTTTATTTACTTCAATAAGCATAAAATACATGTAGAATACTTAAATATTTCAGGATATTTCTATGTATTGGACATGTTTTAAGATATTTCAGGGGGTTTTAGGCTCCTGAAGGGGTTAAGGACCCACAAAATACCCCCAATTTTGGCAGTTTTTGTGCAATTTTAGCAAAAACTTGTACGTTTTCTCTTATGAAATGCCCAATATATGTTTTTAAAATGTGTCAAATTTGATTATTTTCGTCAGGCAGGGTGTCTCATTAAAGAATACGTCAGTTAAACTATGATAGAATGTTCACAACCAGGTAAATTAACCCTTTCTCTGACATGTGCACGGTTCGAGTAAAAATTCTCATTTTTCTAAAATCGGCATCTTTTATGCAAAAATGAACTGTCATCATGGAAAACTATGGAAAATATCAGGGTTACTATTATAAATTGATATTATGCAAGTTATTTCATGGACTTTTATGCTGCCAAGGGGTAAAAGACCCCCGGAATACCTCCAAATCGGCATTTTTGAAACTAATTTTATGCCACAATTGCCTCTTTTTCGCAAGATATTGTCATTACATGTTATAACAGTCCCAAGTCTGATTTGATGAACCAGTCAGATTGTCTCATGAATGAAATTGCAGTTGAACCCGGATAAAAAGATTCACACCTTCGAGAAAATCTATTCAATATGTTTATATTGTTGCACAGTGAAACACACTCATGAATCTTTCAATACTGATCACATCTGAAATCAGCTGGCCATGCATCTAAATATAGAAAACAGTGTCTATCTCTGTTGCATTTTCATTTTCCTGTTGTACGACATTGCTGTGATTGTTGCAGTCAGTGCAGCTACATATGTCAATACACTCTAGTCCTGCAAGGACACAAGGGCACATCCTCCCGTTTTCACAGTTTTTGTCAGTGCAGTGGAGGTGTGTTAAGTCTCGAACCTCAGCTGGAGCGGAATATTGAGTATACATAGTCTGGGTAATTCCACCACCTTCACAAGTGGACCAGCCATGACCAACTGG
>NC_140961.1:44769154-44771654 GCF_056783735.1 Eptatretus burgeri
GCAGAGCAGAATCAGAGAACATGGTGCTGATGCTATCTGAGCACATCACTGATGCGTCAAAGTTGGACAGAACTTTCTCTAGCTTCTTGCGTGTGAAAGACAGTCAATAAGGCAGTGAGGATGAGGGGTGTAATGTGGGAACAAAGCAGGTTAGTGTCATATTGTATTGCATTCAATTGTGTGTAGTGTACTTGTAAAGCATCTGTTATTCTGATTCTCACAATGCCGCATTGCATCAGAAATACTTGCTATTCAAACAAGTAAAATCCTTCAATATAGCGCGTGTGGTGAAGCAAATGAGTACACTAATGTGAAAATATGCAATTTATGCTTTTTCAGTTGAAAAACAATTAAAAAGTGTACTTAATATTTGAAATGTAAAAATCTTGTTGTTATTATCACTTTGGATATCTGCCATAATTGTAAGTAAATTTCAACTACTAATGCATGACAAAACACTTGTTTATGGCTAATATTAAAGAGAATGATGGCATAAGAAGAACTTAGCTTTCAGCGTTCGGCGCGAAATGCCATGGTGGGCGGAAATGACGTCTTTCGTTCGTTCGTTCATGAGAGGGGAGCGTTTCTTGGTTTTTTTCCGTCAAGCAATAAATTCAATGGTTTTCACATCTATAACACATTAGTTTCACAAATTTCCATTGAAAACATATATAACACATTAGTTTCACAAATTTCCATTGAAAAAAGGCAGTATTGTGTGAATCTAATGTGTAGTTCATGCAGAAACCGGCAAATTATTATTATTATCGCTTCGGATGTTTCCGTCAGTTGTGGGTATTTCCGTCAATTGTTTCTGTCAGTTGTCGGCACATGAATACTCGGGTATTTCCGTCAATTGTCGCCATTTCCGTCTAGGTTACGCGCTGCCATCTACTGGACGGCCGTCATTGGCTGTCACTTGAGGCGCGTGGGGGGGGGGGAGGGGACACCGGAGACATGGTAGACACCAGGGACATTTCAAACTTGGTGCAATTGTATACCAGCGCACATGCTGTAATAAGCCAACATAACCTATTCAAATGATAACTTTATTCCAAATGATTGTATTGCTATTCGTTTTGTAACATGACACAATATTCAGCTTAGTTTAGTGTGTCTCTGTGTGTCTCTCTCTCTGATTTAGATTAAATTAAAAATACATTCTCACCAATTCATATTTTCCTCAATCCATACGGTCTCTGGAAACACATCTTTTCAAATTTGGGAGAGTTCACTGTACCATTTTTTTTTAATATAACTACACAAAATAAAAATGCAAGACTTACCAACAACCTCATCATTGGGCTTAAAAAACTTGACATTTGGCCCAACTGCAAACAGCACAACAAAAAAACAAAATTCTGTGTTTGTCATTGTAATAAACTTTGTACAATTAGCACTGTGATGAAAATGTCAGCATTACAATTGTCACTGCACTATTCTCTACAGCTGTGTCTTTGAGGGCTTGGTCCAAAAGTTTCCTCAATATCTTTGATAGAACATTCAGTCATTGTGTTTGGAGGCATAATCTTCATATTATATCTTTGATGTGATCACCTCAAACTGAAACTTGAATACTGCATCATGCTGGCAATGTATTGAGAATGATAAACTCGCACGAACCTTCTTTGATGATTCCAGCAATCTCTCTGCCGACTGGATGTGGATTTTGTAGCATATATAGCACCTTGAGAAACTGTACAAGAAGGGGGAATGGCAAGTGCACCCAAATAAAAATGAGAGCAAAGTCAATGGCACGCCATCACATATTCCCCCGCTTCTCACTTGAAGTAAAGTTGAAAGATGGCAAAAAAATTCCACCAGAAATGATCACATTTTGAATTAAAAAAATTATTTTCCCATTTTGACCCGTGTGACACTAAGTCCCTTCACCCCCTGGGGAATGGACTGGGGGTCAAATCCCAAAAATCGTGACATATTTCATGAGTCCCCGGATGTGGGGATAATGATAAATAACACCTTGGTGTTTGTCATGTCGCATATGTACTACATATTCAAATCATTCCCTCCTTCAGGCTCAGCAAAAGTGAACAAGAGTCCATGATGCAATATGCACTTTGTAATGAACATGCTTTGCTTCCTCTCCTGCGTTAAGGGTGTTAAGGGGCAACTGTTGTTAAGAGGATGAGAGGGAAGACGAGGAAGAAATCTCTAACTACCTCGTGATACTTGAGGCACCTGGATACAAGTCCAATTATTTACAAGATTACCATCGCAGGTCTCTCACTTTAAGCAGCAGGCATCACAAACTGCTCTAAACAAAATTAATAAACTCAACAGCCACTTTCTCAAGAGATTCGAGTACATTGTCGTCCTGTTTTTGTGAAGATCACGTGAACGAATTTTGTTCAAGAAGCCAACTCTCTGATACAATAAACCTTTTAAGCCAAACACAAGTTAGTTCATACCTATATTTCTCACCTAAAGACTGACACCCCCATGCAAGAAATCTGCGCTCAAGCAATAGAAATGCCCCCCT